>NW_016107330.1:5865460-5876367 GCF_001604975.1 Cebus imitator
AAAAAAAAAAAAAAAAAGGTTATAAAACCATATTGCAGTAATATTCCATTTTTGTAAAAAACAAAACAAGTGTTTTGTTTACACAGCTCACAAGAAAGCATGGAGACCATCATAGATATTTATCAGCTGTGGTTATGGATGGGGGTGGCAATGAGGGGTTTGGATTTTCTTTCTGCTAATCCATGCTTAACTAATTTTTATTTAATAAACAAGCATTGTTTTCATAACAAGAGAAAACTGTTATTGATAACGCCCTCTCCTCCCATTTGGAACTTTAATGACCTGTGCTGAAGACCCAAAGGCTTGTTACCCACCCCACAGGGATTACTGCCAGGCAAGGTACTTTGTGAGCGGTGGAGAGGTTTGAAGGTTTGAAGACATCAGCTCCTACTCCTGGTGGTTTGGTTTACCCTTGGCCTCTCTTCTCAGACTTAGGAAGCTAGGATAGGAGCATGGTGGAAGCCACAGCACCTGACTCACAGGCAACTATGAGAAAATACTCGCCCAGGGCTGGGTGCGCTGGCTCACGCTGTAATCCCAGCACTTTGGGAGACCAAGGCAGGCAGATAACTTGAGGTCAGGAGTTTGAGACCAGCCTGGCCAACATGGTGAAACCCCATCTCTACCAAAAATACAAAATTAGCTGGGTGTGGTGGTGCATACCTGTAATCCCAACTACTTGGGAGGCTTAGGCAGGAGAATCGCTTGAACCCAGAAGGCAGAGTTTGCAGTGTGCCAAGATCACACCACTGCACTCTAGTCTGGATGACAGAGTGAGACTCCATCTCAAAAAAGGAAAAAAGAAAAGAAAATACTCACTCAGCATTGTGTTGTGTATACATACATGCAATTTTCCATTCGAGCACAGTTCGATGAGTTTTGACAAACATAGGCAGTCATGTAACCACCACCAGCACAATCAAGGTAAAGAAAAGTTCCGTCACCCCCCAAAATTCTCTCCTGCTGCTTCTTTGTAGTCTCTCCTGCCTCCACCCCCAGCAGGCACTGATCTGTTTCTTGTCCTTATAGTTTTGCCCTTTCCAGGATATCGTGTAAATGGAATTATACAGTATGATGCCTTTGGAGTGTGACTGCTTCTACTCAGTAGAATACATTTGCGATTTCCCCACACTGCGTTTATTCCATGGTGTGAATGTGCAAGACCACAGTTTACTTATCCCTTCACCTGTGAAAAGGATATTTAGATTGTGTCTACTTTTTGGTGATTATGATTAAAGCTGCTATAAGCATTCAGAGGTTTTAGTATCAACATATGTTTTCATCTCTCTTGAGCAAATACCTAGGAGTGGAATTTTTGGGTCTGTGTGTGAGTATATGTTTATCTTTATATGAAATGACCAAATTTAGAAGGTTTGGGCCAGTTCTTCTGGCCAGCAGCAGGGCTATGCAGGGACCTAAGGAAACACTGATGATCACTTCTCCTCCCGTGTGGAACTTCAGTGACCTGTGTTGAAGATCCAGTAGAAACCATTTGTCTCTCCTGGAGTGATGCTTTCGCTTTTGCCAGCTGATGTGAGTTCCACCCTGCTAGGTAAGAAGTTGACTGCCCCCCCACTGATGACTCTCCCTTCCCCATATCACAGGCATGGAAATGACAATGAGTCGTGAAAGTTCTTCACTTAAATAATTTTTTAATTAACTCTTTTTCTTTAATTGGGAAACTAATATATGCACATGGTGAAAAAAAAAATCAGTCTAAAAGGATGTCCATGAAAAAATATACCTCTCCCTCTCATTCCAGGCTCCCAGTCCCTTATATGAGAGGTAGCCACCATCCGCAATTTCTTGTATATACTTCTAGAAATTGTCTCTGTGTATAATGACGCTTTTAAAATGCTGCTTTTAGATGTTTTCCCGATAATCAAAGCGATAAAGTATTATAGTTGTCAGGATCATTATGAAATTGTTGGGTAATTTCAAACTTGTAATAACTCATGTGAGGGTCCTCAGTCACCTTTAAGGACCCGCTAACCACCTGAAATTGCCAAGCATTCTATGTCTGCATTTTTCTGTGGCAGGTCAGTAGCTTTCATCAGATTCTCAAAAGGATCCGTGCACCAGAAGAAAGAAAGGGTGTGGGGAAGAAAAGAAGAAAGGCAGGACCGTAGACGCGATCTTTTACAGATAAATGGCAGATAAATATATAATGAGCTTGGATAAATCTGTAATTGGCTGTAACTCAGAATGTACACATTCCAATTTTCTATATTATTGCCCCTTGGTTTAATGATTGGAAGCTGGTAGAGCCATTGATTTATAAGGCTTAGGCTAAGTTTTGTCTTGGGCTAAGAGGAAATGTGCCTGGCTGAGCCAAAAGAGACGAAGGTCATGGAGTTCTTCAACCGTGCCCGTGTGTTTGTACTGACTCACTGTGTCTGAGGAAGTCTGTTGGTAGCTTTAGAACACGCATATTCTCCTGCCCAGGGTGAGCCGTGACTGGGAACTTATCACGGAAAGGAGTAGACCAACTTGCTTCCCACAAGAGGGCTTCAGGCTGAAAAATATTCAAGAAGAGTTTAGGGAAATTCCAGGGAGGCAGAGCCATAGCCAGCTCATGATAAAAGTTACAGATGTTTGGGAACTATCCTTGATAGAGTCAGTATCTAGAGTTGGAGCGGGGAGCACCTAAGCTTTCCCGTCACTCTTAAGTCATTTGATGCTCAAACAGTTCTATGTTGGGGAAACTGAGGCAGGAGTATGCTAGCTACAGTGCAAACTACCCCACATCTCAAGGGCTTAAGGCACGCCAGTTACATTTTCATGTACTGGGTGGGAAGGTGGAGTCTTGGCTCCACACAGTCATTCAGGGACCCAAGCTCCTATCTTCAGCACTTCCTCCCCAAGGGTTTAGTGAGCTAATAACCAGGCCCACAGCTAGAAAGTAAAGGAATGGAGCCGGGATTTGAACCCAGCCAGTCTCATTCCAGAGTCTGTACTCTGAACTATTATGCTGTGGTGAGAAACAAAGAGTACTGGCATCTAACTAGATTTACCTGCTGTGTAAGTTCAGAACTGGGAAGTGGGAGATAACTTGGGATTCTGAGGAACATTTGTTCTTTGTTGCCAAGGAATCAGGCTCTTCTTTTTAAGGAGTGAGATGGGTAAATCTGAGAGACTTTTTTTTAACTTTGTCTTCAGGTGAAAATTTTCAGGTTCAACATATAAAAATTAGAGCCCTTTCCCCCACAAAATTTGCCCCTGAAATAAATGTGCATGAGACTATGTTGCTTGGGTCTATCCAGTAGCAAATATCAACCCCCCAAAAGCTGATCACTGCCCCCTGCCCCACCACCATGTTACTGCTCATTTCAGGGAGGAAGTTTGATAAATTTCAGCAACCTGATTAAAACATTTTTCCCAGCTGAAATTGTTCTTGTAGAAACAACCCAAATGTCCCATATGAAAGCTGGAAAATCTGCTGTGGTTTCTACAAGGTTATACAAGGGGAACACCACATGGCCATTCAAAATGCCACTGATGCATTTTGAAAGATGAGTCTAATTTGCTAATGTAAAAAGGCAGATTATGAAGCTGGTCCATTTTTTATTTCAAAAAAACACACAAAGAATAAAAATTTGACTATTTAATGTTTCTAATGATTATTCCTAATGGATTACAAGTGATTTTTATTCCCTCTGTCTCTGTCTTTTTTTTTTTTTTGAGATGGAGTCTCCCTCTGTTGCCCAGGCCGGAATGCAGTGGTGTGATCTTGGCTCACTGCAACCTCCACCTCCTGGGTTCAAGCGATTCTCCTGCCTCAGCCTCTTGAGTAGCTGGGATTACAGATGCATACCACAACGCCCAGCTAATTTTTATATTTTTAGGAGAGACGGGGTTTCACCGTATTGGCCAGGCTGGTCTCAAACTCCTGATCTTGTGATCTGCCTGCCTCAGCCTCCCAAAGTGCTGGGATTATAGGCGTGAGCCACCGCGCCCAGCCTGTCTTGTCTTTTCAGACCTGTACTTTCTGAGCTTCCCACAGAGAAACATGTATGACTTTGTATTAAAGTAATAGCTTTAAGTTCAAATGGTCCTAATGATCTGGGTGACCTTGAACCATGGCTCACTTTCTCAAAATGGGGAGAATAGTTTTAGGATTCTGTGAAGATTAAACTCTAAAAGTACTTAACACTGTACATGTTCAGTACATTTTTGGGTGTTACTGTCATGGTTATTTTTGAAAATCTTTCCATTCTAATAAGTCCATTTCAACTCCAAGCCAAGTACGTCTGAGAGCCATGGGGCTTTATCTCAGAATGCCCGGGAGTGTGGACCCATGAGCAAGCCGGTCTTCTCCCTTCCCTCCTCTCCCCCGGCCCTCTGCTGTAGAGCAAGGTAAAGCTCGGTGACAGGGATACTGCTTTTAAGTGTGATCAGGGCAGCTGTGGCTGATGTCTGGTTTCTGTCTTCTGCATGAAGAAATAACTCATGGTTCTGGGCACAATGGTATTTTGGTTCAAAGCACGGATTCTGGAGTTAGACTGCCTGGGTTCCACATCCATTAAATGGGAACAATAACAATGCCACCCTCCCTGGGTGGGGGTGAGGATGAAATGACACTTAGCACAGCGTCGCAATAAATGCTAACTCTGAGAGATACAACGATGAGCCTCAGAAATTCACAGAGCATCAGGTCAACCATGTTAACATGAACAATTTTGTGGTACCTTGTACGCTCACAGTGTTGTGCAACTGCCACCTCTATCTAGTTCCAAAACATTATCATCACCCCAAAAAGAACCCTGTACCCACTAAGCATTCCCTCCCCATCGCCACCCTCCCCGACCAACCCCGCTGCTGGCAACCACCTATCTGCTTTCTGTCTTTCTGGACATTGCATATAAATGGAATCACACACATGTGAACTTTTTGTGTATGGCTTCTAAGCTTTTTAAAAATTTTTTTAAACTATTTTAACCTTTTTAAAATTTGAGACAAGATCTCACTCTGCCACGTGCGCTGGAGTGCAGGGGCATGATCTCGGCTCCTGCAGCCTCTGCCTCCTGGGCACAAGCGATCCTCCCACCTCAGCCTCCTGAGTAGCTGGGACCACAGACACATGTCACCACATCAGCTAGTTTTTGTATTTTTTGGTAGAGACAGGGTTTTGCCATGTTGCCCAGGCCAGTATCAAACTTCCAGGCTCAAGAGATCTGCACACCTCGGGCTCCCAAAGTGCTGGAATTATAGGGTGAGTCCCCACCACACCTGGCCTATTTCAACCATTTTTAAGTGTGCACTTCAGGAGCATTAACCACATTTACAGTGCTGTGTGACCATCGCCACTGTCTTTTTCCAGAACTGCTACATCATCCCAAACAGAAATGGAGACAGGTTTTCTAAATGCCTGCATGAGGTTCTCCATCTTCAGCTTGTGTTAGAATTCTCTGGGATGGGGGGCTTGTTAAAACACAGATTGGGCCAGGTGCAGTATCTCACGCATGTAATACCAGCACTTTGGGAGGCCAAGGCAGGCGGATCATGAGGTCAGGAGTTCGGGACCAGTCTGGCCAACATAGTGAAATCCCGTCTCTACTAGAAATACAAAAAATTAGCCAGGTGTGGTGGTGTGTGCCTGTAATGCCACCTACTTGGGAGGCTGAGGCAGGAGAATTGCTGAACCCGGGAGGTGGAGGTGGCAGTGAGCTGAGATCGCACCATTGCACTCCAGCCAGGACGACAGTATGAGACTCTGTCTCAAAACAAACGAACAAACAGCAGCAACAAAACCCAAAAACACAGATTGCTGGGCCCTTCCTCCCCCGCCACATCCCCCACCCCCAGTTTCTGATTCAGTATGTCTAAGTGGGGCCCCAGAATGTGCATTTCCAACCAGCTCCTGGGTGACACTGATGCTGTTGATTCGGGCCACACCCGGAAGACCACTGTTTTAGATCAATAGGTTTACAGGACAGAGTGGATGATGGCATCCTTCAGGGTCAATCAGAGAAGCCAAACTTCTATGGCCTATGGGATAAGGGGTTTATTATAGGAATTAGACCTTATGCATTCATAGGGGGTCAGCAGAAGTGAAGATGAAAGAGTTGTCAGGGGTCAGAGGCATCACCCCCTGGCCCTGAGTACATGAGGAAACTAGTGGAGAAGTCTACAGCCAGCTGTTTTCTGGTCCATCCCCAGCTAAGTGTCCAGGGGTGGTAACAGGACAAGCAGTCAGGAGAAAGAGCTGGATGCAGAGTGGAGGACAGGCTGGAATCTGCTGGAACCCATGGGGCTGTCTCTCACCACATCCAATCGTGATGGCCTCTAGAGTGTAATGGCTGCTCTTCACTTCCACCTCCCAGCTTGCCACAGTTTCCTCTTTTGGCCAACTGGAACCTAGAACCAGTCAGGGAAGGGGATTCTGGGAAATGCAGTTCCAGCTTAACCAATCCGGCACAGCAGGAACTACCACCGCGGATGAATCAGTCCTGACCACAGACCCTCCTCCTTGAGACCAGGGTGGTTTCTGGGGCTCTGCTGGGGGTTCCCTGACTCTCTTGACAGGACCTTCTAGCAGGCACAAATCTGGTCCATCCCAGCAACCCCTTGCTCAGATCATCAGCTGAGAACTTAATAAAAACAGATTCCCAGACCCCAGCCCAAGCCTGCCAAGTCAGACTTCAGCAGTGGGACCCAGAAATCAGATTTTTAAACAAGCTGTCTAGCTGATTCAGATATCCAGCCAGGTTTGGAACTTCTGATGTATGGAAAAGAAAGTGGTCTCTGGCCAGGCCCCGTGGCTCACACCTGTAATCCCAGCACTTTGGGAGGCTGAGGCAGGTGGATGACTTGAGCCCAGGAGTTCAAGACCAGCCTGGACAGCATGGCAAAACTCCATCTCTGTAAAAAAGAAAAAATGCTAAAATTAGTGAAGCATGGTGATACATGCCTGTAGTCCCAGCTGCTTGGGAGGCTGAGGTGGTAGGGTCACCTGAGCCTGAGAGGTCAAGGCTGCAGTGAGCCAAGATTGTGCTACTGTACTCCAGCCTGGGTAGCAGAGTGAGTGAGATCCTGTCTCAAAAAAAAAAGAAGAAAAAATGGGAAAGGAAGGAGGAGGGAGGGAGGAAAGAAAAGGAAGGAAGGGAAAGAAAGAAAGAAAAGAAAAGAAAGAGAAAAAGAAAAGAAGGAGAGAGGAGGGAAGGGAGGGAGGGAGGGAAAAAAACGAAGGAAGGAAAAGGAAGGAAGGAGGGAGGGAGGGAGGGAGGGAGGGAGGCAGGCAGGCAGGGAAGGAAAGAGGAAGGAAGGAAGGAAGGAAGGAAGGAAGGAAGGAAGGAAGGAAGGAAGGAAGGAAGGAAAAAGGAAGGGAGAGAAAAGGAAGGGAGGGAAAAGGAAGGGAGGAAGAGAGGGAGCGGAGGAGAAAGTGAGCCAAGGGTTAGAATTCTGGTTCTACTATTTGCCAGCTTTGTGATCTTGAGCAAGTGACTTAACCCTTTATGATCCTATATTGTCTACAACATAGGATCATTTCACTTTCCACTATTTCAGTTTTCCATGGTCAACTATGGCCTGAGAATATTAAATGGAAAATTCCAGAAAGAAACGATCCATAAGTTTTCAATTGTGCACCATCTGATGTGGTGAAGTCTCACACTGTCCCACTCTGTCCTGCTCAGACGTGAATCGTCTCCTTGTCCAGCAGATCGGTGCTGTAGACACTACCTGCTCACGGGTCACTTAGGAGCTGTCTGGGTTATCAGATCAGAAAACATAAGGTCAGGTGTAAGGTCAGGTGCTGTCTGTCACTTCAGGCATCCACTGGGGTCTTGGAATATATCCCCCGAGGATGTGTGCTTAGCTATTAAATGAATGGGCTCAATGCCTGCCTATCTCGTGAGGTTTGTGGGAACCAAATGAGGCCGTGTGTAAGAAACTTCTGGCAGGCGAAGTATTATTGTGCTTAATCCAGTTAATAGCTGTGCCTAGACATGCCTGGGAGTAGGTCAGATAGGCCCAGCATCTCCTATTTTTACTTAGGAATCTGGGGCTTAACCTGATTGTATTTTTTTTTTTTTTTTTTTTTTGAGATGGAGTTTCACTCTTATTGCCCAGGCTGGAGTGCAGTGGTGCGATCTCAGCTCACTGCAACCTCTGTCTCCTGAGTTCAAGTGATTCTCCTGCCTCAGCCTTCTGAGTAACTGCGATTACAGGCGCATACCACCATGCTCGGCTAATTTTTTGTATTTTTAGTAGAGACAGGATTTCACCATGTTGGCCAGGCTGGTCTTGAACTCCTGATTTCAAGTGATCCACTCACCTTGGCCTCCCAAAGTGTTGAGATTACAGGCGTGAGCCACCGTGCCTGGCCAACCTGATCATATTCTTAATACAGATTGTTTTCCTGCCATCGTGAAAACTATATTTGCTTTAAAGTCTTTAAAGTCTCAGTTCACATTCCAGGCATTGTTTTATATAAATATCATTTGCTTGTTTTTTCTTTAAGCAAATTTCACAAACTCCATCTTAAAAAAAAAAATTGTCAAAGAAGAGCCTTTCAACTTCCAGTTTTGTTTATCTAAAAATACCCTTTCTTCAGCCTGGAATCTTGGACATTTTACCACATGCTGAATGCTTCTATGACTTTCTTTTTGTGCCTGTCACCTTGATGTTAGTTGTCACCTGAACTAGGTAAGACGGTTGTGGTCTGCATGAGTAGAACAAGCTACTTTTTCCAGAAGGCAAGTTGTAAGGTTTCATAACACCTGCTCTTCAGTGGGTCAAGGCAGTGCTCCGGGGCCAGGCCATCTGATAAAGGGAATGGTAACTTTCAAATGTGACTTATAAAGAAGCTGTTATTTCCACAGCAAGCGAAAGCAGCAGTAAGGAAAACAGGGTTTTGCAGTTCCACTGGAAGGAGTTTGGGGAAGATCAGAAATCAGGGCGAGACCTCTGAGAGCAGCTGTCAGCACTGGGCAAAGTCTGAGAGGTGAGCATGGGGCATCTCTGAACGACAGGCAGTGTTCTGTGCCTTAGACACACTTCTGTAGCCTTCACTTATAGAATCCCATCATTTTCCTTTTCTTTTTCAGAGGGATCTCACTCTGTTGCCCAGGCTGGAGTACAGTGGCTTGATCTTGCTTCACTACAGCCTCCACTTCCTGCACTCCAGCAGTCCTCCCACCTCAGCCTCCTAAGTAGCTGGGACAATGGGCATGCTGCCACCATGCATGGCTACTCTTTAACTTTTGTAGAAATGGGGTCTTGCTATGTTGCCCAGGTTGGTCTCAAATTCCTGGGCTCAAGAGATCCTCCTGCCTTAGCCTCCCAAAGTGCTGGGGATTACTGACATGAGCCACCACAACCAGCCCCATTGTTTTCCTATATTGGTTTCAACTCTGAAATGTTTCGTCCTGGAGACCTAGGCAAATTTTATTCAGAATTTGAAATTTTCCTATCTCAGTAAAGGGCTCAGGTTACCATAGCAAATATCATACACTGGATGGCTTACACGATAGAAATTTATTTTCTCAAAGTTCTGGAGGCTGAAGTTTAAGACCCAGCAGTGTTCAGTTTCTGGCAAGGGCTCTCTTGCTGGCTTGCGAATGGCCGACTCCTCACTGTGCTGTGTCCTCACGTGGCCTTTCCTTGATGCATGTGTGGAGACAGAACTCTCTGGAATCTCTTTTTATGAGGGCACTAATCCCATCAGACCAGGGCCCCACTTCATGACCTTGTCTAATCTTAATTACCTATCCAAAGTCCTATTTCCTAATATGTTGGGAGTTAGGGCTTCAACATATAAATTTTGGATGGGCACAGATATTCAGTCTGTAACAGCACCCTACCAGCCTTTTGCTGGCTGACACTAAAATCCTCTGTCCCCTTCATCTCTCCCACTCGAATCAAACTCATCGCAAGTTCTTTTCCCTTTGTCAACTTTGACTGTAAATACTGCCAGGCGTGGTGACTCAATGCTGGTAATCACAGCACTTTGGGAGGTCGAGGCAGGCAGATCATCTGAGGTCAGGAGTTCGAGATCAGCCTGGCCAACATGGTGAAACCTCATCTCTACTCAAAATACAAAAATTAGCTCGGTGTGGTGGCAGGTGCCCGTAGTCCCAGTTACTTGGAGGCTGAGGCAGGAGAATCACTTGAACCTGGGAGGCAGAGGTTGCAGTGAGCCAAGACTGCACCACTGCACTCTAGTCTGGGCAACAATAATGAAACTCCATCTCATTAAATAAATAGGGCAACAAAAGCAAAATTCCGTCTAAATAAATAAGTAAAATAAGCAGGGCCGTGTCTCCTGAGTGGTTTTCTGTTGCCCTTCTATCCTGCCTTTCCTCCAAGGTGATTTCTGCCACAGGGCCTTTGCACTGGCTACCTCTATGAATTAGTCTGTTCTCACGCTGCTCATAAAGACATAAGACATACCCAAGACTGGGTAATTTATAAAGGAAAGAGTTTAATGGACTCACAGTTCCACATCCTGGGGAGGCCCCACCATCATGGCAGAAGGTGAATGAGGAGCAAAGTCATGTCTTACATGGTGGCAGGCAGGAGACAGAGCTTGTGCAGGGGAACTCCCATTTCTAAAACCATAAGATCTCACGTGACTTATTCACTACCAGGAGAACAGTATGGGGGAAGCTGCCCCCATGATTCCATTATCTCCACCTGATCCTGCCCTTGACAAGTGGGAGTTACTACAATTCAAGGTGTGATCCAGGCGGGGGCGTAGCCAAACCTTGTCACTCTGCTTGACTTCCCTGCCTCCCAAGTCGGCTGCCACCTTGTCAGTCTCAGTGAAAATGTTGTCCGCTCTGAAAGCCCTTTCTTGATCAGTCAAAAGAACCATCCTCGGCCGGGCGCGGTGGCTCAAGCCTGCAATCCCAGCACTTTGGGAGGCCGAGGCGGGTGGATCACGAGGTCAAGAGATCGAGACCATC
>NW_016107330.1:5876572-5905621 GCF_001604975.1 Cebus imitator
AAAAAAAAAAAAAAAAAAAAAAAAAAAAAACCATCCTGCACCTTTGCTCTTACATTCTCCTGTTTTCTTTTCCAGACGCCTCCTGATAGGCTATCCCTTTACTTGTTTGTCTCTTTCAGGAAAAGAGAAGCTTCGTGAGAATAGGCCTTTGTCTTGTTGACTTCTGTGTTCGTAGTGCCCGACAACCCAGTGGTTGCTCAGTCAATGTTTGTTGAAATGAGTGAATAAGTGAATGAATGAATGAATGAAGTCAACAGATTTGTTGAGGCTTCCTGTGAACAGTCCTATGCCCATTGTTAGAGGAGTCCTAGATAAATATGAAAATGCCAAGAGGCAGCAGTGAGAACACGGGTGTTCAGCCCTGCGTGTTAAACTTTAGTTAGAGAAATAAAGCAAGAATGAAACCAGCACCCCCAAGACGTCTCTAAATGGCCAGTAGCAGCTGGCTGATACGAACAACCTGCATGAACAGAACTCGAGAGCCACTGCCCGCTGGCCATGGCGGGCGGCTTCGGAGAGAAAGGGGAATACAGCCGGATGTGGAAGGAGGGGAGGCTTTCAGGATGGGCTGCGGGGGGAGAAAGAAAGCCACGACACAGAAAGTGGAGGGCTGCAGAGGCTGGGCGACAGACCCAGGATGTTTCCCTCCTTGGACATGTCCATGGCATGACCCCGGTCTTCCCCTGAGAGAGAACACGTTTTTCTCCACCCTGGATCATTGGTGCCTGGTGCAGGGCCCTGTACAAAGTGGGTGTTCAAGGAATTCAGGGATTCAGGTTGGATGAGGTGGTCCACACCCTCCCTGGGGAGCTGGGAATTCATCCTGTGGGCTGTGAGGGACTCGGAAGTTTCAATAGACACAGTGGCTGGAGGGTGGGCATGGCCAGGTGTGGAAGCTGGGAAAGCCTTAGGGGAGCCAGTTATCACCATGAGCCAGGCTGAGAAGTGAGAAGGACATGAATGAGGCAGGAAGAATCACTAAACAGGACTTTGGGGAAAAGAAGTAACAAGTTTGGGAGCTAACTGAACATGGATATGGACAGGAGTTGCAAAGGTGTGGATGGATCTAGCGGGGAATATTAAGGAGAGAGTCTGGCCAGATGGGAGGCAGCAGGGAGTGCTGGGGATTGTGGCAAAGTGGGGGTCAGGCCCCTTCCCTAGGACAGAGCCATGACTCAGCACCATGTGAGAATTTAGGCCAGAGAGATCAGATTTTCAAGTCTGGCATATGAGATCACCCACATTCTCAATATTGGCAATTACTTCATATTATGTAAAATAAGTAACGAACACTTTACAGGCCAAATAAGACGCTTCCATGGGCCAGATGTAGTCCTGGAGCTGCCAGTTTGAAACCTGAGTGTGTGTGTATGTTACGGGGGTGGGGTCGGGGAGGGGAGAGAATGCCCAAGGTCACTGAGATTTCAAGCCCAGGCCACCAGGAGAATGATGTGCCCCGGCAGTGGAATGGGGAAGTCCGGAGGGACCAGGGGCCGGGGAGGATGGGAAAGTAGAGGATGCTGCGGCAACGGGGGTGGTCATTTGGCAAAAGAGGATGCAGACTGGGAGAAGCAGCTCCTCCTGGGCGAGCAGCTGGATCCCAAAGGCGTTAGTAGGTCCCAGACAGGAGGGCGGCCTGTCTCTGTGGTTAATTGGTGATGGATGTGCAGCGCCTCTCTGTGGCCTTCTCTATACGTCTTTTAACCATTTTATTGTTTTAGATT
Source organism: Cebus imitator (assembly GCF_001604975.1). Classification (NCBI taxonomy): domain Eukaryota; kingdom Metazoa; phylum Chordata; class Mammalia; order Primates; family Cebidae; genus Cebus; species Cebus imitator. Next base: position 5,878,297 of record NW_016107330.1, read on the forward strand.
TGGGGGATTTTTTAATTTAACTGATTGATTGCTTAAGATTGCATGATTTGAATCCAAGTATGAAGCAACTGTAGGAACACTGGCTCAGTTCAGCCTTAGAGAGTGGATCGCAGAATCTTCCCCGGTCATTAGTGGTCACCAACCCCATCCCCATCCCTAAAGAGGAAGTGACATGAGCCCAGCACGGTCGTATACCTACTGTGCATAGCGTGCCTAACGTCGTGTTAAGTCTTCTACCCACACGCGCTCATGAGTGCTGGAAACTCCGTCAGAGAGATACCACTTACGAAACCCTCCTCATGGCGCAGCTGAAATAACACTCCCAAATTCACCCAACCAGGAAGGAAGCAACACAGTTAAGAGTCGAACCGAGAACCGGAGCTTTTGACCCCGGCTCGATAATACCTGCCTTGCAGGGGCACTTAGCACTTTCCTGAGTTGAACCACCAGGCCACATGACGGCCTTGTGGCTGAAGCCTTACGTGGCCAGCCTGGAGCCTTGCTAGCCTTGAGCAGGGGTGGAGGAGGGGTTCCCTGGGGCAGAGCCAGGAGACAGTCTTGGTGGAGGAGTAAAGCGTCCCTTTGACTTGTCCCTGGCCCTCCCTGGCTCAGTTGCCCACGGTGGCTCTTCCAAGCCTTAACTACCTTCCCGGTCCTCCCATCCCACCTGTCTCTGTATCCTCAAGCTTGGCCTGTTCCGCAGACTCCTCTTGGGTCTGCACCCCCGGATGAGGGCTCTGAGGTTTTCGTGAGCATCAGGATCACTTGGCTAATTAAAAGCGGATCCTGCGCCTTACCCCGCATTCTGATTCTGCAAGTCCTTCATCTGGCCCAAGAATCTGCAAGTTTAACAAACCACAAGGGAGGTGCTTCAGGGGTCCTCAGATAACAGCAGGGTCTCAAACTGCTGCTCCCTTTGCTTCCTGACCCCCCTCTATGGCTCACCTACCATCTCCTTTTCTATACCTCATACACTCCAGTACCATGAGGTAGTACTGCCGGTGTGCCCATTTTACAGATGAGGACATTGAGGCTCAGAAAGGTGAAGCAACTTGCCTAAAACCATTCAGACAGACCTGGATTTTTATCTCCACTAATTGTAACCATCTTGCTCTACCGCCTCTGCTAAATTGGCATTGGTCCCCTGGAGGTCCCTTAACAGGGAGTTTAGAGGCAGGACCGTGAATGGTGCAATTTAGCAGCTCATTCGATCTGTAGACTATAGGGGAAGGGGTCATGAAACCTGGCTGAAGCCTGGCAGCTGCAGCTTTCCTTGTGTTCTCTCCATGGGCTTTTAGCCCTAATATGAACAGCTGATCTCATTAGTCAAAACAAACCACCCAGAATCGGTTCAACTTTCAAAGCTAAATGGGAATCAAAATGTGGAATGACTCAGAGGCCGCTCGTTAGGAAAACTGATTCCTCTGTGACTCAGAGCAGATCTTGGAACCTCCAGGGGCTTGGCATCTGGACATGGGGCTTAAAAGAGAACAGGCTGGGGAGTTGCACCCCAATTGGGCAGCTGTGGCACCTGGTCAGATGATTTAAATGATACTTCCACCTGTGACCCAGCAATTGCACTCCTGGGTATTTATGGAGAGAAAGGCAAACATCTGCCTTCTTCACACAGACTGGTCCACAGAGGTTCATAGCAGCATTATGTATGACATTACGCATTTCCTCTAGTGGAGGAAACATCCCAGCTGTCCATCAGCAGGCCAACAGGTAAACAAACTGATACAGACACACAGCCGACGGCCACTCAGAAAGTTAAAGGAAGGAAAGGAACCGGAATACAGGCGACGTCATGGATGAGCAAAGGAAGGCAAACAGAGAGCACGTTCTGGGTGATTCCATTTCTATAAACTTCTAGTTGGTGCAATAGCTCATGCCTAATCCAAGCACTTTGGGAGGCTGAGGTGGGAGGATCACTTGAGCCCAGGAGTTCAAGACCAACCTGGGCAACATGGCGAAACCGTGTCTCTACAAAAAATATAAAAATTAGCATGCATGGTGGCGCACGCCTGTAATCTCAGCTACTCAGGAGGCTGAAATGGGAAGGATGGCTTGAGCCTAGGAGGTTGAGGCTGCCGTGAGCCAAGATCCATTGTACTCCAGCCTGGGTGACAGAGCAAGACCCTGTCTCAAAAAGCAACACAAACATAGAACCTTCTAGTACAAGCAAAACTAACCGATGGTAAAATAAGGCAGAAAGGTAGACCAAAAGAAGGTATGAGCATACAAGGGAAGTTTCTGGAGTCTTGGAAAGGTCTTCTCTCTGGGCAGTGGTTCCATGGATATGCAGAGTTCTCAAAGTGCATCTAAGCGTACACTAAGATCTATACATTTTGCTATATATAAACTGCATCTTCAGTAAACAATTACATAAATGAGAGGTGCCTCTGCCCCAGCCCTGGCAACCAAGTCAGCAGATCTAGGGTGTGACCCACAATCATCTCCATGCTCAGCAAGCACCGAGTGTTGATGCCCAGCCTGCGGCTGGCACCGCCAGACACTAAACGCTAAACTCTCTTCTGGCCAGCAGAGTTGTCAAGCACTTACCATTAGGCTGTTTTTAAGCATAAACCTAATTGGGGTCAAAGTCTGGTCCCAGAGCTGTCTCCTGATCGTCAGCAAGACCAGCTGTAAGCTACAGACAAAGCCCCCTAAGTCACCAGACAGATCCTGGCCATGTGCCGGCCATCACAGGGCCCGCCATGCTGGGAGCAGAAGGCAGCACTCACTTGCAGAGCGCGGAGGTGCGTCAGGCACTGGGCGTCGGGCAGAGCCAGACAGGCACTCTCTTGAGTTCTGTCTCCCTGGAAGCCCTCCAGATAATGATTTTGGCCGTGTGTTGAGAAGCTGTTGTGTTATAGACACTATGCTGGTTGTTTTGGTTGCATGAGCAGATGCATTGTGTAGTTCATAGGGGCTGGGGCTCGGAGTCCCCCACTTCTCCACGATTGGCCGTGTTTCTCTGTACAAGTGACCTAACCTCTCTGAGGCTCAGCTCCTCATCTGTAAAATGAAGACAGTAGCAGTACTTCTTCCCTCCCAGAGCCTTTAGCATGGGGACCACTTAGGAAATGTTAACTATTATCATCTAATTTAATCATTATACCCTCTAGGCAAGGTGCAGTTCTCATCCGCAGAGCAAAATCGGAGGCTCAGAGAGGTCAAGTCCCTCACCCAAGGTCATACAGCTAGGAAGTGGAGGAGCTGGGATTGAAACGTGGGTCTGCCCATCTCCTGACTCTGTTCACTGCACCATGCTGTCAGCAGCTTTGTGGGATGGGGATCGATGCAGAAGACCCCCGGAGACTGGAAGGAGACTCCATCATTGGCTGAGTGAGAGCTTGTCCTTCTGGAAGGCTGTGTGCTTTCTGAAGGCTGAGGCAGGAGAATTGCTTGAACCCAGGAGGGCTGGTTTATAAATTAAAAATGTGTGACTGGCCGGGCACAGTGGCTCACGCCTATAATCCCAGCACTTTGGGAGACCAAGGTGGGTGGATCACCTGAGATCAGGAGTTCGAGACCAGCCTGACCAACATGGTGAAACCCTGTCTCTACTAAAAATACAAAAATTAGCTGGGCGTGGTGACAGGCACTTGTATGTAATTCCAGCTACTCAGGAGGCTGAGGCAGGAGAATACATAGCTTGAACCCAGGAGGTGGAGGTTGCAGTGAGCAGAGATCACACCATTGCACCCCAGCGAAACTCTATCTCCAAGAATGATTTCACATCCCTCTTCTACCAGCTGTGGGACCTTGGACAAGTTACTTAATGCCTCAAACTTCAGTTTCCTCGTCTTTAAAATGGGAGTGCTAACACCAGCCTTAACAGGCTACAGTGAGGATGAAATGAGTCCATAGGTATGAAGCGCATAGAAGGCCACCCAGCACACTGTAAGCCTGCCGGACTTGTCAGCTGATCGTTTCTGTCATCTGCGAGGTCACACACCTCTCTAGGTTTGTGACTGAGCTGGGCAGGGTTCCAGGTTGCAGTAGGATGGGAAGTTGTCCTTCATGCCTTTGAGGAAGTGACAGGATAGCCTCCAGGTGGCAAGTGGCAACAGGTGTAGCAAAAAGCCTTATTGAACCACGTCCAGGGACTCTTAAGCTCTGAAATTAAACCGTTTTTTGGATTCCCTCATTTTAAAAACCCAAAGCCTTGTTCCCAGGCTCCAGTTCCTAACCATCTTGCTTTACCCCCTTGCGAGAGATTCGGGCTGATGGTTACCCTCATGTCTAACTGAACGGTGAGCTTCTTGTCCCACTGTCCTGGCTTTCTGGGTTATGGCAGCAGGTGCTCGACCAGACAGGGCTCAAGGTGAACAAACAACCCTTTTGTTTGTTTATTTTGTATGCTTGTTTTAGTGTTTTGCCTGTGTTGTGGGAACCACAGCATGGGTTTCTCAGGCCTTCTGTTTTCTTTGGGCCAAAAACAAAAATAAAAGGTGAGCCATCAAACCGTGACATCTGGCTGCCTGCATGAAACTCCGCGAGGGCTGGTTTATAAATTAAAAATATGTGACTGGCAGGGCGCGGTGGCTCAAGCCTGTAATCCCAGCACTTTGGGAGGCCGAGGCGGGTGGATCACGAGGTCAAGAGATCGAGACCATCCTGGTCAACATGGTGAAACCCTGTCTCTACTAAAAATACAAAAAATTAGCTGGGCATGGTGGCACGTGCCTGTAATCCCAGCTACTCAGGAGGCTGAGGCAGGAGAATTGCCTGGACCCAGGAGGCGGAGGTTGCGGTGAGCCGAGATCGCGCCATTGCACTCCAGCCTGGGTAACAAGAGTGAAACTCCGTCTCAAAAAAAAAAAAAAAATGTGACTGGCTGGGCGTGGTGGCTCCTGTCTGTAATCCCAGCACTTTGGGAGGCTGAGGTGAGTGGAACACCTGAGGTCAGGAGTTCAAGATGAGCCTGACACATGGTGAAACCCTGACTCTACTAAAAATACAAAAATTAGCTGGGCGTGGTGGTGGGCGCTTGTAATCCCAGCTACTTGGGAGACTGAAGCAGGAGAATTGCTTGAACCCGGGAGGCGGAGGTTGCAGAGAGCTGAGATTACACCATTGCACTCCAGCCTGGGCAACAAAAGTGAAACTTTGTCTCAAATAAATAAATGAATGATTTAATTAATTATTTATTTAATTAATAAAAATGTGTGACTGCACTAGGCTGAAAGCAGAATGGCAGTACATAATAGGGCATCCCTTCTAGAGTCAAATCTCCTGTCCTCTTCTTGGCTGCATGACCTTGAGAATGTGTCACTCTTCCTCTGTGAGCCTCAGTTTCCTCATCTGTAAAGTGGGCATGGTCATGGCGCCTGCCCGATGGGACTGTTGTAAGATCAAGCAGGCAAGCTCTTAGCACAGCGTCAGCAAGCCTCAGCTTACATGATCATCGGTATTCCAGGACCACTCCGAGTTGAACTGTTCAAGCTCTGGGGCTCTTGCCTACTGGCTGTGTGACCTTGAGCAAATTACTTCACCTCTCTGAGCTTCAGGTTCCTCATTTGCAAAATTGAGGCCCCCTGTTCTATCTAGAATGGATTGTCCTGAATATTAAATTCTGGAAATAACTACCTAAGGTAGCTTGGAGCAAGAAAGAGGACAGGCAAGAAAGGCCATAGAAGGGAAGTACCAGATCTCCAACGCTGAAAGATTATTTACCAGCTGGCTGTGCGGAGAGAAGCTCAGCCTGACGGGACACAGAAATATCGACTGCTTCTTTTTTGGAGGACTGAAGGGGGCACAGAGTCTCACTCTGTCGCCCAGGCTGGCGTGCAGTGGGGTGATCTCAGCTCACTACAACCTCCATCTCCTGGGTTCAAGCGATTCTCCTGCCTCAGCCTCCTGAGTAACTGGGATTACAGGTGTGCGCTACCACACCCAGCTAATTTTTGTATTTTCAGTAAAGACGGGTTTTCACCATGTTGGCCAGGATGGTGTCGATCTCTTGACCTTGTGATCTGCTCACCTCAGCCTCCCAATGTGCTGGGATTGCAGGTGTGAGCCACTGCGCCTGGCCTTATATTTCTAACCAGCTCCCAGAGCTGCTGGCACTGCAGGACCGCACTGTGGGTGGCCAAGGCAGAGGGCAGAGGGTGGATCCAGGTCCAGATGGCAGGGTACCTTGAAGGCAAGTGGGGTGTTTGCATTTTATTCTCAGGATAGTAGGAAGCCGGGCGGAGGAGTGACATGACTGAAGGATGCTTCTAGAAGCTCATTTTGGCTGCTGCGTGAAGATTCACTGGGGCCAAGGCAGCCGCAGAGAGACCAGGTTGGAAACTGATATCATTGTCCAGGTGACGGTGGCTTAGACAAAGGTGGCAGTGATGGCAGAGGCAGGAAATAGGTGCATCTGAGACCTTTGAACAGGTAAAATCAGCCACACTTGCTGAGGGGTTAAATATAGCTATCCTTCATAGTATACATCAGCACATGTGCTTATCTTAAGTTTTTAAAACTCAATAGTATAGAGTAGCAGTTCTCAAAGCAGGGGTGATTTTGCCCTCCCACGGGACATTTGGCAATATCTGGAAACATTCATGGTTGCCCCAGCTGGGGAGATGATACTGGTATCTAGTAGGTAGAGACCAGAGTTGTTGTTACACTACCTTCATTGCACAGCACGGCGCCCCCAACAAAGAATTATCTGCCAACATGTCAGTGGAGCCAAAGTAAAGAAACCTGGGGTAGAAGTAAAGGAAGGCAGAAGTGTCCTGCCTGCCCCACCCCCGCCTGACCCCCATGCCCCAAAGATATCTGTTGTTCCCAGTGTGCATGATGGTCCAGACTTCGTTCTTCCATATACGCAGATTTCCTGTAAGCTACTTCAGCGGCGAAGTCATGCTTGGGAGATGCTCAAAATTTAGGAGCCCTGAGCCCGCCACAGGAAAAGATGCCCGTTCATTTTGTCAAATCTCTTCTGTTCCTTCCCCGTGCAGAAGGTGACTGCCATGTTGCCTAAAACTTTATCTATTCTATCAGCTGTGATATTCTTTCTTTTCTCCAAAGAACTCTCCAAAAACTGCCATCCCTGGGACCTGGGCAGACTTCTGTAACTGGGACTAACTCATGAAACCTGAGAAGTTCAGTGCAGGAAGAAACGTTGGGATAACATAGTCCTACCCATGTTTTTACTGGAGAGGAGGGAAACGGAGGCCCAAGGCTTCTTGGAAGTGGAGAAATCCCCTTATAATAAATAGTCCCTTCTTCATCTGCTGGGATATTAATTTCCGATTTTTGGTGTAACGCAGAGTTACGACTTGTGTTTCTGATTTATTTTTCTTGGCCATGTCTATATGTGAGGTTGGTTACGGTGGCTGACAAAGCGGACATTCTTAGCCTTGTACTTCCTAAATGCCGTGACAGTGATCTCCAAAAATGGGAGGAATTTTACCAGTCTGTGAACTTGAACTCTGTAGTCTGGGAAGACCGGTTGAATCTCTTTTCACGGGCTGAACTGAGCATCATATTCACGTGTCCATCCGCGGGTACCTGAGCTACTCAGAGGTCAGTTTTGAGTGCAAGCTCACACGTGGAGTGCTGCAGCCCCTGGTCATCCTCCTGTTATCCATGCTGTCATCCCTTTAAAGGCCTCACAGAAGCCCCCAAGTGGAAAGAACTGTGTCTACCCCCTGTAGAACCCCAAGCAAGGACTCTGCAGCTCAGGGAGGCCGACTCCATGGCAGCAGTGAGGGCCCCAGCAGCTGGAATCCAGCCCTGCTCTCCAGCTACCTGTGCCCTGAGCCCAAGGGAGGAATGCTGCCCCCTCCTCCCACTCAGCCAGTGGAGAGAGGCTTAGGAAGGCACCCTGGGAAACCTCCCCATTTGTTTTCCCAGACTCCGCAGGTTGGGGGTAAAGGGCGTGAAGAGTCTGGTCTTTGATAGTTTGGCACTGGGGAGCCACTGAATGTTCTTGAGCCGGGAGTAACCAGATAGAAAACGGCTCTTCCAGGAGGATCAAAATGGTAGTAGTATGCTGGGTGAATTGGATGGACAGGAAAGATGGGGAACAAAGCCCGTTAGGTACAGTGAGGAATAAGTGTCTACTCCAGAATGGCAGCAGTGAAAACAGAAAAGGTGGGTGAGATGGGCATTTGTGACTAATGGATGTTTGTGACTTGCCCCTGAATGAGCGAGAGCCAGGGGTCATGGCTGACCTTGGTTTTGAGCCCAGATGAGGAAGATGGTGACTCTGCTGATCTGGAAATGGGCAAAGGTTACTTAGCCTCTCCTAGCTTCACTTAAGACAGCTGTAGAATGGGGTTCTGTATTGAGTGGTGGGGAGGATTTAATGAGATTGTGCATGGAAATTAACCCAGGCCTGAGAGGAGTGCAGGCACTAGGACCATGAAGAGCCCTATGAGCAGGGCTTAATTCTGGGGGCAGCCATAGGGAGCCATAGAGGGATCATGCCCAAGGGTGAGATGGTCACATTTGCCTTTTGGAAGGACCCCTCTGAGAGCAGTGGACAGAGGGCAGGCCAGGGGGCAGAGAGATCACGGGGGAGGCCTTCGCAGTCTGTATCCTGGTGAGGCGTGGGGTTGATCCGGACTAAGCAGGAAGTGGGTGGCTGTCCTGAAGCGGGCTGGCTGCCTTGCACTCCTCCTGCCCTTTGTCCTTGGGGAAAACACTGTGAGGAATGCAAGTGGCCAGCTTGTGGGGCAGCCCCACTGTGTGTGTGTGTGTGTGACTGATGGCCCATCTCTACCCAAACCCCGAACTGGGCCGGCCCCTCCAGCAGCTGCAGGCCTAGCAGAGGCTGGGCTGTTTGACCAGAGGGTCCACAGGTGTTCAGTGGGAGCACGCAGCTGCAGCCAGAGTCACCCTCCTTCCAACATAGCATCCCCACCCCCCAGCCCCCAGCCCCCGGTGCCCCCCTCCCCCAGCGGATCTCCATGCCTGCTTGCCTCCTCAGGGACTGGATCTTAATTTACCCTGCCCCCATCGCCCTGCCCTCATCTCTTCCTCCTCTGAGCTTTCGCAGGTCCCCTGCGCTTCTGCTCACTTTTCCCTCCTTTGTGCTGTCCATGCCTCTCTGTTCCTTCCTGCCCTTAGTCTCACTGCGGCTTCTTCTCTTTGCCCATCTTGGGCATGCAGGAGGCTGAGGGCAGAGGCTGGTGATGGCTGTGGGTGCCAGCGCCGTACCCAGCCACGGGGAGGAGGTGGAGCCCAGGGGCTGTCCGCCTGCTCTGATGTGCCCTTCAATCCATCTCTGCTTCCTTTCTTTTCTCCTGTATCCATTTGCTGGATGTGTATCATAACCCTGACAATAACGTTTTCAAGGACAGGCCTGGTTCTTCCACCCTGTATTTCCTGCTAACAGCCCAGAGGCATTCCCACCCAGTGATTTATGATCCTCTCTATGGCCTGGCATCTTCTAGGGCAGTGGCCTAGGAGACATTTCCCACTTGCAGCCCTGGGACTCTGTCCTTCTTCCTTCACTGCCAGGGCCACAGCCCTCTCTTAGTGAGTGACTTTAGCAGCCATCCTCAAAACAGCCCGGCCAAGGAAAGAGCTCTGATAACCCTCAGGCCCTGACTCTCAGCCTCCATTCCCAAACCCCACTTTTGCAGGTGCAAGTGGCCTGACTGCAAGCTGAGAGGATGCATGGGCGCAGGTGGCATTGGCTGCTCACACTGTTGGCACCAAGCTGGCCTCAGAAAAGTGGGGTAGGGGGTGGCGGCTGACCTGTTTTGTTTTACTGTTTTGTCATTTATTTGATTTAAAAAATTTTATTAGGCAAAAGAATGTTTTTGGCTCATACAATGGAAACATTGCCAGGTCCAGCTGGATTTCTGGGTCCAGTGGTATCCTCTGGAGTTTCTCTTGATCTCCACCTCAGCTCACTTAACCTCCCTGCTGGTCCCCTCCTCAGGCAGCCTCTCCCCTTGCGAAGACAAGAGGGCCACCAGCAGCTCCTGGCTGCTTCCCGCAAACCCAGAGGGATGGGAGTCTCAGTGCTTCCTACAAAACAAAGAACTGAGCCTCACTGGTTCTGCCTGGGCCATAGCCCCGCCCCCTGGGACAGAGAAGAACTGATTGGCTAGGCCTGACCACGCCCAGCCTTAGAATCTGCAAGAAAGAGGCCCTGCCTGGTATGCAAGCGCATGGCATGGCCACCACATCACATGAGTGCTCATCAAGGTAACCCTGGGCAGCCTGGCTCCCCCAGCCCAGCATGGCCAAACCCTGGGGCCTCCAAAGACCCTTGTTGGGAATCACTTGTGTAACGGCCTGGATAGCTTTACATTCTGGGGAAAGACAACAGCATTCTACGTGAAGGGTCCCTGCAGTGACTTCTTTTCTGATAACAAGAAGCATCCCTCAGTTTACCTGTTTGGGAAATTCCTATTTGGTATTAGGCTTTTATAAAGAGAGGGCATACCTGTGGGGGACCTGGCACTGGGTCATTTCCCCGAGATGGCATTGCCATGTTCCCCAACGCCTGGATGACTGCTGCTTCATGTTGATGTTTGTTGAATGGATGTCTGGAGAGAGAGCAGCCAGAGGTCAGCAGCTTTGCTCCTGCCCCTCCAGGGCCCACCCTCCCTGGCAGCACCATCCTGCCATCCATGCCCGGTTCATAGGGGGCACTCAGGAAATAGCGGCTGTTATTTGGTCATGATATATATTTTTTTGGAGACAGAATCTTGCTGTGTTGCCCAGGCTGGAGTACGGTGGTGTGATCTATGCTCACTGCAACCTCTGCCTCCCAGGTCAAGTGATTCTCTCACCTCAGCCTCCTGAGTAACTGGGATTACAGGTGCCCTTTACCAGGCCTGGCTAATTATCCTTTTTTTTTTTTTAATAGAGACAGGTTTTCACCATGTTAGCCAGGCTGGTCTCGAACTCCTGACCTCAGGTGATCCACCCACCTCGGCCCCCCAAAGTGCTGGGATTACAGGCATGAGCCACCACGCCCGGCCATTGTCATTACTATTGTTATTGTGGTTGTTGTTCAGCCTGGAGGTTTCTCCAGGCCCAGGAGGAAGTCTTGACCCTTGCTGGCCTTCACCCCTCTGGCTGCCTCCATTCCATGCCTAAACATGTGGAATTACAATTCCTTAGCTCATCTTTGGATCTAAACACCCCAGAGGATAGAGTTGATGCTGGCGTAGCTCCTGGCCTGAGGGAACACTCACCCATGCACCAGAGGCCGGGACACCCACCATGAGGCTTTCAGGAGGAGGATCTGGGTTTGAATCTGCACAGCACTGGTTATGAGCCTGTGACCTCAGCTCCCTTCCCTCCTCTTACAGCAGGGACGAGATAGCAGCCAGGGAGTGCTGGGATGATTCCAGTCACAAAGATGACGTCCAAAATGTCCAGCTCCGAGCCTGGTACCGGGACAGGGCTCTAGGCCCGTGGGTTCAGATTCATCTGTGTAGCCCAGAGAGGGCAGAGTTCCCGGACATAAGGCTTCAGGCAGCCCCGTGAGCCCTGGATTGCAGGGGCTGAACCAAGGTGTCAGAGAGGCCCTTTTAGCATTCAGCCTTGACCCTTGTCTTCAAGGCAGATTACTTAACACATTGGCATTCATCTTTGCTACTGACGGCCTGAGACAACCCCTCATCCCCTCCCCTCTCTCTGTCATTAGCAAACCTCTGCTTCTGACCTTAGATAAAGGAGTACCTTGTTCATGAAACTGTTGCATAGATTAAAAACTCCTTCTTTTAGAGCGGGGCTTGGGGGCAGGTGAGAGACAGGATTTTAGAGGGGTTGAGAGGATGGACTCTGGACTCACTATCTGTCTCACAGCCGTGCCCTGCTACTTATTAACATGAGGCTTTGGGCAGATTAAGGAACATCTCTGGGCCTGACTATCTGTGACTCTAGCATGGGAATGGCAGTGGTGGTTGTTGCATGATGACATGAGATGATCATCCAGGCTCAGAGGAGGCATTCGGTGCGTATTAGCTCTTCTGAAGATGATCTGAGATGCATACATGCTTTTTTTTTTTTTTCTCTGAAATGGAGTTTCGCTCTTATTGCCTAGGCTGGAGTGCAATGGCGCAACCTTGGCTCACCATAACCTCCACCTCCTGGGTTCAAGAGATTCTCTTGCCTCAGCCTCCTGATGCATGCTTTTAAAAACAAAGGGCCCCCTGAAAATGTGTACTCCAATTTGGAATCTGACACACATTGTCTAGATCCACCTGAAGCTGCAAGAGCCATGCTGCCAGATACCAGGGTAGGAAATCTTATCCTGGGGGACGGTCCGTGAAAAGCCAGTGAATTTCCTTTAAATTATACAGGATTGTGGCTGCGGCCCTTGTAGTAGGCTAAATAATGCCTCCCAGTCCCACCCCCAAAATATCTACATTCTAATCTTAGAATCTGTGGTTATTTACATTATATGGTAAAAGGGCCTTTGCTGGTGTGATTGAAGTAGGACTTTGAGACAGGAAGATGATCCCGAGTTATCCAAGTGAGCATGATGTAGTCCCAAAAGTTCTTAGAAGGAGGAGACAGGCAGGCTGGAGTCAGAGCCGGAGACATGATGAGCAAAGCAGAAGTCGGAGGGATGGACTTTGAAGATGGAAGAAGTTTCCAGCGGCCAAAAAGGGCAGGTAGCCTCTAGAAGCTGGAAGAGGTGAGGAAATGGATTTCTCCCCCGAAGGCTCCAGAAGGAACACAGCCTTTGGTCACCTTGATTGTAGACCTCCGACCTCCAGAACCACAAGAGGATACATTTGTGTGGCTTGAAGCCACTAAGTTGGTGGCATTTGCTATACTGAAATTAACAACATGAAATTAACACATCTCTTCTTGCAGAGGTGGGTAGCCATTTATCAGGTTTTCACCCACATCAAGTCTGCTGAGGAACAGCCACTGGTCCAGGTCACCCCACCTGGCCCCTAGAAACCCCTGCTGGGAAGGGCAGCCACCACTGCCATTCCCATGCGACACTCAGGCCCAGAGAGATTCCGTAATCTGCCCAAAGCAGATTACTGTAGCTTTCTGAAGCGGCATCTACGGCAGTCAGGTCATCCGACGTTCCTTCAGTTGTCATGTCTGTATTTGAAATGCCATACCCGACGTTGTCACGTTGAGGGTCAGAAGTGGCGGCAGCAGACCCACCCACCACATGACACGGAGAGGATCATTTCTGACCAACTGTCCGTTTTAGCAAACAGCATTTCACCCATAGACCGCGCTCTCTCTAGTCTGCCAACTGCACAGATTTCTTCATTTTCAGGGATTGTTTAAGAAGTCTTTCTTTCTTTCTTTTTTTGTCGCCCAGACTGGAGTGCAGTGGTGCAATCTCAGCTCACTGCAACCTCTGCCTCCTGAGTTCAAGCAATTCTCCTGCCTCAGCCTCCCGAGTAGCTGGGATTACAGGTGCCTGCCACCATGCCCGGCTAATTTTTTGTATTTTTAGTAGAGACGGGGTTTCACTATGTTGGCGAGGCTGGTCTCAGATTCCTGACCTCATGATCTGCCCACCTTGGCCTCCCAAAATGCCGGGATTACAGGCATGAGACCCAGCCACAGTTCTTTCTAAATCCAGAAAATCTAGGGGTCTTTCACTTAGTGTAGGTACACAATGTGGTGTTTTTAGCGCCAGGGGTTTAAAGACAGTTGATTGAATAAGATCAAGATCTGCTGGTCTTGAAAATGGGACATCTTCATTGTTCCCTGCCTCGACAATCCTGGCTGGAACCTGCATGATCACACCAGCATCTGGAACTCCTTCTTGGACTCCTTGTTCCAGGTCAGCATTGGGCGGTGCTACTTTTCACTTTTCTGGAGCCCTCATTGGCTGACTCATGCCTTCGGTCTATTCCATTTCATACTGAATTCGACTGATTTCTGCATCTCAGCGGCAGTGGGAGAAGGAGGCGCTGCCCCACTCACCAAATGTGTACCAGCTACTGCTCGCTACTTGGCCCTATCGGCTTCTGTGCTTCGGACTAAATTCTTTAACTTGCTTCAATGTGTGTATGCTGGATTGAGAGCCACTTTTGTCCCCCTGGGCCCGCAGAAGGGTCCCAGAAAAGGCTGCCACCGCCGGCTCCCCAGGCTCAGGCTGGCACTCTTAGAGGCCGTTGGCCGAGAGCACAGAGGTGCCCAGGCACAGCACCAGCATAGCAGCCCGCAGAGGGCCCCTCTGGGGAGGAATCTGAGAAGCCCATAGAATAGTCTGCACTGTCACTGTGGTTTCTTTTTTCTTTCTTTTTTTTTTTTTGAGATCGAGTCTCGCTCTGTTGCTCAACCTGGAGTTCAGTGGCACAATTTCAGCTCACAGCCATCTCCACCTCCCCGGTTCAAGCAATTCTTCTGCCTCAGCCTCCCGAGTAGCTGGGATTACAGGTGTGTGCAACCACACCCAGCTAATTTTTATATTTGTAGTAGAGATGGGGTTTCACCATGTTGACCAGGCTGGTCTTAAACTCCTGACTTCAAATGATCCACCTGCCTTGGCCTCCCAAAGTGCTGGGATTATAGGTGTGAGCCACCGTACCCGGCCTACCCTGGGGGTTTCTAAATTGGAGCCATTCCAGGTGGCCCATGGAGGTACCTCCCCTAGTCCCCAATTGCACCTGCTACCAGCCCTCGGCCTCCTCCTCCAAGCTGCCACTGCCTGTCTTCGTGAGGAAACTGGCTGTGGTTCCTGCAGTGGGATATGTGCCCTTCTGTCTTGGGATATGTGCCCTTCTGTCTTGGGATATGGGCCCTTCTGTCTTGGGATATGGGCCCTTCTGTCTTGGGATATGGGCCCTTCTGTCTTAGGATATGGGCCGTTCTGTCTTGGGATATGGGCCCTTCTGTCTCGGGATAAACCTCTCAGCAGCTGCTTGAGGTCACAGGCTGGTGCCTAACTTGGGGTTATCATTCACACACCCAGAAAGGCAGCAGCCCTCTGGCACTGCTCTCCGGCCTCCCAGCCTCCCCAGGTTTCCCACAGCAAGTGACAGCAGCAACTTGCAGTGTGCCTGTCCTGTGCCAGACCTGGACTCTCAGAAGTGGCTGGGGAAGTAGACAGCCTTTTCATCTTTATTTTTATTTTAAGACACAGCATCACTCTGTCCCCCAAGCTAGAATGCAGTGGCACAATCTCGACTCACTGCAACCTCCACCTCCCGGGTTCCAGCGATTCTCCTGCCTCAGCCTCCTGAGTGGCTGGGATTACAGGTACGCATCACCATGCCCAGCTAATTTTTGTATACTTTTTTTTAGTAGAGATGGGGTTTCACCATGTTGGTCAGGCTGGTCTTGAACTCCTGACCTCAAGTGATTCATCCGCCTCGGCCTCCCAAAGTGCTGGGATTATAGGTGTGAACCACTGTGCCTGGCCAGCATTTTCTTTTTAACAGATGAGGAGGTGAAGTGCATTGCCAGGGATGTATAGAATTAAACCCACATCCCACAGACTCCAAAATCCATCTATATTCCACTCTACTGCTAAGTCAACTACTGATTCTCTGGACAAATTCCACTATACCACTGTGCTGTGCTGTTCCTTCCTTCAACAAACATCTATTAAGCTCCTCTGGCCTGGCTTGTTCTTGAACTAGAGAGAGCAGTGAACAAAAATGACAAAAATTCACGCCCCTGAAAGCTTACCTCCTGCAGCCACGCTTTCCAACAGAAATAGAATTCAAAGCCCAAATATAATTTTAAATTTCCCGGTAACCATACCTTTTTAAAAAAGGACAAAGAAACAGGCAAAATTGATTATAATAAGATATTTAGCTCGACATGTCCAAAATATGTCATCTCAACATGTAATTAATATAAAAATGTTAGCGAGGTATTCTTTTTGTCCCCCAAAGCCTCAGAAACCTGGTGAAAGCTAGTTCCCTCTGGCCACCTGACAGCAAGCTGGGTGTGACTATTGTTGGGTCGCCCGGTGGAGCTCAGCCCCGCATTCTGTCCACCAGTCCGTTCCCGCCACGTGCACCTTGGGACTGCACTGGCCACAGCCATGGGCTCTGTGACTGCCTGTTGCAGAATTGGGGAACCACCGTTTCTTTTTTTTTTTTTTTTTAAAAGTCTCACTCAATCGCCCAGGCTGGAGTGCAGTGGCGCCATATGGGCTCATTGCAATCTTCACCTCCTGGGTTCAAGTGATTGTCCTGCCCCAACCTCCTGAGTATCTGGGACTACAGGCAAGTGCCACCACGCCCAGCTAATTTTTGTATTTTTAGTAGTGACGGGGTTTCACCATATTGGTCAGGCTAGTCTTGAACACCTGACCTCGTGATCTGCCCTACTCGGCCTCCCAAAGTGCTGGGATTACAAGCATGAGCCACGGCATCAGCCTGCCCCATATATAATTTTAAATTTTCTGGTAACCACTTCTTTTTTATAGAAGGACAAAGAAACAGGAAAAATCAATTTTAATAATATATTTTACTTGATATATCCAAATATGTCATCTCAACATGTCATTAATATGAAAATGTTAGTGAGATTTTCTTTTTATCCTGATAAGCCTTGGCAATCTGGTGTGTGATTTACACTTTAACAACACATCCCAATGCAGACTGGCCACATCTTGAGTCCCACAGAGTTTATTGGGACTCTCTTGTCTCCAGAGATTGTTCCCATGAGACCCCCACCCTCATTCATCTTCTCTAGGTTATCTCAAAGGAACTGGTTTTGCTCTGATTCTCTAGGATGTTCTAGCACCTTCTCTGAGTCCCTTGATGAGTCTCTTGACTCACTGATTCTTCCTTGAGTTCTGAGATTACTACCTGCTGGTGCTTGCCACGTGTCACCTTGTCCTCATGTCACCGCCGTTCTGAGACTCAGGGAAGAACTGGCCCAGGGTCGCACAGCTAGTAGCCACGAGCCCGATTCCAGACTCCAGCAGCCTGAGCACAGAGCCCGGCTCCTGATGAGCGTCCGCTGCCCGACTGACTGCCCTCTGCCTTGACCCAGCAGGATTCCCGGGAGATGTGGCTTGTGGGAAAGAAGCCCAAGCAGTCCTGGCTGAACTTCTTTTTCTGAGACGTGTTGAGAGTATCAATTATGTGTGGGTCCTCAGAGACCTGCAACTTGACGGCTTATTCAAGGCAAAACATTCCCTCCCACTCACTTAAAAGATGAAGGCAGTCCTCAGCCCTGAGTTTTTCTTCCTGTTACTTTGCTGCATGTGCATCTCACTCACTGCATCTGACAACTGCACAGCCCTGTGTGGTGTGCACCTGGTTCATCCACCCACCCGCCCCCCAGCCGGAGACACCCACACTGCCTCCCGCAGTCTGCAGCGGACAGCCTCGCCCCCCGCCCCTGCGTGGGATATGAACTCAGATGAAGGCCGGCAGTGCCGTGCCAGAATGAGCGTGGATCATTTTGTGACAGCCAACTGTGTACATCTCCTGCCTGAGTTCAGTGACCTTACGTCAGTAGCTTGACAGTGCCGTGGTGGGAATATTTATACCACAGCAATGGGCAGTGGCAGTCATTACAAATCTGGGCTCTGTGCGTGTGTGTAGGTGCATGCGCACACACATGTGGAAGAGACGGGGAGGGAGAGAGAGCCGGTTTACCAGCCACCACTGGGATGGGGTATGTGGAGACTTTGTTTTCTAGAGATATGATCTCAAGCATGGTTACCCAGGCTGGAGTGCAGTGGTGTGATGAAAACTCACGGCAGCCTCAAACTCCTGGGTTCAAGTGATTCTCCCGCCTCAGCTTCCTGAGTAGCTGGGACCACCAATGTGTGCCACCAGCACACATAGCAAGAGACAGGGTCTTGCTATGTTGCCCAGGCTGGTTTCAAACTCCTAGCCTTAAGCAATCCTCCCACGTCGGCCTCCCAAAGCACTGGCATTACAGGTGTGTACCCCTGTGCCCAGCCCTTTAGTTTTATTGAATTCAGTGCTTCCAGGCTGGTGCCAGAATGACCATCCAATTTTATGGATCATTTCAAAATTTTTTTCCCCAATTTCCAATTTGAAGAGATATATGAACAAGTATGTGCACCAAAAAACAATGACAGCTGGGCACAGTGGCTCACACCTGTAATCCCAGCACTTTGGGAGGCCAATGCAGGTGGATCACCAGGTCATGAGTTCAAGACCAGCCTGGCCAACATGGCGAAACCCTGTCTCTACTAAAAATATAAAAAAGTAACTGGATGTGGTGGCAGGCACCTGTAATCCCAGCTACTCGGGAGGCTGAGGCAGGAGAATCTCTTGAACTCAGGAGGCGGAGGTTGCAGTGAGCTGAGCTTGTGCCATTGTGCTCAGCCTGGGCGACAAGAACAAGACTCTGTCTCAAAAAAAAAAGAAAAGAAAGAAAAAACAATGACAGCATAATTTCAAGTCACTTATTAATTCAGCCAGTTGGCCCCGGATGTAGTGCAGAATTCTAAAGATGAGTGTTGGCTAGAATTCAGTTTCTAGTTCTGGTATTCTAGGACTATTTCAAATGCAAGGGACAGAAAACTCAACGTAATGAATGAGCTCTTATCACTGAGCATTCCGGATAGCAGCATCCAGGTTTGCTAACAGCGTCATGAAAACACTCACTTCCAGCCGTTTGGTTCTGCCTTTTGCTGTGTTCATTCATTCCCAGGCAAGCTCTCTCTACCCACCACTCTGAGCTGCATCTGAGCTGCATGTGCAATGGAGGAGTGTCTCTTTCTCAGCAATTCCAGGGAAAGTGTTGAAATTTGAAACTCATTGGCCCAGCATGGGTCACGTGTCCATCTTGAAATTATTACTGTACCCAGGAGTGTGGGAGGCCCTGATTGGCCAGGCCTGGGCATGTGCCTGCCCCTTGAGCCAGAATCAAGGTCAACCCTATGGACTGAGAATGGGGAGGGCACTAAAGAAGGAAAACCAGGCACTGTTCCCTACAGGATGGGAGTGGCTGCTGGGCAGGTAAAACAACAGCACCTGCTCAACTTCTCTGGGGCGCTTGAGACTGACCAGTGCCCCTCCCTGTTGGGCACCTCCTCCTGTGACCTTTGGACCCTGCGTTTTCAGGGCTTCCTGGCCTCTCTGCCTGAAGAGCACTTTTCTGAATCTCTACCCTGGCCATTTTCTTAGCCCGCTTCTGGCTGAGGCTTTCTCTAAAAGCCCCGTACTGAATCACTCACCTCATTCCTGCCAAGGGCGTGTCATGACCAGGACTCTGATTGTGGGCACAGAATCTGTGTATTCTGTCGTGAGGATGGTATCATGATTGCCATTTTGCAGATGAGGAAACTGAGGCTCTCAGGAGCGGAAGGAGCAGCTAGTGAAGCAGATGCATGCCAGGGACCTTGTCTTCAGCTGCCATAGCCCTCCACTTCCCCGATCTCCGTGTGTCCCTGTCACCAGGGCCCTACAGCTCTGAAACTATGTCCCTTTCTTTGTGGTATCTGCACCCAGCATAGCTGCCCACGTTTGCTTCTACAACCGTGAGTCTCTCAGGCTGCGTGGGCAGGCTTAGCTTTGGCTGTCCCTGACAAAAAAAAAAAAATATCAGATTCAATAAAATAAACCTTTATTTTTCTTGTGTAAATAGAGTCCAGAGCTCAGCAGTCCAGGCTGAAAGGGCAGCTTCGTGATCCTCAGGGACCTAGGCTCTTTGTGCCTTGTTGCTCTGCCATTCTCTACCTCATGCCCCAGTTTGGCTGCTTGAGCTCCAGCCATCACATCTGCACTACAACCAACAGGAAGCAGGAAGCAGGGAGAGACATGTCTCTTCATTTAAGAACACTTCATGAATGTACCCCACCCCCTATACACACCCTGCTAACATCCCATTGGCCAGAACTTAGTCACATGCAACAGCTAGTAAGTTGCCTAAGAGGCTGGGAACTGCTATCTTTATTCTAGGAAGCCACGGAAAGCCAAGCATCAGCTTACTATGGAAGAAGAGGAACATGGATATTGGGAACCACAAATAGGCAAAATTATTATTATTTTTTGAGACAGAATCTCACTGTGTCACCCAGGCTGGAGTGCAGTACTGCGATCTCTGCTCACTGTAACCTCCGCCTCCTGGGTTCAAGCGATTCCCCTGCCTCAGCCTCCTGAGTAGCTGGGACTACAGGTGTCAGCCACCATGCCCTGCTAATTTTTATATTTTTAGTAGAAATGAGGTCTCATCATGTTGACCAGGCTGGTCTTAAACTCCTGACCTTAAGTGATCCACCTGCCTTGGCCTCCCAAAGTGCTGGGATCACAGACGTGAACCATCCCACCTGGTCAGGCAAAATTAACCACCCTACTGACCAGATGAAAATGTCGGACCAGTGAATCAGCACGCTGTCTTTTCTTTCTCTCCCTCCAGCACAGGTAGAAGGAGACAAGATCAGCAGCTCACTGTGCGTGGAGGTGAGCCGGGCCCTGCAGGTGTCATCTCACCTCGGCCAGATCTCGCTGGTGCATTCCTCAGGAGGTCAGCCCCATTTCTGGCCCTTAGCTGGGACCTGCTTGGTGTTTATAGATTGATGTGGTAGAGGGGAAAACCACCCAAGAGGTGCCCAGTGAGCCCCCTGTGAAAGCAGTTTCCAGCATAGAAGTTTCACCAGGGCTCCTCTAGAGAGAGTGAGGCCACTTCTGAATGGCATGCTGGCTGGGAAGAAAGTCGATTGTGTCTTTTTTTAGTTCAGGAAGACTTTTTTTTTTTTTTTTTTTTTTTTGAGACGAAGTTTCACTCTTGTTGCCCAGGCTGGAGTGCAGTGGCATGATCTCGGCTCACTGCAGCATCCGACTCCTGGGTTCAAGGGATTCTCCTGCCTCAGCCTCCTGAGTAGCTGGGATTATAGGTGCCTGACCATGCCCAGCTAATTTTTTATATTTTAAGTAGAGAAGGGGTTTCACTATGTTGGCCAGGCTGGTCTCGAACTCCTGACCTTCAGGTGATCCATACAACTCAGCCTCCCAAAGTGCTGGGATTACAGGGGTGAGCCACTGCACCCAGCCAGTTCATGGAGACCTTAAAATCCAGGGGAGTGGGTGGTTGTGAGGGTGGGCTAGCCATGGGTCGGAGAATCATGACGCCAGCTTGTCCCTACGGTGTCATGTCTTGGCAGCACCAAACACAGATGAGGAAACTGAGGTTCTGAGGGGTGTAAGGAGCAGCTAGTGAAGCAGATACATGCCAGGGTCCATGCCTTCAGCTGCCATAGTCCCCCATCTCCTTGACCTCCATGTTTCTCTGTCACCAGCATCCTCCAGCTCTGAAATGATGAGCCTTTCCCTGTGGTATCTGCACCCAGCCAGCCAAACACTCCACTGGATAATCCTCCACATGGATAACACGCTCACCCCTCAACCCTGTGAGACCTATATTTCATCCCCACTGCCACTGGACAGAGGTGGGATTTAGTTCCCTCCGGTGCGCTCATGTGCCTTGACATCTCTGTGAAGTGGAACCATGGCCCTTCCTTCCCGGGGCTGCTGGGAGATGATGTGTGAAACGCATTAGCAATACCGTGGAGGTTGTAAGCGCCCGGTCCAGGGTCGATCCTTTTTATTACCCAGTGGGAAAGAGGAGCTAAGCGAAGCAAATGTGGCCTGGATTGCGTTCCCCCTAAAATTCCTCTGTTGAAGCCCCTTGTCCCCAGTATTCACAATGGGATTGCATTTGGAGATAAGGCCTTTACATAGGGGATTAAGGTGAAATGGTCATGAGTGAGCCCTAATCCAATATCACTCGTGTCCTTGTAGAAAGAGAATCACTTGAGCCCAGGATTTTGAGATCAGCCTGGCCATACTGCAAGACTCCATCTTTACAAAAAAATTGTATACACACACACACACACACATTAGCCAGGCTTGGTGGCATGTACCTATAGTCCCCAGCTACTCAGGAGGCTAAGGTGGGAGGATCACTTGAGCCTGGGATACTGAGACTACAGTGAACTGTGATCATGCCACTGTATTCCAGCCTGGGCAACAGAGCAATACTCTATCTCAAAAAAAAAAAAAAAAGAGAGAGAGAGAGACAGATCAGGACACAAACACACACATGGGGACAACCACTTGAGGACACAAGGAACAGGTGGCCATCTACAAGCCTGCAGAGAGAGGCCTCAGAAGGAACCAACCTTGATCTTGGACTTCCAGCCTATAGAATTGCAAAAAAATCGACCTTTGTTGTTTTAGCCACCCTGTGGCGCTGGTTATGTCAGCCCCAACAAACTAATACAAGCTCTTAGTCTCCCCTCCCCTCACCTCCGCTGCAAGCTGTCCTGTTTTAACCTCAATTTCAGTTTTATGATTAAACATCTCAGCGTCAATTATTTACAACACATCCAGATGAGTATCAGAGTTGCAGGGGACTGAGTGACTCACATCGGAGAAGCTGGTTTTTATGAAGGGAAATGACACTAAGAAAGGCAGGGAATTGTATCTCCTGGCCACAGAGATGAAATTGACCTGGGAGAGTTTCTGGCAGCCGCAGCAGGGGAAGGGTCTCTTCGTGGGAGTGGGGGTCCTGGGGTCACTGGAGAGTGGAGCATGCCACAGGTGCCTCACACCTGTATATGGCACCTGCCAGCACACAGGCTGTTTGCTTACCCAAGAGTTGGTTTGACTGGGCACAGTTCCTTCATTCTGATAAAACTAATCACTCGGGCCAGGCACGGTGGCTCACACTTGTAATCCCAGCATTTGGGGAGGCCAAGGTGGGCAGATCACGAGGTCAGAAGTTCAAGACTAGCCTGGCCAACACAGTGAAACCCTGTCACTACTAAAAATACAAAAATTAGCTGGGTGTGATGGCAGGCGTCTGTAATCCTAGCTACTCGGGAGGCTGAGGCAAGAGAATCACTTGAACCCGGGAGGTGGAGGTTGCAGTGAGCCAAGATCGCACCACTGCACTCCAGCCTGGGCGACGGTTAGACTTAGTCTCAAAAACAACAACAACAACAACAAAACTAATTGCTCGGAGTGAGTTGTGTCCAGTTTGAATCTTTGCTGCGCCATTGACTATATGACTGAGCAAGTTGCTAAACTTCCCTGAACTCCAGGCTCCTCTTCTGTGAAATGGGGCTTATTCTAGAAACTTCTTCATCAGGTCCTTGGGACGTTTAAGCATGATAATAAATAACTGATAAATTAGAATATGATTATATTAAGTAAATGATATTCATAATAGATTAAGAAAAGTATATATAAATAATATTTTATAAACACAAAATAGATCAAAATTAATAAAGTAAATACATAATGAATATTAAAATTTTATAAATAAAAAAATAGAATACATGAAATTAATAGTAAGAATAAGTAATAATAAAGGCATGTAAAGCACCCAGCACTGGCACCTCACAGGAGCTCAGGAGAATGGTCACTGCAGTTGTCACAATTCCAAAATGTAACAGTTGGAAAAAGAACCAAGTGTAACAAGTGACTTCCTAAAAATCAGAGGCAGGAAGGAAACCCAGGACTCAAGAAAGCAGCTCTGGCTAAAATGCCTCAAGTGGGGATGTCAGGTATGACGTGGAGACGAGGGAACGGGGGACGGCGAGAGGAGGGGACTGGACAAGCTCGGCTCAATACCAAAAGGGCTCTTGGCAGCAGGTTTGGGAACCACTTCTGTAGAGACGGCGTTGCTGTGGCTAAAAAAGAAAATGTCCAGATATGGGCAGGACAAGCTTTCTCAAACGGTGTCCTAATCTCCAGAAGCAGAGCTGGTCTAAGAAAAGTCTGGGAACGCAGAGGGCTTGCTTGTACAGGACTCATCGGCCTGCAGTGGGCTGGCTGGCTGCGACACGTACCTTGAGTTTGGACTTAAAAGCCCTCACCTAATGAGTACTTGAAATAAACATCAGTCTTGTCCCGTCGTCAGCACTTTGGAATTGCGGTTTTGAGCCCCCAGGCAGTGGGGTGCCCGCTGACTCAGGCATGAGAATACCTTTATCATGGTTTTTTGTCCCGGCAATGTTAGAACAAGTGTAAACTTGGCTCGCTAGCGGAATCCTGGGTTAAAATGCAAACTTGGTAGAGGTGCACCGCCATGCTGAGCCTCCCTCCAACCTGGCCACACGAGGAAAGGGTGCATAGTTCACCAAGCGATTGGTTTTATCAGGATTAAGGAACTATGTCTAATCAAACCAACTACAGGGTAGGGAAACCGTGTGCTGGCCGGCGCCATGCACAGGTGTGAACGGGATCTACACTGGTGTGAACAGGATCTACACAAGTGTGAACCGGATCACCACCTGCAGGAGTTTCCTGGGTCTGCCATACTAATCACTTCTAACTTCATGGCTGAAAGCAACACACATTTATTATCTTGCAGTTCTGGAGGCCAGAAGTCCAGCATCAGTTTCACGGGCAGTGCTGCAGGGGAGCATCCGTCTCCTTGCCTTTTCCAGCTCCTGGAGGCCACCTGCATCCTTGGGCTGGTGACCCCCTCCTCACCTCCTCCTGCTTCCTCCTTTGACCTTTCCGCTTTCCTCAGAGTTTTGATTACGGGTGTTTATTCATTTACCCAACAAAATATTAACTGAGCACCTACAATGGACCGAGCGAGGGCATGACTCACCAAATTGGGCCCACCTGGATGATCCAATGTAATCCTCCCCATTGCAAGATTCTTAACTTAATCATGTCCCAAAAGGCACTTTTTCCATATAGGCTAACAGCTACGAATTCCAGAAATTAGGACCTGGATATCTTTGAAGACCATGATTCAGCCTCCCACGTGCCTATTCCCAAATTCCAAGAAACACAGGGTAGTGAGCAGCAAAGAACCCTGAGCAGGACCCCAGCTTCTTCTCTGCCCCTAACTAGAAAGGCCTTGAGTTAGTCTCTGACCCCTTCTGGGCCTCTGTAAAGATGAATGGACGCCCACCTCCTCCATGGCCTCTAAAGGATTTCTGCTACTGTTAGAGCAGGTGCTGTCTGTCCGGCACTGGGTCAAGGTCCCCATGCATTCATTCATGGATTCTTCAGCTTTATGGTCCCTGGAAACTGCCAGGCAGGCTCCTGTCTCAGAGCCTTGGTTCTGTGGTTCCCTCCTCCACTTGGAATGTTCTTCCCCAGGTATTCATGTGATTCCTCCCCCTGCATCTTTCGAATTTCTGCTCAGATATCATTTTCTTGGTGACTGTGTGCCTGGCCACCATTTTTAAAATCACAACCCACAGCTGTGTTACTTTCTTCTAGTTTGTATTACCTTCTACCATACCACAGACTCGAATGTGAGCTCTATGGGGACAAGGCCTTCTGTCTGTTTTGATTGTTTCTGTATCCTCAGTGCTTAGATCAGGCCTTGGTCCATAGTAGGTGCTCAGTTAATATTTTGTTGGATAAATGAATAAACACCCGTAATCAAAACTCGGAGCTCATAACTTATGAACCCAGTGAGGTAGATCCCAGTAAAACTCACTTTGCACAGATGACTGAGCTGAAACTGAGAGCCCTAAGAATTGTCATGTCTGGGTAATTACTAAGGTACAGAGCTGAGATATAAACCCGGCCTCTGGTCCGGAGCCCAGGCTCCCAGCCCCACGGCATGGCGGGTGAAGTGGATACTCACCAGCACCCTCTGCAGTCCCTGATTTGATAAATTCTCATTTCTGCCCTTCTCTGCTTTTTTGCTGCTAAATGCCCCTTGGGGAAGACAAACCAAATGAATCCAGTCAGTGTCCAGAACTGCCTGCCACACAAGGACAAATGCTGTGTCCAGATGGCACCGAGGTTGACACAAGCCTGGCTGGCCACCAGGAACACTGACCAGAGGCAGTAACACGGGACGGGCTCCAGCTTCTCTTCCAGGCCCCCGGTCCTCCCACTCTTCAGATTCCAGGACTAAGCCTCCAAAGTTGTCCGCCTAGGCTGGGTGCGGTGGCTCATGCCTGTAATCCCAGCATGGATCACCTGAGGTCAGGAGTTCAAGACCAGCCTGGCCAACATGGTGAAACCCCATCTCGACTAAAAATACAAAAATAAGCCGGGCGTGGTAGCACACACCTGTAATCCCAGCTACTCAGGAGGCTGAGGCAGGAGAATCGCTTGAACCTGGAAGGCGGAAGGTGCAGTGAGCCGAGATCATGCCACTGCACTCCAGCCTGGGTGAGAGAGTGAGACCTCATTGATGGAAACTCTGCCCCGCCTTGGCGGAAAGGCTGGTTTTTCTGCTGCCCTATGGATGAGGATGGCCTAGACAAGGGGGTTTTGTGGAGGGGGGCTGCCACTCACTAAGCTGAGACTTTGGGCACACCGCTCTGTGCCTCAGAGTATTCCTTGATGAAATGGATGGAGATGGGGATGACACTACCCCCTTATATGATTGTTGGATGGGACAAATGAACTAAATCGTGTAAAGCACTTGGTGTATCAGTGCCCTAACTATGTGCTGGGGGTTGGGGGGCTGGGGGCTGACTGGTGGTCAGAGCCTGTGCTTAGCCTTGTTTGCCAGGGTCGGGGGGCTACTGATGTCATGGCCAGAGCCTGGAGAAGGTTCGAGGCGCCAGACTCAACATCGGGCTGACGGGGACAGGAGGTCTCGATCCCTCAGTGCTATCCTGGCAGAAGGAGACACAGAGATGTCACATTTCCCAAGAAATACTGAATGTGACTGGGTCCTCCGTGCCAGCCTTCTAAATGAGGTTGCACCCCAGCCGCTTGCTTAGAGAAAGACACTATGTCAGGCTCCTCAAGAAAAGATGTGCTGTTCATGAACTCGCTGCTTCTGCTTCTGGTCCCTGGAGTCTTCAGGATGAACTTGTCTGCCTTAATTTCTCCAACACTCACTAGGATTAGCAAGGACCCTGGTGATGTCAGGGCTCATAAAATTCACTGACATCTTGTGTTTGGAGTCAGGGAGGGAAGCTGCCTCTTTTCTCTGCCAGCCATGACATACTCTGGAAGATACCCACTTTCCCACTGCGGTGGGATTACTGAGGCTGAGCCCTCACCCTGGAGTACCCTGA
Source organism: Cebus imitator (assembly GCF_001604975.1). Taxonomy (NCBI): domain Eukaryota; kingdom Metazoa; phylum Chordata; class Mammalia; order Primates; family Cebidae; genus Cebus; species Cebus imitator. The sequence continues at coordinate 5,905,151 of NW_016107330.1, forward strand.
TTTCTTACCCCCAAATTCCACCCAGAGGAAGGTCACAGAGGCCTCAAGCCCCCGAAGTGCTGCATGTGGATCTTCCTTCTCCCTCCCCTCCTCGAATTGAATCCGTCACTCTTTTCAGAAGCTCTTCAGATATGCTCCATTTCACAGTGCTACTTGGTGTTTAAAAGCATGAGTTTTAGGCTGGGCGCAGTGGCACATGCCTGTAATCCCAGCACTTTGGGAGGCCAAGGCGGGCAGATCACAAGGTCAAGAGATCAAGACCATCCTAGCCAACGTGATGAAACCCTATCTCTACTAAAAATACAAAAATTAGCTGGGTGTGGTAGCCTGCGCCTGTAATCCCAGCTACTCAGGAAGTGAGGCAGGGGAATCACTTGAACCTGATAGGCAGAGGTTGCAGTGAGCTGAGATTGCATCACTGCACTCCAGCCTGGTGACAGAGTGAAACTCCGTCTCAAAAAAAAAAAAAAA
>NW_016107330.1:5906336-5929037 GCF_001604975.1 Cebus imitator
AAAGAGAGGAAAGAAAGAGAAAGAAAAAGAAAGAAATAAAGAAAAACAAAGAGAAAGAGAAGGAGAAAGAAAAAGAATGAAAGAAAAGAAAGGAGAGAAACATTTGCCTGTCACCCCCTTGCACTTCTGTCCTGAAGCACCTCTGGAAACCGGGGTGCCTTGCCCAGAAAGTGGCCCCCAGGGACTCAGCTTTGTGGGAACCCGCACAGTACAGGCGCAGGTGGGCTTTACAGTCAGCTGGATTTCATTATGAGTCGACTGCCGCTTACTAGCTGTGTGGCTCAGGGCAAATTACTTACCCTGTCTGAGACTCTGAGATGGTGGGGAGGATCATTCCTTGAAGGGTGGCCGTGAGGATCGGGTGAGTTTAGAAATGCGCCTGATTCATGCTGAGGATCAGCTGCTGCTGCTTTCACGCCAGCTGCTGCGGGGACTATTATTGTTACCGTTATTCTCCTTACCCTGCCTTGTGTATTACTTAACAGCCTTTCTTCTTTTTCCCATCAGCTCCCTGCAGCTGGGCAGCCCTCCTCCCCGCTCCCCTGCCTTTATACCTCATTTGCACATTGCTTTTTGTTTTTCCTGAGTGCACAGTCTAAAAGACTCCCTGCGCTCTGTTGAAACAGGAACCTGACACCCTTTGACCTTGGTCCTTGGGGAGGTGGCCTGAAACTCCCTCCCAGGCGGGACAGGAGCAGGCGCTCAGCGCCTCTCTTCCTGCCCCCACTGCATGGGACTGGAACTTGTGACAGAAGTGATTTTGGGCTGAAACTTGGCCCAGAGAGCCCCACTGAATTCCTCCTTTGTGATGAGAATGTAGCGCAGCCGGTGGAACCTGGGATCCCTTTCCCAATTATGCAGCTTGGCAGGAAGAGGTCGGTGCAGGGAGAATGCTCAAGGAGCCCCTTTGTCACGGGGGTTGGTAGCACTGCCAGCTGCCTCCAACTGGCAAGACCTCATCCCACTAAAGCCAACTGGGCTGGGCGCTTCTGCCACTGCACCTTCCAGGGCTGCAGCACAGAGCACAGTGGCCACGTGAGGGTCTACATCCAATTCCCAGTTTCTCAAGTATGTCCTGGAGAGTTTCTGCAATTCAGCGGGAAGGCCCAGCCATCAATGCTTGGGCCCTGTATCTGTTCAGCACGGGCAGCACTGCTTTCCATTGTGCCATCTTATTTCAGTCATTGTCTTCACGTTCAAGTTCACGGAGAGTCAATCCAGATGTGCCTGGCTGTGATGGCCCCACTCAGGTCTCAGCCACACTGATGCCTGGAGCTGGGTCTACCTCCCCAGCCCCCACTCCTCCACACCCACAGCACGGCCCCTCCCTGCCGGCTCTGGTTGGCCAAGGGCGTGCACAGGAGTGGAAAGAGCCTCTGCCCAGGATGGAGGGATGAGGCCAAAGGCTCCCACGCTCTCCGGCTGACTTCCACCTGCGAATATCAGGCAGCCGCTGAAATCTCCAGCCCCACCAGAGAGTTCTAATACAGACACTTTCTCAGGTCACAATGGAAACCACATGTATTCTGCATATTTTTCTCATGTTGCCAGCAAATTATTTGCATACAGATACAAGATTTGGGTATCGGCTCTTCCTGAAAGTTAGCTCTTTCTAATCCTCTCCCCTTCAGGGTCAGCCGTGGACAGGGAATTTCCCCTCATTGAATGAGATATTGGTTAAACTTTTGAACTTGCCAGATATTCATGTATTTGTTCTATAAATAAATATCTACTCAGTACCTGCGTAGTTCCTGGCATGTGGTGCTGGGGCCTGGAGCACGCATGGACAAGACAGACAGAAACCTTGTTTCAGAGAGTTCATCCTCCAGCTGGGGAGACGGGGAGCCAGCGAGAAGGCCAAAATGAGATTAGTACTGACTGCAGTGTGTTATCAGCCATCCCTGGGAAGGAAAGCAAGGAACTCAGCAGGGGACCCGAGTGTAGCTGTGTGGGGGGGACATTTCCATTGGGTAGTCAGAGAGGTGTTCACTGAGAAGGTGGCATTCCAGCTTAAAAACAGAGGTCTCTACTGAGAAGTAACCAGATGGCCAAGCATGGTGGCTCATGCCTGCAATCCCAGCACTTTGGTAAGGCCAAGGCAGGAGGATTGCTTGAGGCCAGGAGTTCAAGACCAGCCTGGGCAACACAGTAAGATCCCATCTCTACAAAAGGATTAAAAATTAAAACATTAGCTGGGTGTGATGGTGCGCACCTGGAGTCCCAGGTACTTGGGAGTCTGAGGCGGGAGGATCACTTGAGCCTGGAAGTTCGAGGCTGCAGTGAGCTATGATCGTACCACGGCACTCCAGCCTGGGTGACAAAGAAAGACCCCGTCTCTAAAAATAATTTTTTTTTAATTTTCAATACAAAAATAAATAAGTAGCCGGACAAGAGAGACAGATGGAAGGGTGGTTTCAAGCGGTAGGTATAGCAAGTGCCAAGGCCCTGTGGTACGAAGGGGTTGGTGCTGCTGGGGAGCAGAAAGGAAGCCACTGAGGGCTGGTGAGCAGGAGATGCCAGCTGTGACAGCAAGACAGGGCCTCACCCTGTCCGATGGGGCTTGAGGGTCCTGGCCAAGGAGTTTGGATTTTAAGCTAAGAGTAATAAAAACACATTGATGGGTTTTTGGACATTCTTGTTACAAAATATTTCAGTCATTTAAAAGAGTACATATAAGATATATATGAATTTTAAGGAATATTATAGTAAAACCATCATGTACCTTCCGCCGTTCCCCTCCCCATTACCATTCTTCATTCTTTATTTCTCCAGGAGTTAGTTTTTGTTTGTTTGCTGTTTTTTTGAGACAGGGTCTCATTCTGTCTCCCAGGCTATAGTGCAGTGGCACGCTCAAGGCTCACTGCAGCCTTGACCTCCTAGGCTCAAGCAGAGCCTCCCACCTCAGCCTCCCAAGTAGCTGAGACTACAGGTGTGAGCCACACACTGGGCTTTTATTTATTTATTTATTTGTAAGTAGAGTTGGGGTCTCACTATAGTGCCTGGGCTGATCTCGAACTCCTGACCTCAAGCGATTCTCCCACCTTGGCCTCCCAAAGTGCTGGCATTACACGTGTGAACCACTGCACCTGGCCAGAAGATAGCCTGAATTTGTCCTGAATTTTAGTTTATAGTCTTTGCATTTCTTCCTCACAGTGCAAAAATGGAGCAACATATGGTTTGGTTTTGCCTGGTTTTGAACTTCCTTTAAGTGGACTTCTGCAGTGTGCTTTCTTCTGCAGGGTGCTTTTCTGTTCCACATTAGGTTTGTCAGGATTATCCTCACCGGTGCACACAGCTGCAGCTGACTCACCTTCACTGCTGCGTAGTACTCCACAGAGTAACAGTGTTCTGGTTTATCCTTTCTCCTGGGACCAATTTCTAATGTTGAACCAAACCCTGCATTCTTGGGATAAACCTATCTTCATTGTGATATGTTATCTCTTTTCTTTTTAAGATGGAGTCTCACCCTGTCGCCAGGCTGGAGTACAGTGGCGTGATCTCGGCTCACTGCAACCTCCACCTCCTGGGTTCAAGCGATTCTCCTGCCTCAGCCTCCTGAGTAGCTGGGACTGTAAGCGCACTCCAGCATGCCCAGCTAAATTTTCTATATTTTTAGTTGAGATGGGGTTTCACCATGTTGGCCAGGACAGTCTGGATCTCCTGACCTCGTGATCCGCCCGCATCGGCCTCCCAAAGTGCTGGGATTACAGGCATGAGCCACCTCACCTGGCTGTGATGTGTTATCTTTTTAAAAAACATGATTGAGGCTGGGTGCTCATGCCTGTAATGCCAGCACTTTGGGAGGCCGAGGTGGGTAGATCTCCTGAGGTCAGGAGTTCAAGACCAGCCTGGGCAACATGGTGAAACCCTGTCTCTACTAAAAATACAAAAATTAGCCAGGCATTGGGGTGTGCGCCTGTAGTCCAGCTACTTGGGAGGCTGAGGTAGGAGACTCACTTGAACCCAGAAGGTAGAGGTTGCAGTGAGCTGAGATTGCACCACCGCACTCCAGCCTGGGCAACAGAGTGAAACTCCATCTTTTAAAAAAAAAAAAAAAAAAAAATGGTTGGATTCCATTTGCTGATTTTTGTTTGGGCTGTTGGGTCAGACTGGCCTGTCGTTTTCCTCTCCTGCCTTGTCCTTTTCTAGTTTTGGTGTCAAGGTCTATACATTCCTTATAAGATGACCTGAGGGTGTTTCCTCTGATATTCTCTGGAGCACGTGTCTAAGGCAGATAAAACCGTGAGAGGGCTTGATAAATGTTAGCTACCATGTTATCCTTCTGCAGCTCACATTCTTCGTACGGAATTCTGGCTTCTTTTGGTACGACTTGTCTTACACAGACACCTACCCCAACCCCTGCCCTTTCCCCCTAAAAACAAAGAAAACATATGCCTCCCCCACGGGTGACTCCAATTGCAATGCTCACAGCTTACTTAGAAGGCTGCATGTCTGTGGTTTTTTATAGGTGGATCTTTAACTCAAGACTAGCATGAAGAGTTGCCTTCATGCCTGCCCTGAGTCTCCTCCTCAAGTAACAACAGGTAGGAACCTTTCTAACTGGTTAATAATTTTTTGAAAAAAACTCAGATATCGAATCAGTCATGTCTCCCTGAGGGCCTCCTCAGACATGAGCAGTGATAGGGCTCTAGAGGTTGAGTTTGGCCAAGCCAGGACCCCAGACTGCCCACCAAGCCTACTCTGTTTTAGGGACATATCGAAAGCTGTGTGGTCCAAATTCTCTAAGCATAAAATTAGCTTCTTTCCATATTTTTGAAAGGGAAAGAACATCATGCTAAATATAACTGGGGTGCTGTCCAGGGTCAACAAGCCAGAAACAGGACAAACAGCTGAGCAGCCAACCCTCTGGGAGCCGGGTTTCTACACTCCCCATGGACCCATCAAGATTACGGTCCCCAAAGAGAGGGCTGAACTTGAAGAACAAGTGTATGTGACCGTCGCACACGTGACCCTGCCATGAACCCAGAAAACCAAAACTAGTTTATGAAAGCAACAGATAGACACTTCTATTTTCTAATTCTTATTCTCCTGGGAAGAAAAAGAAAATGAAAATCATCGTTAATTCCATCACACAGGGAAAATAACTATAAACATCATAATAGATAATCCAACTGTTGTGAAACTTAGTATGATACATTAAAAAGTGGTTCTCAACCTTTCCCCCCACCTCGCCCTCCCTGAGAAGTCTTTTTAGATGTTCTTTTTGGAGTACTTGAAAATGTAATGCCAAGGATGCACTGTGTATCTATTTATGTTCTGTGGCCCTGTGGAGGGCCACAAAGCACTGTAATAGCCAAGATTTTTCTCACCCCATCCCCAGGAAACAATTCTTGCCCCTTGTGGGTGATTTTACCCACGGAGAATACAAGCTTTAATATTAAATCACAATTTTTTGTCTGTTTAAGAACTTACGGTTGTGCTGCTCACATACTGCTCTCGGTTCTTTATGTATATTGTTGATTTATCATAACTCCCCTATGATGTAGGTACTAGAGAGTTTTGTGTGTGTTTTTGTTTTTGTTTGTTTGTTTTGTTTTGTTTTTCGGGGTTTTTTTTTGAGACGGAGTTTTGTTCTGTCGCCAGGCTGCGGTGCCGTGGCGAGATCTCGGCTCACTGCAACCTCCGCCTCCCAGGTTCAAGTGATTCCCCTGCCTCAGCCTCCCAAGTAGCTGGGACCACAGATGTGCACAACCACACCAGCTAATTTTTTGTATTTTAGTAAAGACGGGCCTTCACCATGTTGTCCAGGATGGTCTCAATCTCCTGACCTCATGATCCACCCACTTCAACCTCCCAAAGTGCTGGCATTAGAGGCGTGAGCCACCACACCCAGCCGAGAGTTTTATCTCCATTTTACAGTTGTGGAAACTGAGACACAGAGAGGTTAAGTAACTTGCCAGGGGTCACACAGCTGGGAAGGAATAGAGTGAGGATCTGAGCCTGGGTAGCCTGGGTCCCAAGCTCACTCTTAACCACTCAGCGATGTTACCATGCAGCAATACAGTCAGATTGTAAAAATTCAAAAGAGAGAAATAGAGAGTGAAGGGTACACTTTCCAAGTTTCCTTTATTCCCAGAAGCAATCATTGGTACAAGGCTGGAAGGTGTCCCCTGGGATTTTTACATACGTGTACATATATATAAATACATCGTCTCTTTATTTTAATGTCAGTACAATCATCCAGGCTTCTTTTCCCCATATATTCATCTGTGTATAGAGAAGTTTTATAAAATTAGAATCAAGCTGAACATACTGTTGTTTTAACCTTGTTGTTTGATTTAAAAATATATTCGCTGCTTTGAGACCATAATTTCATAAGTGCATGAACCATAATTTATTACCCTGATCTGGATTATTGGCTATTGAAGTAGTTTCTAGCTTCTCACCACTGTAAAGCTGTGATGAATATCTCTGTACATAATTCTTAGACGTTGGAATTACAGAGCCAAAGGGTATAAACATTTCTGAGACTTTTGTTCTACAAATGGCAAAACTTGTCATCTAAAAAAATGCCATGAAATTGCCATCCCAACACCTTTCTCCACGCTGAGTATTATCACGTTTTTAATCACCGACAGTTTATCAGATCAAAAAAATGTATTAACTCTTTTTTTTTTTTTTTTTCTTTTTTGAGATGGAGTCTCACTCTGTAGCCCAGGCTGGAGGGAATGACTCGATCTCAGCTCATTGCAACCTCTGCTTCCCAGGTTCACCTGATTCTCCTGCCTCAGCCTCCCGAGTAGATGGGATTACATGCACGTGCCACCATGCCTGGCTAATTTTTCATGTATATATATTTTTTAGTAGAGATGGGGTTTCACCGTGTTAGCCAAGCTGGTCTCGATCTCCTGACCTCGTGATCCGCCCGTCTCAGCCTCCCGAAGTGCTGGGATAACAGGCATGAGGCACTGTACCCGGCCAATCCTGACATTGTCATCTCCGCCCATGACCCGCATCTGGAGCCTGTCTTTCTCTCATGCAGCATAAGGCTAAAGCTGGAATGGAGAATTAATAAGAGCAGACAGGGAGGGGGTTAAAGCGGCTCAAATCCCTAGTCTGCTAGACACACTCTCAGCGCCCCAGGTACAGGGCCTCCCTGCCGGGCACTTAGCAGGTGCTCAGAACGTGGTAGTTGCATCACTCCTGCTTCCAGCAGCAGCCCCCGGCGTCCACTTCTCCACCCTCCGAATCCGACCTTGTCTCGGATCCATTTGGCAGAACCAGTGCATTCCTAAGGCTGTCAGAGCCCCCATCCTTCCTTTTGCCAGCCATGAGTGATACTGTAAGAAACAAGTATCCTTGTATACAGTGCCCTTCCCAACTGGTCCTACCGCAGCGGTCTGCAGTGGGATCCCTATTCAACGCCCTGCACACCACACACATGCCCACATCTACCTGTTCATATTCCATCCATATGCATGCATATGTACACAGGTGCTCACAGGTATGCATATGTGCTCATGTGTGCATAAACATGCACCAACTCATGTGTTCATGCACCGGTATACCTTGGTGCTTCTTCCTAACTCCTTCAAGAGCAGAGCCAGTGCATTCACACACATGCACACACAGTGCTGTGCATTCAGGGTGCAGGCCCAATGACGCCAGGGGGACTTCTCTCCCACATAGACTTGCTGTGTGTCCCACAGCCCTGAGCTAGGACACCCTGCTGTCTAATCCCACAGTTCCTATATTTCCCTCCCACTTTATTGGTATTCCCTATAGATCATTTTCCTGCTGGCCTAGAAGCTCTACTAATCCTTTTTTTTTTTTTTTTTTTTTTGAGACGGAGTTTCACTCTTGTTGCCCAAGCTGGAGTGCAATGGTGTGATCTCAGCTCACTGCAACCTCTGCCTCCCAAGTTCAAGCGATTCTCCTGCGCCACCACGCCTGGCTAATTTTGTATTTTTAGTAGAGACAGGGTTTCTCCATGTTAGTCGGGCTGGTCTCGAACTCCCGATCTCAAGTGATCCTCCTGCCTCGGCCTCCCAAGGCGCTGAGATTACAGGCGTGAGCTCTGCTAATCCTTAGCTTGCTCGCTGCTGTTTCTCCAGTGCCTAACATGCTGCTTAACAGGTAGTTAGATGGAGAAGAAATATTTGTTGAGCAAAAAAAAAAAGAAGGAACAGACTTCAAGCTGATAAAGGATATTATTCCAAATATTTTTAGAGTATCTTTTAACAAAGTGGTCAATTTCAGATAAGCTCACAGTTTCATAAGAAAATATCTTCGCAACATCAGATTTCAAGCAGCCTGGTCAGCCATCCTTTTGGAGAGACTGGAAAGAACGCAGAATTGTAAACAGGACCTTGCCCAGCTAAACATCTTGTAAATTTTACTGTTTTACAAAAGTGCCTGTCACAGGAATAACTTATGGGCTAGGGGGTGGGGGGGGGGTGCAGTTTAGCCAGGGGCATTGCTAGCTTCTCCTCCTGGGTGCTTGAAAATGTTCTAACCTAAAGCCTTAAGTGACTGCTTCTCTGGCTCACTCGCAACCGACAAATGCTGTGGAATCCCAGGACTGCGGGCTGTTCCCTTTAGTGCAGGGTCTCTGAGCTGCTTCGTGGAAAGGTTTACTTTGTCCAGCTGGGCACAGGAGTGAAGAGGAAGAATGTGCAGGCCTCTGCCCCCTTTAACAAAGGGAGAATTCGGTGTGGCTTCAGAGAAGCTTGTCTTGCTGGGTGGCTTCTCGTGGCCTCTATTCATTTTATCCAGCATTGACTCTGCAAACATTTTTTGAGTCCCTGCTGTGTGCCAGGCTTAGAGATGATGATGGATGCTGTGGTTATGGGAAGAGAGAGACTCTACAGTGGTTACTGGAGGCTTTGGGGAGCACATGAAAGAGGCACCTGAGCTGGGGTGACCAGAGAACTGAGGAGTTCTGGAGGGTGGTGGGGGGCATGTGCAAAGAAAGGCAGCCTGGGAGATGCAATAGGAGAGGCAGGACCCAGGCTAAGGCCACCGTGAGCAGCAACATTCTAAGCTGGATTTTCTCCTGCAGGAAATAGGGAGCCCTTGAGAGTGGTGGACAGAGGGTGGTAGGCTGTTTGGCCTGGACATACCATTGGGAGGCCCTGTCCCCCAGGCGAGTCTGTTAAAACTATCAATCGTGGCCCATTCATCCCATCCCTCACTCTCCGAGAGCAGCCTCCATCCAGAGCTGAGATTTTACTGCATTTCATTAAATTCCACACAATGTTTTAATGACCTGAGTTCTGAACTTTCTGGCCTCCTGCAGGGCAAGGTCTGGCTTTTCCTTTTCAGGGAGTAGGGGGTGGGCAGACCAGCCTCCCTTCTTGCAGCCTCACACGTAAGACATCTGGAATGCATCAAAGGCGAGGCCCAGCCAGAGCCAGCGGGCTCAGTGCTGTGGCTTAACTCCTTCAAGAGCAGAGCCGCCCCGTTCACAAAGCGTCTGGAATTGAAACTGATCGTTCTCTCTGCTCTTTCTGCTTTCCTTGCAGGCTCTTCCGCCGCAGCCATCTACACAGGAGTCCTCATGATTGCTCAGAACCATCCCTCCGGAGTTTGGCTGATACTTTTCTAGCGTGGGGCGGGCAATTTTGTGGGGTGCATTTAAGGGGGCTTTGTTGCGGCTGCTCCTTTTTGTATATTTATTTTCTTTCTTGGAACCGGGCCTCGCCCTCCTCCCACTGACACGATGGCCCAGTCCAAGGCCAACGGCTCGCACTATGCGCTGACCGCCATCGGCCTGGGGATGCTGGTCCTTGGGGTGATCATGGCCATGTGGAACCTGGTACCTGGTTTCAGTGCGGCTGAGAAGCCAACAGCTCAGGGCAGCAACAAGACTGAGGTGGGTGGTAGCATCCTCAAGAGCAAGACCTTCTCCGTGGCCTACGTGCTGGTCGGGGCAGGGGTGATGCTGCTGCTGCTTTCCATCTGCCTGAGTATCAGGGACAAGAGGAAGCAGCGGCAGGGCGAGGACCTGGCCCACGTCCAGCATCCGACAGGCACCGGGCATCATGCCCAGGAAGAAGACAGGTGAGGCCTGACTGTGCCCTTCCCTCCCCAGATCGGGGATGGGCAGGCATGCACGCACACACATGTGCACACCTTTCCGTGGTGAAAAGACTGTCATCTACAAGGCTTTACTGTCCCATGTTTGCCCATGAAGGCTCTGTAAAGAGTTTATCATTTTACAGATAACTTTAGACTTTTCTACCAGAGATTCCCAAATAGAGTGGTACAGTGGATTACAGGTGAACCAAGATTTTTTTTTAATTTTATTACAATAGATTTTTACACCATGGAATACTATTCAGCCATAAAAAGAAACAAAATACTGTCTTTTGGGCCAGGTGCAGTGGCTCACACCTGTAATCCCAAAACTTTGGGAGGCCAAGGCAGCTGGATCACTTGAGGTCAGGAGTTGAGACCAGCTTGGCCAACATGACGAAACCCCATCTGTACTAAAAATACAAAAAGTCGCCAGGCATAGAGGTTGCACTGAGCCGAGATAGCACCACTGCACTCCAGCCTGGGCGCCAGAGCAAGACTCTGCCTAAAAAAAAAAAAAAACTGTCTTTTGCAGCAACTTGGGTGGAGCTGGAGTCCATTACTCTTAAGTGAACCAACATTTTCACCTGCCCAGGGCCACTGAGCAGGGCCTGGGGTGGCTAGCACCTTCACACTCAGTGCCTGTCCCTTCACCCCAGCATGCTGTGTATATGCTTTGATTTGAAATGGCTGGGAAGCAAGTTTCCATTTATGCAAAAATGCCACCAACAAATTTAAAAGATAAGCGATAACGGGGAACATAAGATAACAGTTGATACCCCTATTATAAAAAGAGCCCTTACAAATGGATATGTAGGATGAATATGCTAATAGGAAACAGACAAAGGTTATAAATATTCCCTGGTTGTTCAGCCAATAGATGTCAACTTCATTAATCATGACATGCAAGCAAAAAGATGTGGTTTTTTTTATTTTTGTTTTTTTTGCCCATCATATTGGTCAAGATAGACAGCCCCTACTGTTGGAGAGTTGTAGGGAAGGTGGATGGCTGATGGAACGTTGACTGCTATACACTTTCTGGAGTTTCACCGTAAGGGGCAATACTGAAGATGTGTGCACTGATTCTACTTATAAGAGTTTATTCCTGGGAGACAGTCCCACAAATGCAAAGGAGTGCGTACCAGTAAATTTATCAGATCGTTGTTTAGGATAACAAAAACTTAGAAACAGCCTAAAAACCCATCAACGAAGTGAAACGAAGTTGTACCTACTCAGTGGAGTTCTATGCAGCCACTGCTGATCTGTATTTGCTAATGTGGGACCATATCCACAGCACTGAGGAAGGGAGTAATCTCTGGTCAGGTTCTGGTCCCATCAAATGTTGTGGCTGTGGGATTGGAGGGTCAGAAGAGGTGTACACCAGAATGTTACAGTGGTCATTCTCCAGGTAAAAGGATTTGGGATGTTTTTCTTTTCTTCATTAGATGTTTCTGTGTTGTTTGAATTTTCTACAAGCATTTCTTATCTTTATAGTGGGAGGGGAATTGTTCTTAATTTAATACGGATTAAAGGAAACCCTGTACACTAATGGTGGGAATGTAAATTAGTGTAACCACTATGGAGAAGTTTAGAGGTTCTTCAGAAAACTCAAAATAGAGCTACCCAATGATCCAGCAATACTGCTTGTGGGTATACACCAGAAGAAAAAAGTCTCCTTATATTGAAGTGATTTCTGCCCTCCAGTGTTACCAGCTACCATCCCTTTCCATGGTAATGACCCCGAAGTTACCGTCCCTTTCCTAGAAAGTTCTAAATAGCCTGCCCCTCAATTTGCATTAAGCCACCCCTTAATTTGCACGTAATTAAAAGTGGGTGTAAGTGGGTATATACAATTTCCAAATTAAACTCATTTTCTGATAACAAAAGATAATGCATGCTATATTGGTCAGGGTTCTCCAGAGAAACAGAACCAGTGGGATATATATATTTTTTATTTTTTTTTAATGGAGATTTATTATGAGGAATTGGTTCCTGTGATTGTGGAAGCTAAAAAGTCCCACAATCTGCCATCTATAAGCTGCAGACCCAGGAAAGCAAGAGGTATAATTCGTTCCGAGTTCAAAGGCCTGACTGAGAACCAAGGGAGGTGGGGGTATCTATAAATCCCAGTCTGAGAGCAGGAGAGGATGAAATGGGATGGCCCAGCTCACACAATGAGGCAGGGAGAAAAGGGTCAAATTCCTGCTTGCTCTGACTTTCTGTCTATCTAGGGCCTCCATGGGTTAGATGGTGAGGAGGGGAATCTGCCTTACTGAGCCCACTGAGTTGAATGCTAATATCTTCCAGAAACATCCTCACTCTCACAGCATTTAATCTGGGCAACCATGGCCAGTCAGGTTGACACCTAAAATACCTAAAATTAACCATTACACATGCTTATTCTAGAAAACTTGAGAAATACAGAAAAGAACAAAGAAGGAATATCAATCACTCATCATCCCCTACCCTAGCTGTGAGCACACTGAGCTCATTCCTAAAAGAGGGTGGGAGGAGAACCAAGGCAGACGTTGAGGTTTCCGATGTTGGCCATGATCACCCCACAGGTTCAAGTGTAGGGCCCTGGAAAGTTGCCTGTTGGCGTTAATTCCTATAAATGTGGAGAAAACATCCCGACTTTTTGGTTTTCTCTTTCAACAGTCAAATAAGAATAAGGCTGAGAGGACCTGATTTTTTTGAGTCTTGGGGTAAACTTGGAAGATAAAATTCCAGAATCATTTGAGACACACATAAATGTTACATTTCAGATATTCTTCCTCTACCTGGAGGCAACCATTTTACTGAAAGTCGGTAGCTACTTCGTACCTTTTTGTGTTGCCTTTGGCCAGAGGACCCAGCTGAGCATGGAATAGCTCACCTGGCATGTTGCTAAGTGGGACAGACTCAAGGCAAAGGAAGTTTAACACCCAGATAGCATGGTGCAGTAGTTGAAAGTGTGTGTTCAGTTCCGGCCTCCCATTTCTGAAGGTCTGACCAAGTCACTTAATCTTGATGTATCCCAATCCATCTATAAATTGGATATAATAATAGTGAGAGAGAAACTGGCAGGACTTGTTTTCTGGTCATAACCCTGCTGACCAAAACAGGATGTGGTCCAGATGAGATAAGGTTAGAACAAACTAGCCAAAACCAGCAAACAGCAATGAGGGTGATAACACGGCTGCCCTCATTGTTCATCAGCATGGGACACTCTCACCAGTGCCACAACAGTTTACAACTGCCATGGCAACAACTGGCAGTTACCATCCCTTTCCATGGTAATGACCCAGAAGTTACCGCCCCTTTCCTAGAAAGTTCTAAATAGCTTGCCCCTCAATTGGCATTAACCCACCCCTTAATCTGCATGTGATCGAAAGTGGATATAAGTAGATATAAACGCAATTTCCAAGAGCCCCTATGTTGCCGACTCTGGGTGTACTGCCTGTGAGTTAGCGCTCATCCACAAGGAGCAGTGCCCGCCCTTCAGTAAAGAATGATTGTCTAACGTCACTGGCTCACCCTTGGATTTCTTCCTGGGTGAAGCCAAGAACCCTCCCAGGCTAAGCCCTGGTTTGGGGACTCACCTGTCCTGCATGAATAATACTTATAGTGTTGTTAGGAATCTGAAATTGGTTCCTATGTGTTAAAGTACTTAGAAGAGAGCCCAGCTCATAGTAAACACTTGGAATGTTTGCTTTTATTGCCTCTAAGACCCATTTGCTATTTACAAGGCTGCTGTGTGTGGTCTCTTTGGAGCCCATCTCTTTGGGATTTTGGATGACTTGAGTGCATGCTAACACTCTCCCTGTCTGTGTGTCTTCTTGCAGCCAGGAGGAAGAAGAGGAGGAGGAGGCTGCCTCAAGGTACTATGTCCCCAGCTACGAGGAAGTGATGAATACAAACTACTCAGAAGCAAGGGGAGTAGAGCAGAACCCGAGGCTGAGCATCTCTCTCCCATCCTATGAGTCATTGACGGGGCTCGATGAGAACACCCCCACAACCACCAGGGCTGATGTGGAGGCCAGCCACGGGAACACCCCTGACAGGCAGAACTCTAAGTTAGCCAAACGGCTGAAACCGCTCAAAGTTCGTAGGATTAAATCCGAAAAGCTTCACCTCAAAGACTTTAGGATCAACCTCCCAGACAAAAACGTCCCTCCTCCCTCGATAGAGCCTTTGACTCCTCCACCGCAGTATGATGAAGTCCAGGAGAAGGCCCCCGACACCCGGCCACCCGACTGAACGGCCCCACTTGAGCCACACTCCCTCCCATCTCTCACACCTTTTGCCCCCGAGACTCTAACAAAGCCACGTGAGCCACGGTTGAGAAACGGAGAGGCCAGCTGTGCACAGAGCCATTTGGATGGGGGGAGGGGATTCTCTGTATCCGGAGTGACTTTGTTGACCCACACTGCCTCCTGCTGCAGGTGCCTTGGAAAGAGACGCTGCCTTGGAGCTGGTGAATCTGTGGACCACACTCACTACAGGCATCTCCTAATCCTCTTAACTCTGAATCGCAGGTCACATTCTCCTTTCCAGCTAGGAAAGGGTTCCTAGCAGCTGGTTTAGACTGTGGTTGTTTTGTTTCAAAAAAAAAAAAAAAAAAACAAGTTTTGTGTTTCCTGTCTTCGCTGGAGTCCTGAACTGCAGGTAGGAAATATGACCTGGCTTTGTAGGAAGGACACAGGCTGTTTTATGAATTAAGTGATGAGGCTCAGGTGGCGGCCCTCGCAGAGCCCCTGGTGCTGTCTTTCATTGAGGGCTTAAGGCCTGATGAACTTAGGCACGTGATACTTGATAGTCATAATTGGTACACCTAACTAGTCTCTTCTGTGTAATAGCGAAAAAAGGAAAACTGTAGGAAATGTTCTGTTCTTTTTGAAATGCCACACGATGGAGCTTTTTATAATAAAATATTTTATATGTAGTACATTTGGGTGTTGAGTTACTTTAGCAGCTCTTCCAGTACTGACTTTCTTAGGGAAAAACAGCAATAATAATAGCTAATGTGTACTGAACACTTATGCCAGGTGTTGTGCTAAGCATTTCACATATCATCCCATTTCGTCTGGACCCAAGTCTGGTAATAATGCCGTTTTTGGTTGGCTCACAGAGGTTTTAGGTTAATGTTAAGTACCCTGTGTCACACTGCCAGTAAGCGGTAGAGCTGGGGTTTGAGCCCAGGTTTCCTGGCTCCAAGACCTAGGTTCCTATACACCCCACCTAACAGCTCAGTATGAAGAGCTTTTCCAAACTCTGAATGAGGACTTGTACTTCTCACGTTCAGAGGTTGTCCCTGTTGACCCATGTGCCCAAAAGAAAGTTCTGGTTGTTTAAACAGCAGCTTTCTACCTGTCTAGGCATCCTTCTTATCTCCCTCTCCTGAGAACTAGCCCAGGAGGGAGCTCAGTGCAGCTTGTCCTCTGCCCCCAGAACTGACAGGCTGTGTAAGTGTAGGAGGTGGGTTAGCATGTCCCCCTGGAGGGGGAAAGTGACTCTGTGCAGCCCAAAAAAGCAGTGCAATGAATAAGAAACGCTCCGGGGATCACACAAGGTTGAAGATGGGACACAGGAGGGGAATGGAGACCTATGAGGTCAGGGTCTTGACCATGAAGTGAGAGTACAGGAAAACAAGTCCAAAGGAAGCCTTCCTGCTATTGGTGGGCATGGAACCAGCCTGCGGGGTGTCAAACCTGGTGTGCCAAACCTGGTGGGAAGAAAATTCCCAGGCCCAGATGTTTCCTACCAAGCTCCGGTGGAGAGGGAAGGGATGACAGGTAGGCAGTGATCACCTTATCTCAAGATTGGCAGCAGCAACTAAAGTACCAAGCTTTCACTTTCCTTATGCAATGCATTATTAAAAGGGGAGATGTTGGGATTGGCTTCGTGGCGTGGGACACCCAGAGGCCTGGTCTATTCCCCAGCCCACTCCTGAGCTGACTCATGGCTCTTTGTGTCTCATGTCCCTGGGCTGGGCTTGCTTTCCTGTTACTCTCTGTGCTTCTTCCCAACCAGAGGATAAATGGGAGGGAAACAAAAGAGAAGAGCAAGGACCCAGATGAGTTGAGACATGACTTTGTGGAAGAGCTCTGAATCTGACTTCTGGTAGACACCTTTTGGGATGTCTCCCTAGTCTAGACCCTCCATGGGGGAGAAGGAGTTGTGGGGCTTGGGTGGGCTGATGGGTGGTCCCCAAAGGTATCAGACTCTAATCCCTGGAACCAGTGAATATTGTAAAGTTTTTGCAGCTATGATTAAATTAAGGATTGGAGATGATGGGACTGTCCTGGATTTGCCAGGTGGGCTCTTAATGCCAACCACAAATGTCCTCACAAGCAAAAGGGGGAGAGTATATCCACAGAAGAGAAGGAGGCAATGTGATCCAGAGGCAGAGATGAGAGTGTTGAATCTACAAGTCCAAGAATGCTGGCAGACACTGGAATCAGGAAGAAGCAAGGAACAGATTCTCCCCTAGGGCCCCTGAAGGATGCAGCCCCCTGCTGACACCTTGATTTCAGACCAGTTAATATGATTTGGGGCTTCTGGCCTCCAGAACTGTGAGAGAACACATCTCTGTTGTTATTGGTCACCATAACAATTTGTTAGAAGGTTCATAGGAAACCAATAAAGGGCTCAATCTTCAACTCACTAGAGGCCCTGCTTTGTCCTCAACAGTTCATGACTCTTCCCACAGATGGGAGTGCAACGGAAATAGCATGTAGGAACCCTGCTTGTATGCCTGGAAATGATCAAGTAGAAAATTATTCATATTATAATGGATATGTAGTGATACACAATATAGAGCATAGGCTCACCTCTTTCTAAAATGAAAGCAGAGAGAATGTTAGCTGGAAACTTTAACCCCAGGTTTGGAGTCCTAAATAGTGCCCCAATGCAAGGAAATTCTCTGCAGTATTGAGTTAAAACCACCTGACAAAGCAGGAGGTCACCTTCACTCAAAATTCCCCAAAGCACATTTGTCCTGTTTGCTTGTTGGTTCAGAGCTAGTATTATCATCCTCAGGACTCTCTCTCTTTGGACTAGAAAAGATAGGGAGAAAAAGGAAGGAGAAAAAAGAGGAAGGAAGATGCATAGAGGGGGGGAGAAAAGGAAGGAAGGAAGGAAAGGGAAGGGAAGGGAAAGGAAATGAAGGAGGGGAAGGGAAGAGAGGGAAGGGGAAGGAAGGGATGAGAACGGGAGGGGAGGGGAAGAAAGGGGAGAGAAGGGAAGGGGGAGGGAGGGAAAGGGAGGGAGGAGGAAAGGGAGGAAGGGAGGGAGGGAGGAAGGAAGGGAGAAGAAAAAAGGGAGAAGCTAAGAAGGCAAGAACCAGAAGATTCTAGCTCTTTTCTTTCCTCTCAATCATATTTTTGTTCCTAAAGTAAATATAAAAGCACAAACATGGGGGAAATGGAAGTAGCAGCCCACATGGCCCCAGTGCTATCAGCGAGCAGCAAGAAGAAATATGAATGAATTTTGCTTTTTTTAAGCCCCATTCAGCACTCCCACCCTACTCAAAAGGACAGATCTCAGCATCTTTTTGGGAACATGCGACCTCCATGCTCTCAGGTCGCAGCTGATTGGATCTGAGGTATGTACCCAGGATACCCAGGGAGAATCAATCAGAAGCTCAGTTTGGCTAGGCAAGTCTTTCCCAGGAGCCAGGCTTGGGATAGAGAGTTCAGCTGAGTGATGTGGTCTCAGGGGTTAGGTGACTGTTTGGGGGCCGTCAGGATGGGCCACAGACAAGTGAAGCAGAAGAAGCCACTCTGCAGAGAGAGAATGGAGCTAACTGCTCAAAGACGCAGCCATGAAAAATGAGCCTCAGAGACTGCTGCCTCCTGGTGACTTTCTGGTCCTTGGTCCTTGGGAAGCCCAGCTGTACTGAGAGATGGTGTCCCCAGTCAATTTCACTCTTTAGCGTTAATCTTTGTTTTTTGTTTTTTCTTGAGATGGAGTTTTGCTCTTGTTGCCCAGGCTGGAGTGCAGTGACATGATCTTGGCTCACTGCAACCTCCACCTCCTGGGTTCAAGTGATTCTCCTGCCTCACCCTCCCAAGTAGCTGGGATTACAGGCATGTGCTACCACACCTGGCTAATTTTGTATTTTTAGTAGAGATGGGGTTTCACCATGTTGGTCAGGCTGGTCTCGAACTCCTGACGTCAAGTCATCCACCTGCCTTGGCCTCCCAAAATGCTGGGATTACACGCATGAGCCACCGCACCTGGCCAGCTTTGATCTTGAGTTTAACTGAAATCTTTGAGGACAGAGCTGCCTTTCCATTGTCCACAGTGCTGGGCCCATAGTTGGTACTCCACCTAACCTCGATATTGATTTTCCCTTTCCTCTGACTGGTTGCAGTTCTGGTGAAGGGGTGCCAGAAGCAGGTGATTAAGGCACAAGACTGGAGCGTGACTGTGATTGCAGTGTAGACCACTGCCTGGGGAGTGCAGTGGAACCAGCTGGACCCATCCATTTCCACGAATGCTTACTCAGCACCTGTTAGACGTCAGGCACAGCTCTAGGCTCCAGGATATAGCAGTGAACCTAAAGCCCGCTCTTCATGGGAAAGTTTCATACATGGGCACTGATTCCCAAAGCAGGTCCTGTGGCCTTGGGTGACAATCACCTTTGAGTGATCTATTTCTGAACTGACTAGTAGAACTGGGTGCAATACATTTGAAAGCTGCAGGGTAACCACGTGCACGGAGTAAGCCAGTCCTGCAGGGAGAGATGAAGGAAGCAGAAGGGCATGGAGGAAACAGCCCTTCACAGGAAGAGACAGATTTGCTGCTTTGCGGTTCCTGGTTGGGGAGCCTGGCCACACACCATGGCCTTCAGGTATACACAATGCCCCAGTCTGCTCTCAATCATGCCTATCTTTGCTTAAGCAAGTTGGAGTGGGCTTCTGTCATTTGAAGCCACATGTCCTGAAATGACTCAGTTCTGCATGGACAGGCGTGAGATGGCAAAGCTGAAATCAATCCATAAGCGTCCTGAGATACTGAAAATGGGACACAGCTGCATCGCTGGAAATGCACGAATCAACTGAACCACAGGCTCTAAAAGGCAGTCCACGAAAAGCCCTTCTGAGGATTAGTGGACATATTTCTTGTTCTAGAGGCCCTGACAAGTACCATCTAGCTCCTAGGACAAACCGTGCTGCATATTCCGGTGTGGAATTATGGAAGGACAGCCCCTGTTATGTCTGCAGGCACAGAGGGCGGGAGAAAGGTTTCCCATCTGAGCCTCAATCTCTTCACCAGCAAAATGGAGCTTCCTCATTTTGTGAGGAGTACCTGAAACCAACACAGGTAAAGTGTCCAAGCTGCACCTGGCACAGAGAAAGCAAGGAGGCCGGGCGCGGTGGCTCACGCCTGTAATCCCAGCACTTTAGGAGGTCAAGACGGATCACTTGAGGTCAGGAGCTCAGGACCAGCCTGACCAAGAAGGTAAGACCCCTTCTCTACTAAAAATGCAAAATTTAGTCAGACATGGTGACACATGCCTGTTCCCCACTAATTGGGAAGCTGAGGCACGAGAATCACTTGAATCCGGGAGGCGGAGGTTGCAGTGAGCTGAGATTGTACCTTTGCGCTCCAGTCTGGGTAGCAGAGTGAAACTGTTGGAAGGGAGGGAGGGAGGAGCTGTGACGAAGTCACAATCAGACGGGAAACTGACCTGAAATCGAAGCACTTCTCCTACTATGAGCCTCACACTCATTTCCACAAGTGTGTTCTGAGAAAATTCACCAGATGCCACAAGTCTGTGAGGCATCTTCACAGCCGGCTTCAGGGAAACAGCAGCGGGGCTGCTCAATGAGAGCCAACTGAGGCAGCTCCCTGGGTCAGCCTGGCCCAGGGCCTGGTTTCTCCGTCAAGGAGAGTGGACATGTCAGTCCATTTGGTTTGGTTTTCAGCCTAATGCCCTGTTGTCAGCACATTCAGAAAGGAGCAGCTTGTCTTAAGACCATGACACTTAGGAGGCCACAGCTGTCGGGACTTTCCATTCCCTGGCGATTCCTCAAGGGTGTTCTGCTGGTGTTAAGGGGTGGGTGTGGGAAAGGTTCCTAATTAGATCCATTGGGAAATCTCCGAGCTAAACAAAGTCTGTGCATTCCACACTGTATTGTGCACCTACGAGCCAGCAGAGCTGTGCGCTTGTCTCTTTGCAGCGATGTAGCAGACCTCAGAGATGATGTCCGAGAACGCCTGAAGCTGAGATGGAAAATGACAGCACCATGTGCCAGGTGCTCTGGATAAAGCTGCAAAAAAACGGACCAAGTCCTTGCTGACACAGAGGTGATATTCTGGGTGGAGCCAGAACAGATGCTGAAAAATACGTATATGGTATAATGTCAGAAAATAAGAAGAAAAAGCAGGATGAAGAACAGGAGGTGACGGGCTCACTTTCAATGGTGATCAGGAAGAGCCTCTGGGGGGTAACACTGAAGAAAAGCAGGAAGTCAGCCCCGTGGGCATCTGGGGAGAATTCCAGAAAGCCTCTCATACGTTCATGTGCGTTATAAATCTCAAAGAGGGTACTGCAGGACATAACATTTGCCAAACCAATTTAACACAGGACCCCTTTCCCCATAAAGCCTTTTCCACAGCCAGCGTTCACAGAACACACAACAAAGGGAATGATGATGCAGCCAAAGCCAATCCTTCCACAGCGGGCAGAAATGGGCCCAGAGAGGACCGGACACTTGCCCACAAGTCCCACAGCTTGTGGACAAAGATATCCATTTGCCTCCTCACTGGGTGGCATTCAGATCACAGAACACCAGCTAAGGCAAGCCACCAAGATCGCCCCAGCACCTGACAATCCTCGGGAGGCGGTCAAGACCGTGGATCCAGGACAAGCCAGACACAGGTGCCTGGGGCCTCCCGGCTCTCAGACCCACTGCAGCCCTGCCTGTGTCCACGTCCTGATCACGAAGTGCCTCTGAAGGGAAGCTTGCCCCCTCATGACAGCCCTCCACCGTGAAGAGGCATGGATGCTTCCCCGAGCTTTTGCCATCGGTGTGGGTGACAGTTTGCCCTCTGGGGTGGTTATCGAATCACTTCCAGCTCATTCCTTCACATCAGGCTACCAGGAAAAGGCTGTCCCTGTCTCTTCGTCGCAAAGCATCTAGAAATGATGTCTGAGAATGCCTGAAGCTGAGCTGTGACAGTGAGCTCCAACACATGCATCTCAGATTCTCCAGTCATGGATGGAGAAGTCAGATACCAGCTGTCCTCAGATCCCGCAGAGCAAGCTGGCCAGGAGAGGGAGGAAAAGACCCCAAGAGACAGAGGAAAAAACATGTGGATGCAACTGTCCAGAAAAGCCACTGGAGAGAACACACATGCCCACACACCACAGGCCTTGAAAACGTGGCCCTTGCAACAGAGGTTTCCTCAGGGCCAACCAGGCTACCTGCCACGTGCATTTCCTCCACACCAATGCCCCAGGGGACAAGAAGTCCTTGGAATTCTGCACATTCCAGGAAGGAAGTCAGATGGAACACACGTCCATACAAACCAACCAACCCCCAGATGAAACGTATACGATGAAACGTTCTGCGCACCCAGTAAGGCTGTTAAATGGTTGCACCAACACCAGAATTCTCCGTTTCACCTTAGGTCAGTGACTCTCCACCAGGACTGATTTTGCGCCTGGGCAGCACTTGGCAATGTTACAGTGGTGGGGGAGGCTATGGGCATCTAGTAGGCCAGGGATGCCGCTAACCCTCCTGCAATGCCCGGGATGGTCCCCACAGCAAAGAATGATCCTGCCCCAAATGTCACTAGTGCAGAGGTTGAGAGCCCCTGCCCTACATGCTCTTGGGCAGTGGGGACTGAGGTCATACAGCCTGGTCACTCAGTGTGGACCCCGTCGAAAAAAAGCAAGGAACAGTCATCCTTGCATTACTTATCATTTTTCTTTTAAAAACCTGTCAAGACTGTTTTTCCATCCTTCCCCATTCCAGAACTGTCCATCGAATTCTCCACGCCACGGTATAGAGATTTCTCTTCCTTTCTCCTTTTCTCCATCTATCTCAGCTCAACGTCTGTTCATTAAAAACCTGATATGTATTCACTATAATATAAAGGGTGTGGAAAGATAATGGTACAGTACTTGCAAACCCAAATGGACTCTGAGAAACTTTAGACTATTGAAAACCATCCTTAAAACCAATGAAAGGTACGTACGTAACAAAATAAAACAAATGGAATACAATTTCGGAAGCAAAAATTATAGCGTGACTTTTTCTGGGTTATAAATCTTAGAAGAACAGTATCGGATAATACAACATGTTTCTGAGAGATATGCTAGGCTTAGTACTTTGTTTTGTGGAGTTTTTTCTCTCTTTTTTGTTGTTGTTGTTGTTTCTTTGTTTGTTTTCTTTTTGAGATGGAGTTTCACTCTTGTTGCCCAGGCTGGAGTGCAACGGCGCAATCTTGACTCACCGCAACCTCTGCCTCCCAGGTTCAAGCTATTCTCCTTCCTCAGCCTCCCGAGTAGCTGGGATTGCAGGCATGTGGCACCATGCCTGGCTAATTTTTTTTGTATTTTTAGTAAAGACAGGGTTTCCTCCATGTTGGTCAGGCTGGTCTCAAACTCCCGACCTCAGGTGATCTGCCCGCCTCAGCCTCCCAAAATGTTGGGATTACAGCCTCTTT
>NW_016107330.1:5929802-5940681 GCF_001604975.1 Cebus imitator
AAAAAAAAAAAAAAAAAAAATGCAAGGAGAAATCAGGACAAACATTCTAGCTGCTATTTGGGACAAACCTTGATTTTGATGTTTATTTTTCCAGTTAAAGTTTTAATGCCTAAAATTTTTCCAATGGCTGAAAGTAGTAAAAGTCGTCCACTAATCTTCCCTTAGGCCAATAATAGAAAGGTCTCAGTGGGCAAAATAGGAACCAGGAATAAGACCAGAGGGGGAGGGGAAGAACACCACTGCCTAAGTCCTATGTGTATGTTGAAAGCAGACCATCCCATGCTTCTACTTCCTATATAGTCAGTTTCATAGATGTGTACATTATCATACGCCCCCTCCATTGAACAAACACTGAATTAGGTGGAATGTGATTTTATCTCTGTGAATTGATCCAAGTCTAGGTTTCTGAACCCTAGCACTATTGACATTTTGGGCTGGGCAACACTGACACTGGCAAGCCATGGGGAGGTAGAAGGCTGTTCTGTTCCTTATAGGAAGTTTACAGCATCCCTAGATGCCAGAAACACTGCCCAGGTGTGGCAATCAAAAATGTCCCGAAGCATTGTCAAAAGTCTTCTGGGGGTCTGGGACGGGGGGTAAAATGCCCAAGCTTAAAAACTGTACAAACTGTAGCTTTAGGTCTATTGGGGCGGGGGCGGGGGGCAGGATGTAGGATAGAGGAGAAAAAAAGATTGTCATCTGAGTGGCAATTTCCACGTTCGAAAAATGAAATATTGATTATTGCGTTGGGCCACAAGTCTGGGAGAATCAAAAGAGTTAAATGATATGCTACAAAATGCTACAAAAAGTAGAATTTTAAGGAGAAATGGCTCTAGAGTTCATCTTGTTCAGCTTTCTTGTACAGGAAAGGAAAATGGAGTAAAAACCACACTAACGCTTCACAAACACAGATGATTATAATGAAACGTTGTTTCCACCCAGAAAAACAAACAGGAGCCAAACCAAATGGACCCCTGAGATGCCACCATGTGAGCATCAAACCAAATGATGACTTCAATGGATGGAAACACACCTACATATTTCCAAATCAAATATTCCTAATGATACTTTAAAAAACTCATTGGTCACTTTGGGAAGTTGCTTGTTACTCTGAATATTGATACATAAAGAATTCATCATTTATTATGCCTTTCCTGAACAAAGTATATTTTATGATAAACACGTAGTTGGCCTGGCACAGTGGCTCACGCCTGTAATCCCAACACTTTGAGAGGCCAAGGCTAAAGGATGCTTGAGCTCAGGAGTTTGAGACCAGTCTGGGTAACATGGAGAAACCCCATCTCTACAAAAAGTTTAAAAATTAGCTGAGCGTGGTGGTGTGTGCCTGTGGTCCCAGCTACTTGGGAGGCTAGGATGGGAGGATCGCTTGAGCTCAGGAGGTTGAGACTGCAGTGAGCCATGATCGTACCACTGCACTCCAGCCTGGGCAACACAGTGAGGTCCAGTCTCAAAAATAATAATAACAGTTGATGAAGAAAATTCACTAATAGTTGATGAAGAAAAATTCTAGCAATAATTACCAAAGGAATATCAGAAAGATCACTATTCTTTCCCAAAGGAAAGAATGGATCTAGGAAATGATTTTCAAAGAATGCTAAAACTATTAGGTAAAAAGCTGATGAGGCCAGGCACAGTGGCTCACACTGGCAATCCCAATGCTTTGGGAGGCCGAGGCGGGGGGATCACATGAGGTTAGGTGTTCGAGACCAGCCTTACCAACATGGTGAAACCCTGTCTCTACTAAAAATACAAAAATTAGCTGGGCATAGTGGCACTTGCTGTAGTCCCAGCTACTCAGGAGACTGAGACAAGAGAATCGCCTGAACCCGGGAGGGGGAAGTTGCAGTGAACCAAGATCTTGCTACTGCACTCCAGCCTGAGGGACAGAGGGAGACTCCATCTAGAAAAAAAAAAAAAAAGTTGATAAGCCCAAGTGTCCATTGATGAACGAATGGACAAACAAAATGTGGTCTATGCGTATAATGAGATATTATTCAGCCTTAAAACAGGTGGAAATTCTGACACATGCTACAACATGAGGAACCCTGAAGGCCTCATGCAGAGTGAAATAAGCTAGTCACAAACACACATACTGTGTGATGCCACCTATAGGAGTTATCCAGAATAGCCAAACTCATAGAAACAGAAAGTAGAATGATTTCTCAGGGCCTGGGAGGAAAGGGAATTACAGAGTTAGTGCTGAGTGGGTAAAGAGTTTCAGTTTTGCAAGATGAAAAAGTTCTAGAGACTGGTGGCACAACGATGTCAATGTACTTAACACTATGGAACTGTACGCTAAAAATGGTTAATGTGGTAAATTTTATGTTGTGTGTATTTTACCACAATCAAAAATAAAAATTGGCCAGGCCTGCTGGCTTACGCCTGTAACCCCAGCAATTTGGGAGGCCAAGGCAGGAGGATCACTTGAGGTCAGGAGGTTTGAGACCAGCCTGGCCAATGCGGTGAAACCGCGTCTCTACTAAAAATATAAAAATTATCCAGGCACAGTGGTGTGCACCTGTAGTCCCAGCTACTTGGGACGCTGACATGGGAGGATTGCTTGAACCCAGGAGGAGGCGGTTGAAGTGAGGCGAGATCTCACCACTGCACTCTAGCCTGGACATCAAAGCAAAACTCTGTCTCAAAAAAATAAAATTAAAAATTAAAAGTCCCTGGAGAAAAATCTGATGGGAACTTTATGATGGACAGATCAGCCTGTTAGCACTAATCCTACTGAGCCCATCTTGGCACCATTAAAAATGGGCCTACCAAGATGTTACATGTTCACAATGTGATACGAGAGGAACCACACAGCCTGCCTAGGAAATATTCTTGACAACAAGAAGACCAAATCTCATCAGGCCTCAAGATTTAACTCTTAGTTTGCAAGAAACATGGGGAAGAGAGGAACAAGTTAATTGAAACTATGAAGAAGCAATCAGTCAAATCTAGGGTGCAAATATTCTATAGGATGAAATACCCAGTTTTTCCAACAGATCAGTGATACGAAAAACACAGGGGATGCTATTATGGAATAAAAAATATTTCAAAGGCATAACAACCAAACACAATGTGTGGATGGCGTCTAGATCCCCATGTCAACAAATCGTCAACACAAGGGCATCTCTGAGAGATCAAGAAAATGTGAGCATGGGTGGGTGTTAGATGATATTCAGAAACTGTTACTAGTATTGTTAGTGCAACAATATCATAGGGGGTAACATAAAGGGGAAAAGCTGCCTCTAGTTAGGAATTATTTATGTGTGAAATGACACAATGTCCTTTAAGTTAATCCAAAAGGAAGTTAATCAAAAAGGAAGAAAAAAGTGATAAAACAAGATTGGAAAAATACTGAAGCTAGATTATGGGTACATGGCATTAATGACACTACTTCTGTGTTTTATGTTTCAAAAAACTCCATGAAAAAAAACAATTTTTTTTCCATAGAAAAGCAACAAGTTTATACTAAAAATTATAACTCTCTTCTATAATACGTTTCTAATGTAGATGGAAAGATTAATTTGATTTCTAGCTACTTCTAGCCCCCAACCTACTAGCATTTTTAAAAATGTCAACTTTTACTTTAGACACAATGGGTACATGTGCAGATTTGTGCATGGGAATATTGAACGATGCTGAGGTTTGGAGTATGGATCCTGCCACGCTGGTAGTGAGCATAGCGCCTGATGGGTAGTTTTTAACCCACCTGCCCCCACACCCTCTAGGAGTCCACAGTCTATGGTCTCTATATATTTATGTCTACGTGTGCTCTACGCTTAGCTCCCACTTCTAAGTGACAACATGCAGCATTTAGTTTCTGTCCCTGAGTTAATTTGCTTAGGATTATGGCCTCCAGCTCCATCCATGTTGCTGCAAAGGACACGATCTCATTATTTTTTTATTTTATTTTATTTTATTTTTTTGAGACAGAGTCTTGCTCTGTCACCTAGGCAGGAGTGCAGTGGTGTGATCTCAGCTCACTGCACCCTCTGCCTCCCAGGTTCAAGTGATTCTCTTGCCTAAGCCTCCTGAGTAGCTGGGATTACAGGCACATGCCACCACACCCAGCTTCTTTTGTATTTTTAGTAGAGACAGGGTTTCACCGTGTTGGTCAGGCTGGTCTTGAACTCCTGACCTCGTGATCCACCCACCTCGGCCTCTCAAAGTGCTGAGATTACAGGCATGAGCCACCATGTCCAGCCATGATCTCATTATTTTTTATGGCTGCACAGTATTCTATAATTGTATATATACCACATTTTCCTTTCCAATCTACCACTGATGGGCACCTGTATTGATTCCGTGTCTTTGCCACAGTGAAGAGCACAGTAATGAACTGGCAAATGCATGTATCTTTTTGGTATGATGATTTATTTTCTTTTGAGTATATACCCAGTAATTAGATTTCTGGAATATGCCCAATTTTTTTAAGTAAGTAGCCCCAAAGGAACATACACACGCACCACATAGGCAGAGCTAGCTATAACCAAAGTATAAGAAAACGAGGAAGCCAGAAATTCCTGAGGATAAATACCTCCATCAATGTGGAGAGTTAACAGGTGCAGGAAATGAGAAGTCAGACCTCAGGCCTTTGAAAACTGAGCTAGCAAAGTCTACAATGCCCATATTAAGCCAGAACCTTGAAAGGTGGCCTACATCCTGAGAAAGGGAGGGCTTTAAGTCTGTTTTTCTGGACTGCCAGAAAAGGGAGCCCATGGGCTCTTCAGGGGGTCTGGAGGGGAAAATTAACAACGGCCACAATAATAACAATGATTATCAACCCTGAGGATTTGTAACCACATGGGACTAGGAATTTGTTGAACACTCTGTGCATTCAAGGGGTAAACCCCAAGCTGAGGAAGTAAGTGTAAGGGGTCACAGGTTGGTAGCAGCCCTGGCATCCAAATGAAACAAACAAAAAAAACCTAGAGGAACGCAGCCAGGAATCTAACCCCTCAGGACTCCCACAGATAAATTTCAATCAAAACCGAGATCACATTCAAATCATTAGCCATCCAAGAAACAAGTCAGTATGAGGAAAAGTGAGCAGAAAGGACAAACAGTAGATTGAGACACTCCCTCGCACCCCAAGGACGTCAGGTGTTGGAATTCCCAGATACTGATTCTACTTTGTATTAAATCGTTTTTCAAAGAAGGGTTTAAAAATGAACAAGGAAAGAGATGATCAAAATGGCCAGGTTCGTCATCTGTAATCATCAGAGAAATGCAAATCAAAACCACAATGAGATACCATCTCACAACAAAATGGCTATTGTTAAAAAATCAGAAANAAAAAAAAAAAAAAAAGAAAAGAAAAAGAAAAAAACCCAGAAGCCAGCAAGGCAGTTGAGAAAAGGAAATGCTTATCCACGGTTGGCTGGAATGTAAATTAGTTCCACCACTGTGGAAGGCAGTTTGGAGATTTCTCAACGAACTTAAAACAGAGCTACCATTTAACCCAGCAATCCCATTGCCAGGTACATACCCAAAAAGAAAAAGATCATTTTACCAAAAAGACACGTATGCTCTGATGTTCATCAGAGTACTATTCACAATAGCAAAGACATGGAATCAACTTAGGTGCCCATCAGTGGTGGATTGGATAAAGAAAATGTGGTACATATACACCACGGAATACTACGTAGCCATAAAAAAGAATGAGATCATGTCCTTTGCAGCAACATGGTTGCAGCAGGAGGCCATTATCCTAAGCAAACTAACAGAGGAACAGGAACCCAAATACTGCATGTTCTCACTTAGAAGTAGAAGCTAAACATTGAGTTCACATGAACGTAAACATGGGAACAGTAAACACTGCAGACTACTTGAGCAGGGAGGGAAATGGAGGGATGGGTTGAAAAACTACCTATTTGATACTATGCTCACTACCTGGACACAACGTGCCCATGTAGCAAACCTGTACATCTGCCCTCTATATCTAAAATAAAAGTTGAATTTTTTTTTTTTTTGAAATAGAGTCTCACTCTGTTGTCCAGGCTGGAGTGCAGTGGCGTGATCTCAGCTCACTGCAACCTCCACCTCCCAGGTTCAAGCAATTCTCGTGCCTCAGCCTCCTGAGTAGCTGAAATTACAGGCACCCACCACCACGCCTGACTAAGTATTGTGTTTTTAGTAGAGACAGGATTTCACCATGTTGGCCAGGCTGGTTTCAGACTCCTGACCTCAAGTGATCTTCCTTCCCAAAGTGCTGGGATTGCAGGCGTGAGCTACCATACCTGGCTAAAAGCTGAATTTTTTTAATGGCCAGGCATTTGACCTCAGAACTTTGTGGGAACACAGGGAGAACTATTTGACCCCTGTACTTTTGGCACTTCCATTCTGGCAGGATAAACAGATCCACATAATCGAAATACATCAGGGGTAAAAACTCAAGCAGGTATAGAACATGAGAAGGAATAAG
The DNA here is from genome assembly GCF_001604975.1 of Cebus imitator. Classification (NCBI taxonomy): domain Eukaryota; kingdom Metazoa; phylum Chordata; class Mammalia; order Primates; family Cebidae; genus Cebus; species Cebus imitator. Next base: position 5,936,245 of record NW_016107330.1, read on the forward strand.
AATAAGTGGGTCGGGCAAGGAGGACCCAGGCTGTACCTAGAGGTGGCAGCCTCTCCACATGCGTCACAGACTATTGCTCTGTGCGCAGGAACAGAGCCCAAGTATTGCCAGATGCTCCAGTTTCCCCAGAAAAGACATAAATCCAAATTGTAAAGTAAGTCAGCATGGTTTGTACATGTTAGCCACTGCAGGAGACATCTGAAGCTTCTGCCACCCAATATTGATTCACCTTTCTTCTAAAATATTATGGTGTTACATATGATTCCCCTTTGGAGACCACCCTCTTTCCTATTCTCAGCCCAGTCTCAGTCTTTTCCCGGTAGAATTGACTCCATCTCTGGGGGCAAGGATGGGCATGTGACTCAAGCTTGGCCAATCAGAGCAGAGCAGTCCCCTGGACCATACTAATTGGCTTAGAAGTGGGTCAGTGATTCAGTCAGAGAAAATGAGAAGCCATGAGGCCTTTGGGAGAATCTTAGGGAAAAATTCTCTCTTATTCCCTTGGGATCCAAAGCTGAGTAGTATAACACTCTGTCAAGGCAGCACCTGTAACTTATTTTAGGGTGTAAAAAACAGCATAGGCGATGGGATGTAATTTCTGTGATTACGTTATATAAGATCGTAACTTCCACCTCTCTCTTGAGAGTCTATTGAGGGTCCAGAGTCACAGACTCTGTCTATTGACTCTTATTGGCATTGATGAAGAAGCCATGTTCCAGAGGGGCCCACGTGGCAAGAAACCAAGGGTGAGCTGAGCTGATACCCAGGAAGGAGCTGAGGCTCTCCTGACAACGCTCAAGGAACTGAATGTTACCAATAAGAATGTGAGCTTGAAAATGGATCCAGCCAGGTGCAGTGGCTCATGCCTGTAATCTCAGCACTTTGGGAGGCCAAGGTGGGAGGACCACTTGAGCCCAGGAGTTCAAGACGAGCCTGGGCAACATAGTGAGATCTCATCTCTACTAAAAATATAAGTAAAAAAATAACTGGTCTTAGTGGTGCATGGCTGCGGTCCCAGCTACTCAGGAGGCTGAGGTGGGAGGATTGCTTAAGGCTGGGAGATCAAGGCTGCAGTGAGTTCTGATCACACCGCTGTACTCCAGCCTGGACAACAGGAGAGACCCTGTCTCAAAAAAAAAGAAAGCAGATCTATCCCCGGTTGAGCCTCAGATGAGACCCCAGTCCTGGCCAACTCCTTGATTGCAGCCTGTGAGACCCTGAAGCAGAGGACCCTGTTGAGCCCTGCTCAATTCCTGAGCCCCAGAAACAGTGAGATGATAAAAGTGGGTTGTTTTGAGTTGCTAAGTTTGTGGTAGTTTGTTAAGCAGCAATCGATAACCAATAGAATGGAATGCCACAGAGCAAGGAAAATGAATGAACCGCAGCTACTTGAAAAGACATACCTGAATCTCCCGAACATAATGTTGAGCAAAAGAAACTAGACAGAAGATGGAATTTGCAGGATTCCATTTACATAAAGTTCGAAAACAAACAGAACTGGCTGAGCGTGGTGGCTCACATCTGTAATCCCAGCACTGTGGGAGGTGAGGCAGGTGGATCACCTGAGGTCAGGAGGTCAAACTCCTGACCAACACAGTGAAATCCCACCTCTACTAACAATACAAACATTAGCTGGGCATGGTAGCAGGTGTCTGTAATCCCAGCTACGTGGGAGGCTGAGGCAGGCGAATCTCTTAAATCCAGGAGGCAGGTATTGTAGTGAGCTGAGATTACGCCATTGCACTCCATCCTGGGCAACAAGAGTGAAATGCTGTCTCAAAACAAACAAACAAACAAAACAGAACTAATCCATGACATTGGAAGTCAGGATAGAGGCAACCCCCAGGGATGGATAATGACTGGAAGGGGTCACAGGGAGACTTCTAGGGGTGCTGGTGATGTTTTGCTTCTTGATCTGGATTCTGGTTAGCTGAGTAAGTACACTTAGTAAAAATTCAAATGGTGTCTCAGCCCATTTGTAATGCTATAAAGTGCAATTATGAACTGAGACAAATGCGTATTTTCAATATGTATATTATCTTCAATAAAAAGTTTACAGAAAGTATAGCACTTTGTAGTCTAGCAGCCAGAGTTTGAATTCCAGAACTACCATTTGTAAGACTTGTAACTGGGTAAGTTACTTGACTTTTCTGTGCCTCAGTTTCTCCTTCTGTATAATGAGTTGGGCTAAGAATTAAAACTGTGCATGACATGGTGGTGGGTACCTTGTTAGCCTTAATAAATATTGAAGAGGGAGACCCAGGCATCTCAGATAACTTCCCCTTTGACTATCACACTGCATTTCAATAGAAAAAAAGGCTGACCGACTGGGCCTCCTGTTTCACCTTCCTGTAGGTGGCAGGCTGGGTCTTGGGGAAACTCTCCGGAAGGCACTATTTTTACTTAAAACAAGATCAAACCAGAAACCTTTTCACGTGTGAGTCCTAAAACTGTAAACCGGAACCCTTTCATATGTGATTCCTGAAACTGTAAACCAAAACCTTTTCACATGTGAGTCCTAAAACTATGATGAAACCTTTTCATATATGATTTCTAAAGCTATAAACTTTAGATTCTTCCATGTGTAATATCTAAAGTATAAGCCTATATAAAGGCAGAACCTTCCTTTGTTAGAGGAGCTGAGCTTTGGACAAATTATGCCCAGGCTCCCGGCCAAATAAACTCTTTACTCCTGTATTCAGTGATAGGGAAATCCATTTGCCGCGGCCACTCCTGCTACAATATGAGCTGATTTTGTTAACCACATTCATAAAGGTTCATTGTCACTCAGAAAAACATAGTAGAGGTTTGCCCACATGCCTGGAAGCAGAATTTACGGAGTTGTCCAGCAGGTGCCACCCCATAGAGACTGCTAGGTTCCCAGGAATCACCTCAAGTTGTGACTAGAGGAAGGAGCACACCCTATCTCTTATATCCATATCCACATCTAGAAAGGTCTCAGAGCAGCCAGCCAGATGATACGAGACTAGTCATCTAGAGATCAAGTTTATTTTGGAGTGGGACTGAGTCTTGATGCAAATCAAAGTTTCTCCAGAGTGTGTGTGACCTGGGTTGATATTGGGGCTCTCTTCCCACAGCATCAGAGGAAAAGAAAACAGGTAATCATTGCAGACACTCATAGACCCATTCAGTTGTACCAGCCACTGATCCACTCTTTTGTACATATTAACCCATTTAATCCTCTCGGTCGGTGCTGTTGTTATACCCATTTTACAGGCGAGGGAAGTGAGGCACAAACAAAATGCAACAAAAAGCAGGCCCAGGACGGGGGAGAGGGGGTCAGCACACTTTGCAGTTTTTGAATGGATGGTACAGCCAGACCCCCACAGCAAAGCACAAGGAAATAAGGGGAACTGACTTTGAAGACCGATTTGCAAGATAAATGGATGGTCCAAACCAGCATTCAAGAGCCCACCTGAGAGGAAGCGGCATGTTTTCTCATTTTCTGCCTGGGGAAAAGGCAAGGATGGCTACAGAAGGCCTCAGTTACTAGTGATTCTCTCCATGGTTTGAAATGATTTTTATGAGTCTGTATGTGTGTGTCTGCATATAAAAATCCATACTTCCTGAGCTTATATGGTCAGGTTACTAACGGGCTGTGGAGTCTCTAGTGGGCCCTCTGCTCTCTGTCACCCGTCACCCTGCATAACAGCTTGGCTATTTCCTGCACTCGTGTACTCTCTCATTCTTGCTCTTTCTCTGGCTTTCATGCCATAGAGGCTGGGGAAGCATCCCCACCTGTCCTGGCCGGTGCTGGGGCCTGAAGCCAGCACTCATTTCATGTTGAAATGCAACAACAGGGAGCAGAGAGCATCAGGAGAAACATCAGGCAGGTCTCCGAGGATGGAGCACATGGGTGGGCTCTCCCCAGTCAGGAACGGCCCAGGGAAAGTGGCTGGAAAGGAAGGAGATTTTATGGGCGCAGAAGTTCTGCAGGAAGGAAGCCCAGTGCCCAATGTCAGCAGGGAATGTGGGTGGCAGGCCTGAGCTGCCTCCTCTTGGCGTATGTCCCCTTCCCTCCCTGCCTGGGCACTGTCTGAGCCTTTGGATAGACAAGAGCGCAGGCTGCTCAGAAGTGAAAAAAAGAAGGCGGTGAGTGAGTGGCATCTTGTGATTGTGACAGCTGTCACCTGTAGGTCCCCATGGGAAATACCTTCCTTGTCACATTCATCTAGATTCAAATCCTGCCAGATTTTCTAGCTCTGTGAACCTTGGGCACATTTCTCCCTGTCTCTGAGTGTTATTTCCTACAATATGGGCTTGCTAGTCACCGAGAGTTCAATAAAAGATTAACTGTAGGGCCAGGCGCAGTGGCTCACGCCTGTAATCCCAGCACTTTGGGAGGCCGAGGCGGGTGGATCACGAGGTCAAGAGATCGAGACCATCCTGGTCAACATGGTGAAACCCCGTCTCTAC
>NW_016107330.1:5940927-5959809 GCF_001604975.1 Cebus imitator
AAGCACAAATAATCTAGAAACACCTCTGTGTTTTTTTTCAGGGACAGTATTTTTAATGTCTCATCACTGTTTAATTGCAAGGTACAACTCTCCCACCCAGCCCGGGAAATGATATCATAAAGCCCTAAGTTATTGGGTATTTGATTTTCTGTTTACAAAATGAAAATGGATGATACGAAATTGGGTTTCAAGAGTTTTGCACCCCTTGAGATAATGGCATCCTGAGGGACAGAGCATCCTTAATTAAGATTTGGCAACTTCGGCTTCACTGATTCTGAGTGCCAGCTTTGCTCTCAGTTTAGGTTTTTGCTGCTTTATTTTTTTCATTGAGATATTAACTAACAGCAACAGATGACCTCTTAAAGCCTGGTGAGGGTCATGGGCTATTTTAGCTCATGGCCGGCCTGGGTTTCATTGGGGTCTGTTGGATAGTGAGCAAGTTTGTGTCCTGGGTTGTAGGAAAAGATGGCCGGGGCAGATCTGTGTTACTCATAAATCATTACAAGCTTGCTTTGCTTTTTATACACTGAGATTTGTGCCCCGGATCAAATAGTGAATTAAGAAAACTCCAAACTATGGTGCAGTAAAATAAAAGCAGAGATCAAGTGGTAACAGGAGGCCTCTAGTGAAGACCGTCTGAGAGCGCTTTAAACCGCGAACGCTGCGGTGGGGTTGGGAGGCGGCAAAGACGGCTTTGGTCCCACGATCTCTTCCCAACATAGGGTCTGCATGAGGGGCTCGTAAAGAGGGCTTGTGCAGGAACTCTGGGCGGGAATGCGACCTCTGCTCACAAGACACAGGACGGTCTTTGCAGATGGGAGCTCGCAGGACAGGAAAGTCTTGCAGGGCAGTGATAACCAATGCCACAGGCTCTGCCTATGTTCTCAGAATATGGAGTAATTCTGATTGCTCTGGGTCTGCAGTGCTCAGGAGTTAAAAGCCCCTTGATGCATTGTGTGTGCTTAGACCTTGTGGTGCATTATCTACTGTGCCTCTCTTGCAGAGGCACCTGGATAGAATAGACAATGGGTGGTAAAACTCAGCGTCCTTAGTTAGAATTTCTTAGAAGAATCACATTTGCTATTGAATGCTGTAAGACACACGCTCTCCCCGCTCTGCCCCCACTCCCCACCCAGCCCAGAGCTCAATGCCAACAGGGGTCACCATTGGACCCCCGGACCCATACTGTGAACTTCTACTCTTGTCTGTCTTACTTCTTTTCTCACTCCCTCATCACCGCGGGGACTCCGGGTACCACGTACAGGGTTGGGCTGGTTCCCAACACTGGGTTCATGTTAATGACAAGAGTTTGGAGCGATAGGAGTAAGGGTGGAGATGGTGTTCAGGCCTGGGCAGGGGACTAGAGAAACCGGCATCCTGGGGCGAGGACAGGAGGCCAGAATTCAGAAGGGTGGCAGGGCCTTCCCCCTGCATATTTATTCATTCAGACATTGTTCTGGGGACTGGTAGCATAGCAGCCAACAAAACAGGAAAAAAAAAATCCCTGCCTTCATGGCGTTTAGTGTCCACCAGGGATCAGGGAGGGAGACACAATAAACAACATAAATAAAGAAAAGAAATAGTACGTGAGTTGATGGTAAGTGGCATCTTAGTCCATTCGTGTTGCTATAAAGTAATACCTGAGGCTGGGTAATTTATCCAGAAAAGAGGTTTATTTGGCTCACGGTTCTGCAGGTTGTACAAGAAGCATGGCACCAGCATCTGCTTCTGGGGAGGGTCTCAGGCTGCTTCCACTCCTGGCAGAAAGTAGAGCCTGCAAGTGCAGAGATCATATGATGAGAGAGGAAGTGAGAGCAAGCAAGGCGGAGGTGCCAGGCTCTTTCTAACAATCAGCTCTTGTGGAAACTGAGAGTAAGCATTCACGCAACCTACAGGAACAGCACCAAGCCATCCATGAGGGATTCGCCCCCATGACCCAAGCACCTCCCACCAGGCCCCACCTCCAACACCGAGAATCAGAGTTCCTCATGAGATCTGGAGGGGTCAAATATCCCAACTATGGCAGGCAGCAAAAAGAAAGGAAGAGGGATAGAGTGTTGGGTTTTTATTTTGTCTGGATGTGCTCTTGTTCTTTTGTTTGTTTGTTTCTTTGTTTGAGACAGTTTTGCTCTGTCGCCCAGGCTGGAGCACACTGGCATGATCTCGATCTTGGCTCACTGCAACCTCCACCTCCTGGATTGACGCGATTCTCAGGCATCAGCCTCCTGAGTAGCTGGGTTTATAGGCATGTAGCACCACACCCAGCTAATTTTTGTATTTTCAGTAGAGACGGGGTTTCACCATGTTGGCCAGGATGGTCTCAATCTCCTGACCTCGCGATTCACCTGCCTTGGCCTCCTAAAGTGCTGGGATTACAGGTGTGAGCCTCCACGCCTGGCCGTTTTGTTTTTATTTGCTTTTGTTTTTCTTGTTGTTTTTATTTGTTCTTTTTTGCTGTTTATTTGGTGGTGGTGGTTTTATTTTTTCAAAAAAAAACAGTTTTAGAAAAGATGATATATGAGTAAAAAGCTAAAATAAAGAAGGCAAAGAAGATTCCTGGGAGGAAGTGCATTCCGGGCACAGGAACCAGCAAGAACGAAGGCTCTGAGGCAGAAACGTGTGGGGAGTGGGGCCTGACCCTCTCTGTTCCTGTGAAGCCATCACGTGGTTCCCAGCCCTTGTGGTCACTCCTAGCACTTTATGCCTAGAATCTTTCTGGTTGTAGAAAACTGATCTAGGCAGAACCTTCCAGACTGAGGGCCTGGAAAAGGTCTCTAGGGACAGACTCCAAGAGAGGTCTCTGCAGTTCAATTGTATAAATCAGGGTTTTTGTCAAGCTTGCTGCAAATGCACATTCCTGGATTATGCCCCAGGCCTGCTAAATCAGGATCTCTGGGGTCTGCGCCTAGAAATCCGCATTTCTAAAAGCTTCCAGACATGTTTGAGCATCTTCACCGTGTATTCCACCCCAAATCAGTGTCTACGATTTCTCTCTCTCAGATCCTCTTCCTACTGACTAGGTGTATTAGTCTGTTCTCACACTGCTATAAAGCAATTACCTCAGACTGAGTAATTTATAAAGAAAAGAGGTGTAACTGACTAACAGTTCTGCACTGCTAGGGAGACCTCAGGAAACTTACAGTCATGGCGGAAGGCCAAGGGGAAGCAAGGAAGCTGGATTGTTGAACATGGTGTCGCAGGAGAGAGAAAGAGAGAGCAAAGCGGGAACTGCCACACTTTGAAATCATCAGATCCCTTGAGAACTCGCTATCAAGAGAAAAGCAAGGGGGAAGTCTGCCGCCAGGATTCAATCACCTCCCACCAGGCCCCTCCTCCAACATACGGGGATTGCAATTCGAGATGAGATTTGGGTGGGGACACACAGCCAAACTTTACCGCCAGGCTAGAGTGTGCCCCTGTTCATCTCTCTTACAAAAACGCTTAGAGTTTTTTTTGAGGTACTTGGTCAGCCATTTCCTGCCAGTGAAAGGAATCACCTCTAGGTAGAGTCAGCAAGGCCGGTCTGCCCCGAAGCGGAGGTGGGCGGCGGTGGGAGACAGGATTTGCCCATCTTCTCCACTCACTCCAACCCCTGAGTCCTGTGCCGACCAGCAAGGGGCTTCTCAAGGACAATACCTGTTCTAGGTGTATCCTGGGACCAGCGTGTGACATTCATAGGACTCAGAAGATGTTTGCAGAGATAGAGAAAGAGCAAAAGAACGAATAACTGTCACTCTTAACAGGGAGGAGCAGGGGCAGCAGCATTGTGAGTTTGGAAATATTTGTTTCCCCAGCACATGGAAGAAATCCTCATTCTTTCAAAGTTGTTCGCTCCGCCCCATCCCTTTCCCAATCCCCACCCCACTCCCAGAGGAACCCTCTGGCTTACTCTTTCTATTTTCTGGTCTGTAACGGAGAGGAGGAGATTTGGGTAGGGCAGGGGGCATGCTAACCTCCAAGGGTCTCCATCAATCTCCTGCCTCTCCCTATCGCCCCTCACCCTCCCTCAACGCATTCAGCTTACGGCGAGGGGTAATGAAAAGGATTCTTGAATCAAATCTCCTCCCTGCTCTTTCCTCGCTGTAAAGCCTTGGGCCACTTCCGTGACCTCTGAGCCTCCCCATTGTGAAACGGGGCAGTCTCGTGAGGCCTGGAGCGCGCGGCAGGCGGTAACCCGGATGGGCGCCCTCGGCGCGGCCCCACGCCCCCTCTGCCGCGCAGGCCACGCCCCCTCTGCCGCGCAGGCCACGCCCCCACCTGTTGGGCCGGTCCCCTCAGCGCGCGGCGGCGTTGCCATGGCGACGCGCGTACACAGGCCGGACGGGCGCGCGGGGTGCCGGGTGCCGGCTGGAGACTCCGTGGGAGCGCGGCCGGGAGGCCTCGCCCCGGAGCGGGCCCGGCGCCTCCCGAGCTGGCAGGGCCCTCGGCGGACGGCGTAGCGTGGGCTTCCTCCTCCGACCAGGTGAGTGCCGCGCGCGAAGGGGCGGTGGGCAGAGACCGGGGGCCGGAAGGGGCGGCCCCATGAGGACTAGAGCTGGGAGAAGGAGAAGGGGTGACTCCCTGGCCCCATCCTCCGGAATCCAGGCTCCGGTCCCCACGAGCACCGCAGTAGCTGCCCCAATACCAACCCCTCCTTTCCAGGTGCAGCCCCCACCCCTCCCGCGGAGGAAGACCCCGGGAGCCTGAGACCCCTCCTTGGCACCAGTCATGCCACTCTGGGAAGTCCTGGGGGGTACAGCTGGGGTTAGGAGGGGCACCCCTGCTGCCCCTGATTTACGGACGACACCCACCCAGCGGTCAGAGAGAACCCCCTTGCCGAACAAGAGCGAAACTCCGTCTCAAAAAAAAACACACAAAAAAACCCTCTCCCTTTCTAAATATTGAAGTATTTCTAGGGCTCACAGGCCACTTAAGATCTGATAACCCCCTCAATAGACATGTTGCTTCTCTCTCTCAGTGATGACCCGGGAGCAGGGAGTGCAGATGATTGAAGCTCTTTTGCTCTTTTCCATGGTCGGTGCCCTATGTCATAGAACTAATTTACAGAGTTTAACACATCTAATCACTTTCTACAGTGTTTTCAGGTAGGGAGGTGACTTCACAGGGCAAAATTAAAGTGGGGAAATATTGTCCAACACATTCAGCTAAAGAAATAGACAATTTTTTCAAAATGTCATCTAGGATTAATACTGAAAGGAAAAATGAAGTTGGAATCATGAACAGAACTGTGAGGAACTGCAAAGGGTCTGAGATTTTACACTACTTGCAAGCTAAGTGAGTCTGCCACTGCTTAATGATGCTAGCAGAAGACTAGAGACACCAGGACCAGAGACAAAGGATGTTATTACTCAGCACAGCAGGCACTGTGAGCTTCATGTTTGCATTGGTTCGGCTTGCCCTGCAAGACCCCTGGGGTGATCAGGGCAGCCCAGACGGATGCTGTGCACACTGCAAGTCTGATTCCCAGTAAGGAACCCCAAGCTCAGGAAACTCCAGTCTTTTAAAAGGAGCTGCTAGCCAGTGCCCAACCTTTGCCCTGGAAAAAAATGATCTCTCTCTCTTTTTTTTTTTTTTTTTTTTTTTTTTTTTTTTTTTTTTTTTTTTTTTTTTTTTTTTTTGAGACAGAGTTTCACTCTTGTTACCCAGGCTGGAGTGCAATGGCGCGATCTCGGCTCACCGCAACCTCTGCCTCCTGGGTTCAGGCAATTCTCCTGCCTCAGCCTCCTGAGTAGCTGGGATTACAGGCATGCACCACCATGCCCAGCTAATTTTTTGTATTTTTAGCAGAGACGGGGTTTCACCGTGTTGACCAGGATGGTCTCGATCTCTTGACCTCGTGATCCACCCGCCTCAGCCTCCCAAAGTGCTGGGATTACAGGCGTGAGCCACCGCGCCCGGCCTTTTTTTTTTTTTTTTTTTTAATTGAGACCTGAAGTGCAGTGGCACAATCTCGGCTCACTGCAACCTCTGCCGCCCGGATTCAAGCCATCCTCCTGTCTCAGCCTTCAGAGTAGCTGGGACTGCAGGTATATGCCATTATGCCCGGCTAATCTTTTTGTATTTTCAGTAGAGATGGGCTTTTGCCGTGTTGGCCGGGTTGGTCTTGAATTCCTGAGTCCTCAGGTGATCCGCCCACCTTGGCCTCCCAAGGTGCTGGGATTACAGGTGTGAGCCACCATGTTCAGCCAGAGATGACATCTTTATCATAAACAAATATCTACTCTGCCCTTGACAGGGACACTATCCCTATCCTCCCAGGAAGCTTGCCCTACAGATGTCCTTGGAAAGATTGTTTGGAACAAAATCTGTCAGTGTCTTTGCTCTGAAGATGGGTAAAAACACAAGAAACCCATAGATAATTGACTAACAAAAGCTACACCGTTCTGACTCTCTTGGAACGTATATCTTAGTGAAAGGGGAACAGTAAACACATAGCTAAGTAACGAACAAGAAAATGACAGAATGATAAGCTCAAGGAAGGCACCACAGCAGCGACACATGCTAGCTAGACAAAGAAGTGACTGAAGTCGCCTTTAGCTGGGGTGGCCAGATAGCTACCACAAGGCACCAGCTGTGGGAACATCTGGGGAAGTGCTGAAAAACAAAAAATGCCAATCATCCAGGTTTGGGGTTTTATTCTGGTGGCATTTCCTGTGGCTTTCTCGCAAGGGACATTTCTCGAAAGTTGACTTTAGGTCAGTTTTACTTGAGTTTTGAATGTGGTACTTGATAATGTAGTCCTCCTCAACTGAAGATTATTAACTCAGGCAATTTGAGGGCAATAGGGCGTGGTTCTTTTGGAAAAAGAAATGTCTTTTTATCTCTATTAAAGACAGCAGACTTAAAAATATTATTTATCTTGATATGAAAGTATTAATATTTCTGAGAGTTTCTCATAGGCTTTGGAATTCACAAACATAAACTACCTGGCTTGTTTTTATTTCTCTTACTCCCAGGTAGGGTCTTTTCTCTTTTTCAGAGGATAGAATTCTGGTGTTAAGGGCTATCTGTTATTTCATGTCCCAAGTGTCAACAAAACAGGACAACCTCTCCCTTCCCCCACTCAATCCCTCTGTCTGCTCCTCCAACCCATCCCCTCCCCACCCAGCAGCGATGGAGGTGTGAAAAGGTGAGCTGCCTGAACGGCTGGGCTCAGCGTTCTCTCCCTGACCTAATGCTAGGTGACCTTAACCTCTCTGCAGCTCATTCTCTCCTTATCTGTAAAGTAGGACAATAATCACACCCTTGCAGGGTTGCTCTGAGGGTGAAAAGAGGATATTCAAGGAGGAGTGCCTGGCACTTATTAGGGACTCATGAATGATGACAGAGATGATGGTGACAGGCGGAACCAGCCCTGAGATTCTGTGCCATCACAACTAGTTGATTTTTGTTTTTATCCATAGTCCAATAATTTGGCATTTCAGTGACTTTTCACTTGATAGGAAAGAGAGAGACTGTTCTTCTTTGACAAGGCATTGAGGTATATGACATCACACTGCATGTTTGGACCTAATCTCAAATCGGATTCAAGCATTGAAATGAATTACTGTTGACATTTTAGCACTTTCTAAAGACACTGAAGTGTCTGTCTTAAAAGAATGTGTACAGAACTTATTTCGAAATCACCACAATGTAAGATGGACACATGGTTAGATGGAAAGATATGTAATAAAGCAAATATGGCAAAATGCCGATTATAGAATCTCGGTGGTGAGTACATAGGAGCTCACTATCTGCTTCTTTCAGCCTCTCGGTATGTTTGACATTTTTATAGTAAAATGTTGGGGGAAATCCTGTCCAGGGTCCTGACCACATGGCTGAGCTATAATCTTGATGTTTTGCCTTTAGAAATAATCTTTTTTCCCCTAACTAAATAATTGAAGACATACAGTGATTTCAAAAGAAAAACATCATTGAATGCCTTCCTCTCCAATGCTAACGCTTCAAGGAACTCTAAAGCAGGCATGGTGGCATGCATGTATTCCTAGCTACTCTGGAGGCTGAGACAGGAGGATCACTTGAGCCCAGGAGTTTGAGGCTGCAGTGAGCTATGATTGTGCCACTACACTCAGCCTGGGCAAAGAGCAAGACCCCATCTCTAAATATGAATGAATGAATAAAATAAGCCCCATAGAAGTTTAGGCTTCCTTGGATCAGAGTTTGACAAGCCCAGGTTAAACAACACTAATACAAGTAGTACAAATGAGTGTTCAGTGTGTGCCAGGCACTGTTCTAGATACCTCACATGTATTACCGCATTTAATCCTCACAAAACCCATTTTAGGCTGGTGTGGTGGCTCACATCTGTAATGTCAGCACTTTGGGAGGTCAATGTGGGAGGACTGCTTGAGCTCAAGAGTTTGAGACTAGCCTGGGCAACGTAGCAAGACTCCATCTCTACAAAAAATTAGCCAGGTGTGGTGGCATGCACCTGTAGTGTCAGCTACTTGGGAGGCTGAGGCAGGAGGATTACTTGAGCCCAGGAGATTGAGGCTTCAGTGAGCCAAGATTGAGACCCTGATTGAGACAAATTGAGACCCTGTCTCAAAAAAATAATACCCATTTTATAGATGAAGAAACTGAGTCATGGAGAGCGAATAAGTAACTCCAAGGTCACAGAGCTAGTAAGGGATGGGTTAGGAGCACTGAACTTGAATTTCTGGTATGTCAGATCACTAAGCTCATACTAAGCTTGCTGGGTGGTGGAGAGCAATTATCAGTGGAACTCAGATTTGTTGTCAGGTTGATTTAGCTTTTGTTTGTGTCCTGAGTTACTTAAGAAATGCCCTCTGTTTGATGATTAGAACCAGGCTTTCCTATGCCAGATTTCATGGTTAGAAGACATCATCTTAAAAACCTGCAGAATTGTAAACAGTGCTGCAATGAACATTCGTGTGCACATGTCCTTATAGTAGACCAAATGTCCATCGATGACAGACTGGACAGGGAAAATGTGGCACATATACACCATGGAATATTATGCAGCCATCAAAAATGATGAGTTTGTGTCCTTTGTAAGGACATGGGTGAACCTGGAAACCATCATTCTCAGCAAACTGACACAAGAGCAGAAAATCAAACACCACATGTTCTCACTCATAGGCGGGTGTTGAACAATGAAAACACATGGACACAGGGAGGGGAGCACCACACACTGGGGTCAGTTGGGGGGAAATAGGGGAGGGATGGTGGGGGGTGGGGAGTTGGGGAGAGATAGCAAGGGGAGAGATGCCAGATGTAGGTGATGGGGAGGAAGGCAGCAAATCACACTGCCACGTGTGTTCCTATGCAACAATCTTGCATGTTCTTCACATGTACCCCAAAACCTAAAATGCAATAAAATAAATTAAAAAAAAAAAACCCTGCAGAACTGTCCTTCTCATTGTTGACTCATCTATCGACTCCCCGCTCTTCGAATTCCTCACTTTGGACATGACTCAATGGTTATTTCATTCATTCTAAGTGTGACTTTGCTGAATAATTGGAGGACTGAATTTTTCTAACAAAATTCTTTCTGAAAACCTTATGTAGGGAAAACAGAGAGAATGAAAGCCTATCTGAAGAGCGCAGAAGGTTTTTTTGTCCTAAATAAAAGTACCACAATTGGAAGGCATGAAGATTCAGACCTTGTTTTACAGGTAAGAAGTCTTCCCACCTGTTCCCTTCCCCTCCCTGGCCCCTTCCTTCCCTCTCCAACAGACCTTAGCATTATGTGGACACCAATCTCTTGTACAACATGGCCTTAAGCAAACAGCCATACCTTTCCTTTGTGTGCCACCAACAGCCAGTTGCCAAGGGTACCCCATTTCCCTGGGATAAAGAGTGAAGCTGAGTGCTGTGCAGAGCATGATGCTGTCCTTTGCTGAACACATCTGTTGATGTCCCACCCGATGCAGAGCAGCTGAGCCCCAAAGTAGGGCTTATCCTGAGAGGGTTCTTGGCTTTGCCTGGGAAAGAATTCAAGGGCAAGCCAGGAGTAGAAGCAAACAGCCTCACTGAAGCGGCAGTGTGACAGCTGTGTGACTGCTCCCGCAGAGCCGGGCTACCCCGTAGGCAGAGAGTAGCAGCTCAGGGCAGTTTTGCAGTCATATTTATACTCACTTTAATTTTAATTTTAATTTTTATTTATTCATTTATTTTCCAAGGCGGAGTCTCACCCCGTCACCCAGGCTGAAGTGCAGTGGCGTGATCTCAGCTCACTGCAACCTCTACCTCCCAGGTTCAAGCAGTTCTCCTGCCTCAGCCTCCTGAGTAGCTGGGATTACAGGTGCTTGCCACCATGCCCAGCTAATTTTTTGTATCTTTAGTAGAGATGGGATTTCACCATGTTGGCCAGGCTGGTCTTGAACTCCTGACCTTGTGATCTGCCTGCTCAGCCTCCCAAACTGCTGGGATTACAGGTGTGAGCCACTGTGCCTGACCTTATACTCACTTTTAATGGCATGCAGATTAAGGGGTGGTTTATGCAGGGAAGGGATAATAACTTTTGGATCATTGGGTGCCGTGGAAAGGGGTGACAACTCCCAGGTGTTGCCATGGCAATAGTAAATTGACATGGCACACTGGTGGGCAGGTCTGATTGAAAACTGCTTTCACCTTGGCCCTGTTTTAGCTGGTCCTCAATCTGGTCTGGCGTCTGAGCCCCACCTCTGGAGTGGAGTACCACCTCCTACCTAACACCTGTGGTCATCTCCCCAGCAGCCTGATGTGTGGTTCGGAAGGTGGGCATAGACCTGGTGCTTTGGCCTTTGCCTGCTCTGGGCTAGGGCTCTCTCCCTTTCAAAACCCCGTGGGACTGCTGTGGGCCCCTCAGAGGCCAGGGAAGCCCTGGACCTCCAAGTCCTGGGCTTAGCCTGGGCATTCTTTCATTTCATTCTTTGAGTTAGCTGTGGTTTGGTCCAAAGCCTCAGCTCATTGACAGCCGAGGAAATTGAAGGAAGGAGAAGAATAATGAAACCAGTGGCTCTGAGCCTTTCGAAATATGGAAGGGGGTTAAAATATTGAAGTGGAAAGAGAAATGCTGTGGAATCTCTTCATAACTGTGAAAAGCAGATTTCTTTCAGACCTTACTCAAGAGACTTTTTTTAACTCTTTATTTTGAAATTAGAGATTCACAGGAAGTTCCATAGAGATCACACCTACCTTTCACCCAGTTTCCTCCAATGGTTACAAACTATGTGTGACTATAACAATATCAAATCCAGGAAATTGACATAGGTGCTGTGTGTTTGTGTGTGTGTGTGTGTGTGTGTGTGTGTGTGAGAGAGAGAGAGAGAGAGAGAGAGAGAGAGACAGTAGTTCTGTACCATTTTATAGATCACATGTATATGAATAGATTTGTGTGTTGCAATCAAAATATAAAACTATTCCGTCATCAAAGGTCTCCCTTTTGGTAGCCTTTATAGCCACAATACGTTCTCTCTGCACCACCCCTACCCCTGGCAATCACTCATCTGTGCTCCATCTCTAGAATTGTGTCATTCTGAGAATGTTATAGAAAGGAAATTATATGACCGGGCGTGGTGGCTCATGGCTGTAATCCCAGCACTTTGGGAGGCCGAGGCTGGTGGATCACTTGAGGTCAGGAGTTCGAGACCAGCCTGGCCAAAATGGTGAAACCCCATCTCTACTAAAGATGCAAAAATTAACTGGGCGTGATGATGGGCACCTGTAATCACAGCTACTTGGGAGGCTGAGGCAGGAGAATCACTTGAACTGGGAGGTGGGGGTTACAGTGAGCCAAGATCGTGCTCTTTCACTCCAGCCTGGGCAACAGAGCAAGACTCTGTCTCAGAAAGAAAGAAAAAGAAATGAAATTGTACAGTGTGTGGCCTTTTGAGACTGGAGCTTTTGTTTGCTTTGCTTTGCTTTGGCTCAGCATAATGCCTTGAGATCCATTTAGGCTGTCGGCTTGTTCGTTTTTGTTGCTGAGCAGGATTCCATCGTATGGATGTACCACTGTTTGTTTAGCCTTCACATATTGAAGGACATTCTTATTATTTCCAATTTGGGGCTGTTACAAATAAGTCTGCTATAAATATTTGTGTACAAGTTTTTGGGTAAACATACTTGTTACTTTCTCTGGGATAAAACTTTGGAGTGTGATTGCTAGATCTTCTGGTCAGTATATGTTTGGTGTCTAAAAAAAACGGTGAAACTCTTATCTAGAGTGACTGTACTGTTTTACATTCCCACCTGTAACCTATGAGATAGTTTCTCTGCATCCTCACCAGCAATTGGTGTTGTCATTTTTAATTTTTATTTTAGCTGTTCTGTAAGAATACAGTGTTGTCTGTAAAAATTGATGTTGTCATTTTTAATTTTTATTTTAGCTGTTCTGTAAGAATACAGTGATATCTCATCATGCTCTTAATTTGCATTTCCATAACAGCTAGTGATGCGTGACATCTTTTCATGTCCTTAATTGGCTTTTGCATATCCTCTTTAATAGAATGCCTCTTCAGGTCTTAGGCCCATTTTCTGCTTAGACTGTTTGGGTTTTTTACTGTTGAGTTTTGAAAGTTCTGTGTGTATTCCAGATATGAGTGCCTTGTCAGGTATATGGTTTGCAAATATTTTCTCCCAGCCTATGTAGCTTGTCTTTTCATCCTTCTAACAGAGGAGAAACTTTTGCTTTCCTCAGAGCAAAGGTGTGAATTTTGATGAAGTCCAGTTTACCATGTGTTTGGTGTCACATCTGTGAACACTTCGCTAAGTCCTTGATCCTAAAGTTTTTTCTCTCTTTTTTTTTTTTTTTTTATTTTTTTTTTTTTTTTTTTTTTTTTTTTTTTTCTAAAAGTTCTAGAGTTTTATGTTTGAGTCCATGAACCATTTTTAATTCATTTTTGTATACAACGTGAGGCTTAGGTCAAGGTTCTTTTTTTCTTCCCCCACTATAGATAGCCAGTTGCTCCAGCACCATTTCTTGAAAAGACTATTCTTTCTCCATTGAATTGCATTTGCATTTTTGTAAAAAATCATTTGGCCATACTTGTGAGGGGCCTGTTTCTGAGTTCCCTATTGTGTTCCATTGATCTATGTGTCTACCCTTTTACCAAATGACACAGTCTTGATTATTGCAGCTATGTATGTCTTAAGTCAGATAGAGTAATTCCTCCCATTTCATTTTTTGTTTTCAAAATTGTTTTACCTCTTCTGCTTCCTTTCCCTTTCCATATAAATTTCAGAATAAGTCTGTCTGCATCTATGAACCGTCTTGCGGAGATTTTGATAGAAATTATGTTTAAACCTATATATCAATGTGGAGAGAATTTATGTATTTACTATGTTGTTTTTCAATCCATGAACACGGTATGTTTCTGTGTTGATTTAGGTTGTCTTTGATTTCTTTCATGAATACTTTGTAGCTTTCAGCTACATGTTTTGCTGAATTTATACATAAGTACTTAATTTCTCCTTTTTTGTTTGTGACGGTAAATAGTATTACACTTTAAATTTCAGTGGCCATCGTTCATTGCCAGTATATAGAAACATAATTGATTTTTGTATGCGTATATGGTATCTTGCAACCTTAACTGAACTTTCTAGAAGTTTTTTTTGTCACTTTCTTAGGATGTTACCATGTTATCTACAAACTGAAACAGTTTTATTTTTACCTTTTTGATCTGTATACTTTTAATTTTCTTTTCTTGAGATATTGCATTGGCTGGGACTTCTAGCACTCTGTTGCTTAAGAGCAGTATAAATCTTTATATTTGCCTTGTTCCTGATTTTAGGGGAAAAGCATTCAGTCTTTCATCATTAAATATGATATTAACTGTAGGGTTTTTTGTCGATGTTCTTTATCAAATGGAGAACAATCCCTCTGTATTTCTAGTTTTCTGAGAGCGTTGTAAATGCAATAGATTTTAAAATAACCCAACATACCTTCCCTTGAGATTCTCATCCATTACATGGTCTCCCTACAAAAACACAAAAAAACTGCTCTTGTGCAAAGAGGAAGAATCAAATAAAAAGAATCGTAGTTTCTTCTGTATCATAACAAGGGATAGATTTAAGGTAGCTTTACTTTCTGAGTGGCCAAGGTAGAGACAATGATCTCTGTTTTGAACTGGACTATGATATTAGAAAACTAGTAATTTTTAAAAGCACAGACTTTGGAGACAGACCTGGATTTGAATCTCTTAGACCGTTTTCTGTGTGTGTGACTTCGAGCAAATTACTTAATCATACTGAGCTCATTTTCTCCATCTGTAAACCACTTATCTCACAGGATTGCAGGGATTAAATGAGAAAATGCATATAAAGTACTTGGCACATGGTACTAAATAAATGACACCATAATCATTATTATGGTTACGTAACATGGAGACTGAGAATTCTTGTTCATAGGGTTAAGATGGGTATCCACTGATATTAACAAGTACTTGGAAAAGGAAACTAATGAGGACAATTATAATATATATATATATATATATATATATTATGTGTATGTATATATATATATTATGTATATGTATATATATATATAGAGAGAGAGAGAGAGAGAGAAAGCGAGAGAGATAGACAGACAGAAATTGAGCAGCATTGACTGTATAAAAACAATAGCCTGCTTACTGCTCCTTGGCCTTGGTTTAAAAAGTAAGTCACCACTGTCAGCAACAGTTCCATTGATTTATGAAGGAATCAGTTGCATTTCCAGAAGCATGTGCTTACATTGGCTCCCGAGAGAACAGATGATACATGAATTGCCAGATGCTTTGTGAATAGACTTTTAATGGGCTTTTATATCTTCTCTTAGAGAAATCCTCTTCCCAAAGCTTAAATCGATTTGGGAGAGGAGATTTGCTTTAAGAAGGGATGTGGGGGACACAGACTCGTTTTTGAAGAACTGAAACCTACAGGGTGCCCATATTTTTCAGAAAATATAAGACAAGATAAGGTGAAAATTACCCTGCTTCTGCCTTCACTGTGCCTTTCTGATTAACTTGAGAATCATGCATGATCAGCTGTAGGCCACCCTGAGTAATAATTCAACAGTCAATTTATCGTTTGTCTTATTTGTGCCATTAGAAGTCATTCTACTAAATAAGGTGCAGGAATCTAGAAAAAAAAATCAGCGTTGAAATTACTCAGCAGTTATACCTAGCAAAGAAAAAAGATTGTTTTATTTACTTGGATAAATCTAAAGAATAGGTGCCATGCTTCTAAAGATTTATAAATATATTGATTTGCAAAGCTGACATTTTTTTTGCTTATTGATATTGTAATATTCTAACATCATTCACATATTCTGATAATGGAAGGTAATTATGTACCTATTGGTTTTTAAAACATTGGGAGAAAACAAACTGTGAAGAAAAAAATAAAAGTCACTTGTAATCATATGACTCAGGGACAATCCGAATTGATATTTGTAGGGTTTTGCTCTCCAGACTTTTTTTTTTTTTTTTTTTTTTTTCTGTATCGTGAAAGGAGTTTGGTTTCCTAATGGCAACAGGAAGCCTGTTTTAGCCAGCCTGGTTTTTGCTGTTATTATCACTCATTCATTCCACAGACATTTGCCTGGAGCCCCAGCACAGAGGTAAGCCTGGGGATACTCACACATGGTCTTTGCAATCAGGAAGCTGCTAGGAGAGAGACATAGGTCTCTCTCCTATCAGAGGATCTGCTCTGCAGATGGTTTCAAGCCTATGTCAGGGCTCTAAAGGAAAGGCATATAGAGGATGAGGAGGACTTAACTAGACAGAGAAGAAGCAGCATGTGCAAAGGCCCTGGGGTGGAAGAGCATGTGGTACGCCTGTTAGACTGAAAGAAAACCAGTGTGTAGAGGTCAGAGTGGGAAGGGGGAGAGCTAAGAGGCAGGCAGGACTCCTTCATGCCACCTTAAGCATTTTGGTCTTTATCTGAAAAATGATGGGAAGATGCCACTGACGGATTTTCATCAAGTGGGAGTCCTGCCTGTTGAAATGGGCTCCCTGGTTGCCGTGTGATAAAATCAGAAGCTCCTTTCAGAATCTCCCCTCCCGCATTGCACAGGGCTGGAAAACCTCGGCCACCAGCTTCGCCCATTTCAGAGCTGAACCTTCTGATTATAATCCATATAATATGATGCTGTTTTTGAACTGTAATGTTTATAGTTGGATGTGGCTGTTACTTAAACACCAATAGGAAAGGGACTTAATTCTTCCAGAATGCAGCAATGTCACAAGCCAATGGTTGTTGGGCTTTTTGTGTGCATAAGAGTGTGATTTTTAAACATGAATCCCCAGGCTTCTGACACAGTGGGATTAGGTAAGGTCAGGAATCTGCCCATTTCTCTGCTTTGCTCAAGTGGAGGTCCCCACAGAGATGCTTCCAGGACTGCACCTTGAGAGCCCAGCCGTGACGCTTCCCTCCCTCTTGCTGTGCCATCTCCAGGGACAGTGGCTTCTTCCATTCTGATATCAGGGGAGCTCCTGTTTGCTCTTTTTTGTTTTTCTTTTTGTGTATGATTTCAATATACTTTGTTTTGAGGAAAAGAGGAGCAAAGGTCAAAGAGTGGAAAACTGTCCGGGCACAGTGGCTCACGCCTGTAATCCCAGCACTTTGGGAGGCCAAGGTGGGAGGATCACTTGAGGCCAGGAGTTTGAGACCAGCCTGGCCATCACGGTGAAACCCCATCTCTACTAAAAATACAAAAATTAGCCAGGTGTGGTGATACATGCCTGCAATCCCAGCTACTTGGGAGGCTGAGGCAGGAGAATCACTTGAACCTGGGAGGTTGCAGTGAGCCGAGATCATGCCACTGTACTCCAGCCTGGGCAACAGAGGGAGACTCTGCCTCAAAAAAAAAAAAAAAAAAAAAAGAGTGGAGAGTTGATCTTCTTCCTAGGACCTTACCCTTTTCCCTGGCCTTCACTGGGGAGGTTTCAGGATTCCCTTTACAATTAACTTAGAGGGCAGCCCGAGCGAATGCAGTGCCATGGCTAGAAGACCATGGAGAAAAGCAAAGGACAGAAACCGCAGGGGATGCGGGAGAAACACTTGTGCCTGCATTTCCGCCCTTTGTGGACAGCATCCTGCTAGTTGACTTTTTTCTCCCTGGGGGGAATGTTCCGTATAGCAGGTCAACCCCTTCTCATATGGGATCAGAGGTCAGGGCACAGGAGTAATCTCACAAACGCAACAGAACCATCCAACCCCGCGAGCCGTATCCCTTTGCCTGGCACCTGCCATTTCTGGGCTGCCGATAAGAACCATCAGAGCCTGTATCAAAGTCTTTTTTATGATTATTAAACAATGGTGCACTGAATAGCTTTTACCCATCATTTCACAGACGTGTGAGTCCATGTGCCGTGTCAAGGGCTTGTATGGCTGCAGCTCTGATGGCATCGCCACACTGCCTTCCAGTGAAGGCTTACAGGGTCAGGGCCCCCCCAGCAGTGGGGGCACCCCCTCCCCCCCTGGTGAAGTGTGTGACCTACCTGACAAATCTCTGCTCATCTGGGAGGCACAACATGGCATCCACGGCATTTTTGATTCACATTTCCCATACTGTGAGTGAACCCTTCAAGTTTTGAGAGAGAAGATAACGGGTGATGTGGGCCTGGATAAAGATGCTCACCCCTCCCATGTGCTGCGGTGAAATCCACCGAGGCATCAGGCCTGGGGGAAGCGCAGCTGCCCGCTGTCCCATCAGGACAGGCTGTTCACCTTCCCGCCTCGGCTGTGCCGGCACACTCAGCCCTGGCTCCCCTCCGGGCGTCCTGTGCTCTGCGACATGCCTCCTCTGATCTCATCAGTCCTCGGGAAACTTTTTTCTCCCTTAATATCACAGCAATGGATGGGCCTACTTTCCCTCCAGCATGTGCAGGGCTTGCAAGAGCAAGAAGTTCCAAGAAAAGTACTAGATCATCATCTCTGTTTATTCAACACACATAACATAAAATTTACCATCTTCGCCATATTAAGTCTACAGTTCAGTGGTATTAATTGCATTCACGTTGTTGTTGTTCTTTTGTGGGGGTGGGGAGACAGAGTCTCACTCACTCTGTTACCCAGGCTGCAGTGTTGTGGCACAATCTTAGCTCGCTGTGGCCTCTGCCTCCCAAGTTTAAGCAATTCTCGTGCCGCAGCCTCCTGAGTAGCTGGGATTATGGGCATGTGTCACCATGCCTGGCTGATTTTTATATTTTTAGCACAGATTGGGTTTCACTATGTTGGTCAGGCCGGTCTCGAACTCCCAACCTCAGGTGGTCCACCCACCTTGGGCTCCCAAAGTGCTGGGATTACAGGTGCGAGCCACCGCGCCCGGCCTCACATTGTTGTTCTGCCACCACCATCCATCCACGAGAACGCTCTTCATCTTGCAAAACTGAAACTCTACATCTACTAAAGAAAAGCTCCCCTTCCTCTCCCAGCCCCCCAGACCCCCAATCCCTGGCAACTGCCATCTTTCTGACAGAAAGTGCTTTCTGTCTCTGAACGTGCTTATTACAGGTTCCTCATGGACATTAAATCGTATAGTAAGTGTCTTTTGCAGCTGGCTTATTTCACTTAGCATAACGTTCTCAAGGTTCGCAGCATGTGTCAGAGTTTCCTTCCTTTTTTCCCTTTCTTTTTAAGGCTGAATAGTGTGCTGCTGCATGTCTGAATTATATTTTGTTGATCCAGTCATCTGTCAATGGACACCTGGGTTGCCTCCGGCTTTTGGCTACTGTGAATAACGCTGCTGTGAGCGTGAGTGTACAGATATATATATATATATATTTTTTTTTTCATTTGAGTCAGTCTCACTCTGTTGTCCAGGTTGGAGAACAGTGGCGTGATCTCAGCTCACTGCCAACCTCTGCTGCCTGGGTTCAAGTGATTCTCCTGCCTCAGCCTCCCGAGTAGCTGGGATTGCAGGCACGCACCACCATATCTGGCTAATTTCTTCAT
>NW_016107330.1:5959850-5966796 GCF_001604975.1 Cebus imitator
GCCTAGCTAATTTTTGTATTTTTAGTAGAGACAGGGTTTCACTATGTTGGCCAGGCTATTTATTCTTGAACTCCTGACCTCAGGTGATCCACCCGCCTTGGCCTCCCAAAGTGCTCGGATTACAGGTGTGAGCCCCTGCACCTGGCCAAGTTCTTTGTTTTTAAGGGCTCACGTGGTTGGATTAGCCCCCTCTGGATAATCCAGGTTAACCTGATTCAAGATCATGATTAGGCAGCGTTATCATACCTGCACCATCCCTTTGCCATGTAGGTAGCACAGGCTCCAGGGATTAGGACATGGACACCTTTGAGGGCCCATTCTGCCAACCACAATTATTACCATCTCTTGCCTGGACTCTTGCCATGGAGAGGGAAGCGATGTTATGGGATGTTGAGAGCTTCTCAGAAGAATCGGTAGGGTCACTGCCAGGGACAGTAGAGAAGGATGGTGGATGAGCTAAGAGGATGATTTTACCGTTCGAGTTATCGTGGGCTTATTTTTTGCCAAGCGTTATTCTTTGCCCTTCTGTGTGTATAACTCATTTAATTCCTTCAACAACTCCACAAGGTAGGGACATCCTTTTCCTCATTTTACAGATAAGGAAGTTGTGGCACAGACTGAGGAACTTGCCCAGGGTCATGCAGGAAGGGCACAGAGGGCTGGGATTCATGGTCAGGCTGTCTGGGACCAGGCAGAGACAAAGAGCTTCAGGAAAAGAGGACTTCCGGCATGGGGTGTGGGCACGAGGATGAGTAATCGCTGCTCTGTCATGAGTGCCTAGCAAATGGGCACGCATTGCTGTCTCAGCTCAAGGTTCTTTCAAGCCCTCCGTGCACCAGGGGAAAATGTCACAGACTCCATCACTCAGGACTCTCGCAACTCTCCCTCCCTCTCTCAGGGCTGCACTGATGCTGAGGAGCTCTGAGCAATACCCCCGAACCACCATCTTCTCGGGGACTTGCCGGCTCCTCGGGACTCCCCCAGAGAAGCTGGGCAAGGCTCTGATTGACAGGAGGGAAGCAGACAAACTTCCTCTTTCCCTCCGCTCCAGACTCATAGTCTCACCAGAGCCCTGGCCATTTCCTCACATCCTATTCCTTTGAAACCCCCAGCTTTTTCTGTTTCTCCATTACACCCCTTTCCTGAGGCAGTGGCAGGGGTCAGAGTGGGGGCGTGGGATGGCCAAGGACCAAAAGGTAAAAAGCAGTATGATTCAACACACACATGTGCCTGTAGTCCAGCCACGCGGGTGGCTGAAGCAGGAAGATCACTGGAGCCCAGGGGTTCAAGGCACTATGATGCTTTGATGGCACCTGGAAATAGATACTGCACTCCAGCCTGGGGAACATAGCAAGTCCCTGTATCTTTGCAAAAAAGTACACATGTGCACACACACACACACGCACACACACACACCAATTTCAAAAAATGTTATCCTACTGCACAGAAAATTTTGCCAAATAATATCTTTTGTCAGTCCTTTGAGGTACAGCGTATCACACTCATTTTTGCAGCATAGGAAGCAGCCTCAGAGAGGCAAAGAAACTTGTCGCAGGCTGCACAGCAGGAACACAGCAGAGATGGGACTTGAACTCAGGGCTTTCCAAGCGCTAAGCCCATCCTTCTGCGCCTAATAGGGAGCGTTTTAACACCTGCTATATGGGCTAAAATACTCTTCTAAGTGCTTTTTATATATACTGTTTCATTTCATCTTCACCACAAAACCATAAGGGCTAGTCTGATATTATCCCTGTTTACTGATGAGGAAACTGAGGTCCCAAGGGAATAGATCACTTGCACAAGATCGCCCCACTAGGAAGTAGGAGAGCTGGAAACAAGGTCTCACTATGTCACCAGGCTGGCCTCTAACACCTGGGTTCAAGTCATCCTCCCACCTCAGCCTCACAAAGTGCTGGGATTATAGGTGTGAGCCACACTGCCCGGCCACAGTGTGTATTTTGTGACTGCTTTATTTCACTAGCATATGGTCTCAAGATTCATTCACGTTGTGGCATGTGTCAGAATTTCCTTTCTTTTAAAGGCTAAATAACATCCATTGTTTGGATGGACCACATTTGGTTTATCCGTTTATCTGTCAATGAACACCTGGGTTGCTTTCACCCTTTGGCCACTGTGAATAACACCGCTGGGAACATGACTGTACAAAAGCCTCTTTGAGACCCTGCTTTGAATTCTTTTGAATATATGCCCAGAAGTGACATTGCCAGATCATATGGTAATTCTATTATTAAAATTTTCAGGAACCACAATCCTGTTTCCACCGCGGCTGCACTGTTTTACATTCCCAGCCACAGCGCACAGCAGTTTCCTATCTCCACGTCATCTCCAACACTTATTTTCTGTGTTTTAATAGTAGCCATCCTAATGGGTGCAAAGTGGTATCACCTTGTGGTTTTGATTTGCATTTCTTTTTGTTGTTGTTGTTGTTTTAATTATTTTTATTTAAAGAAAACAGTATACAGTTAACCCAGTTTCATGGCAAGTTCTTTAGCCTTTGCCTTTTCGAGCTTGGCGATGCGAGCCACAGACTTGGGACCCAGGACATTGCCTCCCCAGTGACGCCGGATCTCATCGTGTCTGTCATTGTAATTGGTGCGGATAGCTTCCACCAGCTTAGCCAAAGCACCTTTGTCTTCCGGATTAATGTGTGTGAAGGCGACAGTGGTGCAGTCCCTTCTTGGGGACGAGACGTCCCAGTCTTGCCTTCCCCTTGATGATGCAGTAAGGGACTCCCATTTTACGACAGAGGGCAGGCAAGAAGACAACGAGCTCAATGGGATCCACATCATGAGCAATCACCACCAGCTGCACTTTCTTGTTTTCCACCAAGGTGGTGACGGTGTTGACTCCTGCTCGAAGGGCAGGTGATCTCTTCGTGGGGACGTCCCCTTTGCCAGCCGCTTTCTTCTCGGCCCGGGCCAGCAGCCTCTGCTTCTTCTCTTGCTTCGTCTCTGGTGTGTACTTGTGGGCCAGCTTCAGCAGCTGGGTAGCTGTTTGGCGGTCCAGGACCTGGGTGAATTGGTTAATTGCAGGAGGCACTTTCAGCCGCTTATAGGGGATGGCTCTCTGCTGCTGCAACCTGATATAGCGGGGCCATTTCACAAAGCGGGTGAGGTCTCTTTTGGGCTGGATGTCTTGTCCAATGCCAAAATTTTTAGGCCTTTTCTCTAATAGTGGATTCGCCACTTTCTTGGCCTCCTGCTTCTTCAAGACAGCAGGGGCCGGAGCCACCTTCTTCCCCTTGGCCTTCTTTCCTTTCGGCATCTTGGGCGGTGGGAAGCACTTGATTTGCATTTTTTTTTTTTTTTTTAAGACGGAGTCTTGCTCTGTTGCCCAGGCTAGAGTGCAGTGGCGATATCTTGTCTTACTGCAACCCCTGCTTCCCAGGTTCAAGCGACTCTCCTGCCTCAGCCTCCCAAGTAGCTGGGATTACAGGTGCCCGCCACTGCGCCCAGCTAATTTTTGTATTTTTAGTAGAGACAAGGTTTCACCATATTGGCCAGGGTGGTCTTGAACTCTTGACCTCATGATCCACCCACCTTGGCCTCCCAAAGTGCTGAGATTACAGGCATGAGCCACCCACCATGCCTGGCCTTGATTTGCATTTCTTAATGATTTGTGATGTTGAGCATTCTTTTAATATCCTTGTTGGCCATTTGCATATCTTCTTTGGAGAAAGTCTATTCAAATCCTTTGCACGTTTTTTAATAGGGTTATTTTGGTTTTGTTACTCTTGAGTTGTGGGTTTCTTTATATATCATGGATATTAGCCCCTTTTCAGATATGTGATTTGCAAATATTTTCTTCCATTCCATAGGTTGCCTTTTCACTGTGTTGAGTGTATCCTTTGATACACAGAAGTTTTAACGTTAATGTGATCCAGTTTATCTATTTTTGCTTTTGTTGCCTGTGCTCTTGGTGTCATTGCCAAGAAATAATTGTCACATCTATTGTCCTGAAGCTTTTCTTCTATGTTTTCTTTTAAAGGTTTTATAGTCTTAGCTCTTATGTTTAGGTCTTTGATCCATTTTGAACTAATTTTTGTTTATGGTGTAAGTTAAGGGTCCAGTTTCATTCTTTTATTGATACGTGTAGATATCCAGTTTTCCCAGCATCATTTGTTCAAAAGACTGTCCTTTCCACCATTGAATGATATTGACACCCTTGTCAAAAATAATTTGACCATACACACAATGGGTTATTTTGGGGCTTTCTAATCTGTTTCACTGTTCTATGTGTCTGGCATAAATACTAGGCCCACACTGTTTTGATTGCTCTATCTTTTTAATAACTTTTGAAACCAGGATGTATACACTTCCAGCTTTGGTCTTCTTTTTCAAGATTGTTTTGGCTACCCAGGGTTTCTTTGAGAATCCATGTACATTTTAGAATACAATTTTCTATTTCTGGGAAAAAGAACACCATTGAGATTTTGATAAAGATTGCATTAAACCTGTAGGTTGCTTGGGTAGTATTGATGTTCTAAATAATATTAGGTCTTCCAATTCATGAACATGGGTTGTCTTTCCATTTATTTGTGTCTTCTTTAATTTCTTTCAGCAACATTGTATAGTTTTCAATGTACAAGTCTTTTGCCTCCTTGGTTAAGCTTATTTCTAATATTTTCTTCTTTTTGATGCTATTGTAAATGGAACCGTTTATTTATTTATTTATTTATTTTGAGACAGACTCTTGCTCTGTTGCCAGGCTGGAGCACAGTGGCGCAGTCTCACCTCACTGCAACCTCTGCCTCGCGGGTTCAAGGCATTCTTCCACCTCAGCCTCCCAAGTAGCTGGGACTACAGGCGTGTGCCAAATGCCCGGCTAATTTTTGTATTTTTAATAGAGACAGGGTTTCACCGTGTTGGCCAGGATGGTCTCGATCTCTTGACCTCATGATCCACCCTCCTCAGCCTCCCAAAGTGCTGGGATTACAGGCGTGGGCCACTGTGCCCAGCCTGGAATAGTTTTCTTACTTTATTTTTTGGCTTGTCCATTGTTAGTGTATAGAAATACTCCTGATTTTTGTGTGCTGATTCTGCATCCTGCAACTTCACTGAATTCATTTATTGGTTCTAACAGAGTTGTGTGTTTATGTGTGTGTGTTTGTGTGTGTGTAATCTTTAGGGCTTTCTACATATAAAAATCTTGTTGTCTAACAATAAAGATAATTTTGCTTCTGGGATATATTGAATTTCTTTCACTTCTTTTTCTTGTCTAACTGCTCTAGCTAGGACTTCCAGTACTATTTCAAATAGAAATGGTGAGAGTGGGCATCCTTATCTCATTCCTGGTCTTAGAGGAAAAGTTTTAGTCATTCACCACTGAGAATTATATTAGCTATGGGCTTTTTATATATGGCCTTTATTACGTTGATGTAATTTTTTTTATTGTTAGTTTTTTTTAGTGTTTTTATCATGGAAAGAGTGTTGAATTTTGCCAAATGCTTTTTCTCCATCAGTCAAAATAGTCATCTGGTTTTTGCTCTTCATTCTGTTAATGTGTTGTATTATACAGATTGATTTTCATGTTGAACCATCCCTGCATTCCAGGAATAAATCCCACTGGCCATGGTGTATAATCTTTCAATAAGCTGTTGAATTCTGTTTGCTAATATTTTGTTGAAGAGTTTTGCATCAATATTCATTAGGGATATTGGTCTGTAGTTTTCTTATAATGCGTTCATCTGGTTTTGGTGACAGGGTAATGCTGGTCTCTCCCTTCACCTTTTGAGTCTCCGCTTCTCCATCTGTAATATGGAGATGTTAGTAGAACTCCCTGTAAAGGGCTGTTTTGCAGATTAAATGAGGGAATGAACACAAAGTGCTTTGGTGAGGCTCAGTTCACAGGAAGTTCTCAAAATACATTAGCTGCTAATAATAATAAAAACAAAACAGCAGTTAATCTCATAATGAGACACCTCAGCAGAGTGGAACTTGTGCATTCAGCCTATATTAACAGCAGAGCTTTCAACCAACACCAGTTGTATGCAGTTATTTAAATACAGCAGGGAGTGGTATTATCGGGCAGTCCTCAAAAACTCTCCCTTGGCCTGACAACGAGGCAGAGGCTTGTCTCATTTTGTGGTATCATCCAGAACTTCTTGTTGGCTTTGATTTCTTAATCACAGCTTGACAGCTTTTGAGGAGCTGAAAGTAATGGGATTTGGGAAGAGAAAAACAAAATGCAACACATAGAAATTATGTCTTTGATAAGTTATTAAGAGTTCATAGGCTGGGTGCAATGGCTCACACCTATAATGCCAGCACTTTGGGAGACCGAGGCAGGTGGATCATCTGAGGTCCAGAGTTTGAGACCAGCCTGGCTAACATAGTGAAACCCTGTCTCTACTAAAAATACAAAATTAGCTGAGTGTGATGGTGGACGCTTGTAATCCCAGCTACTTGGAAGGCTGGGAGAGGAGAATCGCTTGAATCCGGGATGTGAAGGTTGCAGTGAGCTGGCATCGCACCACTACACTCCATACTGGGCAATAGAGTGTCACTCCATCTCAAACCAAAAAAGGGAAGGAGAGAGAGATCATAGAGCGCAACGAAACGTAGTCAGTAGGAACGGAGATGAAGATGATGTGGGTAACATTTCCCAAAGAGCTAATCTGTTTTAATGTTTATTTGATAAACCTTTATTTTGAGACAGGGTCTTACTCTGTTGCCCAGGCTGGAGTGTGGTCGTGCCATCATGGCTCACTGCAGCCTCAACCTCCTGGGCCAAAGCAGTCCTCCCACATCAGCCTCCCAAGTAGTTAAGACCACAGGTGTGCACCACCACACCTGGCTAATTATTTTATTTTTGTAGAGACAGGGTCTCCCTATATTGCCTAGGCTGGGCTCAAGCAATTTGCCTTTCTCAGCCCCGTAAAGTGCTGGGATTTCAGGCATGACGAGACTTTTTTTTTTTTTTTTTT
>NW_016107330.1:5967861-5972963 GCF_001604975.1 Cebus imitator
TGTAGTTTTCCTTTCTTGTAATGTCTTTATCTTGATTGGATATTCAAGTGATATTGGCCTCATAGAATGAGTTAGGAAGTATTCCCCCGGTTCTATTTTCTGGAAGAGATTGTAGGGAGCTGGTATCATTTCTTCCTTAAATGTTTGAGAGAATTCACCCACAAACCCATCTGGGCCTGGTGCTTTCTGTTTTAGAAGGTTATTAACTATCAATTCAAATTCTTTAATAGATCAGGGCCCAGATCATCTTCCTTGTATGAGTTTGGGTAGATTGTATCTTTCAAGAAATTGGTCCATTTTATCTAAGTTATCAAATTTGTGGACAGAGAGCTTTTTATAATATTCCTTTATATAACATTATAAATAATATATAAAATAATATAAATTATAGATAAATTATAGATATAAATATTTATATGCAATATATTTTATATAATATATATCTATCCATGGGATCAGCTGCGATGGCCTCTCTTTCATATCTGATATCAATAATTTGTGTCTTCTCTCTTTTTTTCTTGGTTATGTGCTAGAGGTTTGTCAGTTCTATTGATCTTTCCAAAGAACCAACTTTTGTTTTCTTTGATTCTCTCTATTGTTTTCAATTTTATTCATTTCTGATCTAGTTTTTATTTCAGTGCCTGAGTCTGTGTTAGGCTTATATTGCTCTTTTTCCTCTAGTCTCCTAAGGTAGAAGCTTTGAGTATTGATTTCAGATCTTTCTTCTTTTCTTATGTATGTATTCAAGGCTACAAATTTCCTTGTAAGCAGCACTTTCACTGCTTCTCACAAATTTGAAGTTGTATTTTCATTTTCATTTAGTTGATTTTTAATTTCTCCTAAGAGTTCTTCCTTCACCTTGTGTTATTTAGAAGTGTGTTGTTTAATCTTCAAGTGTTTTGGGATTTTCCACCTATCTTTCTGTTACTGATTTCAAGCTTACTTCCACTGTGGTCTGAGAGCATACTCCACATGATTTCTATTCTTTTAAATTCACCGAGGTGTGTTTCATGGTTCAGCACGTGGTACAGCTTAGAGAGTGTTCTCTGTCAGCCCGAGAAGAACATGCATCTTCTTGTTGTTGGGCTGACTGTTCTATGAACATCAATTAGTCTTTTTGGTTGATGGTGTTGTTTGGTTTAACTATGTCTTTACTAATTTTCTGCCTTCTGGCTCTGCTAATTACTGACAGGGTTGTGGAATTTTCAGCTGTCATATTGGGCTTATCTATTTTTCTTTGCAGTTCTATCAATTTTTGCCTTGCGTATTTTGGCACTCTGTTGTTAGGTGCATACATATTAAGAATTGCTACGTCTTCTCGGAGAACTGCCCCTTTACCACTATGTAGTGGCTCTCTCTCTCTCTTTTTTTTTTTTTTTGGCCCTTGTCACCCAGGCTGGTATGCAATGGTGTGATCTTGGCAGCTCACTGCAACCTCCACTTCCCGGGTTCAAGTAATTCTCCTTCCTCAGCCTCCCAAGTAGCTGGGATTACAAGTGTGCACCACCACACCTGGCTAATTTTTGTATTTTTAGTAGAGACAGGGGTTCACTGTATTGGCCAGGCTGGTCTCAAACTCCTGACCTCAGGCAATCCACCCACCTCGGCCTCCCAAAGTGCTGGGATTGCAGGCGTGAGCCACCGCAGCCAGCCTAACGCTTCTCTTTATCCCGTTTTTTTGTTGTTGTTCTGAAATCTGCCTTGGCTGCAGTTAGTATGGCTACTCCAGCCTTCTTCTGTGTTTCCATAGTTTGGGTGGCAAAGTGTTTGGTGGAAACTTGGAAAGTGGGTAACAGCACAGACATTTGAATCAGGCAAACCTGAGTACAAGCCAGGTGACTTGTCAAGCTGGGTGACTTTGGGTACATTCATTCTGTGCCTCAGTTTCCTTATCTACCAAATGGGAAATTATCTGTAGATTGTTGTGAAGATGAAATAGGACAATGCAAGGAAGCACTTAGCAATTTCCTGGCATGTAATGTGTAAGTAATATGTTTTATCGTTATCCTAGTATACTTAGTAGTATATTATTAATACAAGTTCTTGGTTGTTATTATATTATGGAACTTTAGATGTCTAAGTGCAAGTACTTTTATATAAAAGCTGGACAGGGCACACTGAGAAGAGAAACTTGGAAAAAAATTGCCAAGTCTTAAGCTGGCGTGGATGTGTGGTTGACAGTGCCATGAAGACCAGTGTGCCCTGCCGCTCACAGTCAGGGCATTTCCCTTCGTCCCTCCAGGGCCCTGAGGCCAGGGAAATGTGCAGTCACCTCCTTTGTGCTGAGCTTCACTCGGTCCTCTTATTAAAGTGAAATTACAGAGGAGCTTCTGTCCCCTGCCATCAATTCACAGACACACTGGCTGGGGCCCCTTTCCTTTGGGGAAATATGGTCACAGCAAGCCACCTTTTGAAAAGTAGGTCATCTGTGGTTAGGCAAATCCTGAGTAGCTTTTAAGAAGCAATAGAAATAACTAATCGCATGGGAAATGTTCATTATACATCAGGGTTTTTAAAAGGTAGTTATAAAGCTATATGTGTAGAGTGTGGTTAATTTTGTTTAAAAAAAGTTTTAAAGAATGTAAGCATAGAAAGAAAAAAAAAACATAGAAAGGACCAGGCGTGGTGGCTCATGCCTGTAATCCCAGCACTTTGGGAGGCTGAGGCAGGCAGATCATGAGGTCAGGAGTTCGAGACTAGCCTGACCAACATGGTGAAATCCCGTCTCTACTAAAAATATAAAAATTAGCTGGGTGTGGTGGCGCACACCTGTATTCTCAGCTACTCGGGAGGCTGAGGCAGGAGAATCGCTTAAGCCCAGGAGGCAGAGGTTGCAGTGAGCTGAGATCACGCCGCTGCACTCCATCCCAGGAGACAAAGCGAGACTCCATCTCAAAAAAAAAAAAAAAAAAAAAAAAAAAAAATCAAAAAAAAAAAAAAAAAAAAAAAAAACATGGAAGGATGTGAACCTCAATGTTAATCATGACTGCTGTTGGTGGGGTGAGATTGTGGGATTATAAGTAAGAGTAGCGTCTTCTTTAGTGCTTTTCTCTATATCTTGATTGGGCCATTTCTGCCTCCTGTTCTGGGACTGAGTGCCACCCTAAGTACCCATACAGCGTCAGGGAAATAGAAAATGGCCAATTCCTTGACCATTTTGGTTTTTGTAAAATAAAAAAATGAAAAGAAATGGCCAATTCCCTGGCCCCACATTTGCCCAGTAAGACTCTCCCAAGATCCCTTTGCCTTTGTGTAGCCTGATTTCCCCACCCAACAATTTGGGTACCTGTCCCCAGGTCTGTTGTCACACAGAGCACATATCCCAGCTCCTTCATACACTGGCTGTGTGGCCTTGGGCAAGTTGCTTAACCTCTCTGATCCATCAGCGTTCACCTTTTAAAATGAGGATTGTCATGATGGCCCCGCGCAGCAACACAGGTAAAGCACTCAGCTCGAAACATTAGGGCCCATGTCGTTTTTGCTGTCACAGCTGCGACTGTCCTCCTCCTCCCTTGCAGTCCCCTGACATCGACAACCACCACGCGCTCATCGAATATAACGAGGCGGAGTGCAGCTTTGTTCTCCAGGACTTCAATTCGCGCAGCGGCACGTTTGTCAACGAGTGCCACATTCAGAACGTGGCTGTGAAGCTCATCCCTGGGGACATCCTGAGATTTGGGTCTGTGGGGCTGACCTATGAACTGGTCATCGAAAACCCACCCCTGGTGAGTCCGGGCCACTGGGGGACGGAGGGGCCGCGTCGCTGTCGTGCAGCCAGCCGCAGGGTGGCGCTCATCCACAGCGGCGCCACCGTGATCGCACACCGCACACAGGTGGCAGCGACAGAGTCAGCCCTGTGGAGCTCTGAGTCATTCCGGCGGGTCCCCGGGAGGAGAGAATCTTGGCACCCTCTTCTGGCCATTTCTTGGAGTTGCATCTTGTCTCACGTAGAACCAGAGTTTTCCAAAAATGTGCAGCTTCCGGAGAGGAGGTGGAAAACAAGGTGTGCTTTTGAACATGCAGAGATTGGCCAGGCGCGGTGGCTCTCCCTGCACTTTGGGAGCCCGAGGCGGGGGGATCACCAGAGGTTGGGAGTTCGAGACCAGCCTGACGAACCTGGAAAAACCCGAGCTCTACTAAAAATACAAAATTAGCTAAATGGGATAGCGCATGCCTGTAAATCCCAGCTACTCGGGAGGCTGAGGTAGGAGAATCGCTTGATGGTGGAGGTTGCACTGAGCCAAACTCCCTCTCAAAAAAAAAAAGGGAAGAAAATGCAGAGATGGGTGTTCATTTTTAGGCAGATCAGCCCTCTGCTCCTTCTTATTCTGTGACCTGGGCCAGGGTTCTTCTTATGCCCAGGTCTCTGCCTTCTCGACTGCATATGGCATGGAGAGAATGTCTGTAGAGCCTGAAACTCGCTGTCCAAGTAGACCCTCAACACATAAGCGCCTGAAAAGCCAAGTCTGTGAAGTCTGAGCCAGTGTTTCCCCTAAACATGTCTGATTATAAGAATTTGAGGGGGACTGTTCAGTAAAATGACAACTTCCCGGGGCCCCTCCATGGGTAATTTTGTGACTTGCCAGTCGGGGAGGAGGGGAACACACAATACCTGTATTTCTTTTTTTTATACAAAGATATTTATTGAAGTATTATTTGCAGTGGCATAACATTTGAAACCTAAATGCCCATCAAAAGGGGCATTGCTTAATAAAGTATTAGGGGTTCATTTTTATTTGGATAATTCTGCTGCTTTGTTAAATGCAACTTGATTGAGGTGTGGCTGACATACAGTAAAACTGCACGTGCCTAAAACACCTCATCTGCTAGGTTTGGGCACGTGGATGTACCCGTGAAACCATGGCCACAACTGAGGCAGTGAGTGCACCTGTCACACTACAGGGTTCCTCATGAACCTAGCATTTGCTTCCTTGCTTTGAACAGCTTTACAGAAGTACAGTTTATACAACACAAACTCTGCCCATTTTAAGTGCACAGTTCAACACAGAGGGGCGCAGCCATCAACACAATCAACTTTCAGGATGTTTGCTTCACCACATCCTAGAAAGAAACCTCTGAGATACTTTTTGTGTTGGTTTTGG
>NW_016107330.1:5973099-5979129 GCF_001604975.1 Cebus imitator
TTCAAGTGATTCTCCTGCCTCAGCCTCCCGAATAGCTGGGATTATAGGTGCCTGCCATCACATCTGGCTAATTTTGTTGTTGTTGTTGTTGTTGTCATCATATTTTCAGTAGAGACAGGCTTTCACCGTGGTGGCCAGGCTGGTCTCGAACTCCTGACCTCAAGTGATCTGCCCGTCTCAGCCTCCCAAAGTGCTGGGATTACAGGCATGAGCCACTGTGCCTGGCCGGTTTATGTAATTTTTTTTGTGTTTTAAATTGTGGTAAAATACACATAACATGAAATTGACCGTACTCACCATTTCTAAGGTACAGTTTGGTGTTGAGTGCATTCACATTGATCCACAGAACTCTTCTTATTTTGCAAAACTGAAACTCTGTCCCTATTAAACATGGATGCACTGTCTCCCTGTCGCCCCCTCACCCCAGCCTCCAGCGACCACCACTCTACTTTCTGTCTCTGTGAATCTGCTCTGGGTACCTTGTATCAGTGAAATCGTACAATATCTGTTCTTGTGTGTCTAGCTGATTTCACTGAGCACCACATCCGTCAAGGTTCATCCATGTATAGCATGCATCAGACTGTCCCTCCTCTGAAAGCAGAAGAATGCTCCCTTGTATGATAGACCACATTTTGCTTACCTGTTCTTCCACAGACACGTGGCTGCTTCCACCTTTTGGCTATTGCAGATGATGCAGCTGTGAACCTAAGGGCACAAATGTGGGGAGGGGTATTTTGTTTTAATCACACAAGTGTGTCAGTCAGTGTAGAGACGTCCAACCTTGACTACTGAAGGAGCAAGAGAATGTGTTATAAATTATTCTGTTTTGTGTAAGTTTATATTTTGTCGATGAATGAGATCAGTAGCGTTACTAGAATGGAATTATGATGAGGAGCAGGAGGGACACTGTGCTAAGGGATTGACCAGCGTTTACTTATTTAATCCAACAGCCTGTGGCATGGGCTCTCTCAGGAACCCCATTTTACGGACAAGGAAACTGAAACTCAGAGAAGTTAAGTGATTTGCCCAGGATCACACAGCTAGTCGCTGTGAATTAAACTCTGTCTCCACTTGCAGGTAACAACTGGGAAAAAACCAGTGAGTCTGCTGCTGGCTCTGGCAGTGTCATCAACTGGTTTTCAACAAAGCACACTCTTACAGTCACTTGGCTGTACATGAATTTTTGAAATTCTTATTTCTACATGCAGTTGCCTCCTGCTTTATTGGCAAAGGGACTGTGGCTATGAGACAGATGCCCCCTGGGCCATGCCCAGGACTCCCGTGCCCAGGACACCCCACAGTGGCCTGGGGGAGTAAGCCGAGCTTCTGTCCCTCCCGGGTTTCCTCATTAGACTCCCTCCCCTCCGGCCTCCGCCGCTGGCCTCACAAAACTGCGCTTGGCTCCCTCTCGGAGCGTTCTTAGATCGAGAGATGTTCGTGTAGGTTTTCTTTGAGCTCTTATTGACGAAGGGTCCTTTGCAGTCCTGAGTGAGGGCAGCCACGTGAACTGAGTTACTCCCTCCTGCGGCTTCCTTTTCCACTTGCCTGATGACCTCGACCTCTGGGGTATAAAAAAGAAAAATGGAGGTAGTGAAGAACGTCTCTCATCAAATCTCATCTCATTTTGGAGTCTAGTTTTTCTTAGAAATGTGTAGCTGTCCTGATTCCTGTATGTTCCTGTCTCTGATTGATTCTCTGAGTCCCTGGAGAGGGCACTGTGTCTTCCCCCATGGTAGAGTTTTCAAGGAATGTTTCGTTTTGGAGGATCGTCCTAATATCGCAAGGCTTAGCTGTTCTTTTCCCAAGAAAGATTTCCCAAATGGAAAAATGTATTTCAGGCTTTGTGGCGGCCATAACCAATAGAGAGGGACGTGACAGCCATTTCAAGAGGGAACGGGGATGGAGGCAGAAGTTAGAGACCCAGACTTGTTTGTAGACATGGCAGTGGCTAGCGTGGGTGTCCTGAAGTTCAAGTGAGCCTGCCCCGCCCAGTCCCGCCCTGCTCTTGACCAGCTGTGGGATCTTGCACAAGTTGCTTCACCTCTCAGAGCCTCAGTTCCCGTTTCTGTAAAATACGAATCCTAACAGTTCCTCCCATGTGGGGTTACTGTAGTATTAAATAGATCATTGTAAGTTGCTTAGCGCAGCATCTGGCACCTGTGATGGCAGCGAGACAAGTCAGCTTTAGAACCAAGCAGAAGAGCATGCTAGCAGCCACCCGCCTCCACTGTGAGCCTTCCCACGGACAGGAAACCTCCCAACACCTCCAGATACCAAGTGGATGCCTTTGCGAATAACTTACCCATGGAATGACATACAAGATAGAAAAACAGAAAGAAACTCTTGGTTGACAAAGTATATTGGCATGCATGCTATGCTCAAGACTGCATGTTCTATGTCATAGCTTTTTCACCAAAGTATAACCCAGGGGCTTGGCACAGTGGCTCACATCTGTAATCCCAGCACTTTGGGAGGCCGGGACGTGAGGATTACTTGAGGCCAGGAGTTCAAGGCCAGCCTGACCGACATGGTAAAACCCCATCTCTACCAAAAATACAAAAAATTTAGCCAGGCATAATGGTACATATCTATAGTCCCAGCTACCCAGGAGGCTGAGGCAGGAGAATTGCTTGAACCCGGGAGGCAGAGGTTGCAATGAGCCAAGATCGCACCCCACACTCCAGCCTAGGCAACAGAGTGAGACTGTCTCCAAAAGAAAAAGCGGCCTAGGGCCGCTACATTGCACAACTCGAGCCACCATTCACGGTAGAGTCCACAAAGATGGCAGTCCCTGGAGTTGTGTGAGGCATAACCTTCAGGGCCACTTGCGGTGTCCCAGAGCCACTGTTGAGCAGTAACATGGAGTCTCTGCCTCAGTGTCAGGCATGGGAAACCCAAGTCACAAAGGCAGATGTGCTTGCTGTGCTGTACCTGCCATTGTGATGTTTGCATGTTGGTGTCTTTAGTGCTTTATGATTTCCAGGAAAGGCACTGTGAGTGAGGGTTGTCCTATGAACAGTGGTGCTGTTCTTATAAATCAGCTAGGTAAGGAAACTTACCGTCGGCCTGTTCTGCCCTCCTCCCATTCCAGCCAGAGCTTCCCACGTGACTTCTGGATGCAGTCCTTTGTCCCTGTTGCAACCTCATGACTCCTGCCTAACCTAAAGAGTGCCCACATGCTCGGCTACCCGCTGCTTTCATGGGGAAGCTCTTCGGGGGTGCAGTGAAGGACACAAAGGCTCTGGAGCATGATACACTCAAGTTCAAACTCCAACTGCAACATAGCCTTTCTGAGCCTCAGTTTCCAACTTTGGCTGGGCAGGAACACTTTAATCACAGGCTCCCTTTCCCCATTTGGAGTTTGTATACAGGCCTTTGGGACCATCCCATCATTGTATAAACTAATGCCCAAAGAGGTTCTGCAACTTTCCCAATATTGCATATCAGTTACTGCCAGAACCAGGATTAAGTCTCCTGAGTCCCAGTCCGGGAGTCCTTCCCAATAGCCCAAAACGCCTCGGTAACCAGAGAGCTCAGGGCCCAAGTTCCTCACTGCAGTCCTGCCAGCCCGCCACTTCACATGCTCCTGGGGGACAATACATCACATGGGTGAAAATGAAAGCCACCAATGATAGAAGGAAGTGCAGTTTCAGTTATGGCCTTCCTCATTTGCCTCCACGAACGTTTCACCAGGGATGTTGAAGTTCCTAGACAAACTCAGTTACCCCCTTTCAGTTTCTTTTTTGGTGCAGATGATAAATGGCGGGTGGCTGATGTTTAATGAGCGTTTATTATATGTACCAGGAAGTGTCCTAAGTACTTAACATACATGATCTCATTCAGTTCTCACAAAGAAGTATCTGTTGTCGTCTCCATTTTACAGGTGAGGCACAAAAAGTAACACGCTTTTCAGGGTTACAGATGGTAGGAAGCAGAGGAGGTAGCTGAACCAATTCTGTTTAATTCTGAGCCCCATGATCTTAACCAGAGGTCGGCAGACCACATCCCATGGGCGAAATAGAGACCATCTCATGTTTTATGAATAAAGTTTTATTGTAACACCTCCATGCCCATTCATTTTGGTGATGCCAGTGTTTGCTTTCCTGGTCCAATGGCAGAGCTGAGTAGACAGAGATCATATGACACACAAAGCCAAACGTACTTACTGTCTGGCTCTCTAAGCAAAAGCTTACTAAGCTGCGCTCATAACACTATGCTATACTGCCTCTTTCATTTACCCAGTTTCTGAAAGGACTGAAAAGGAGGATGGGGAATTACGGGGATAGGAGAAAGAATGAATGAATGCCCCTACTGTCTGCTAGGAACCGTGCTGCTCAATAGCTTACTTAGTGAACTGAGGAATACGAAAAAGGAAAAATAGGCTTTGAACAGTCTCATTACCTTTTTTTTTTTTTTTTTTTTTGAGTTGGAGTCTCACTCTGTCGCCCAGGCTGGAATGCAGTAGCACGATCTTGTCTCGCAGCAACCCCTGCCTCCTGGGTTCAAGCAATTCTCCTGCCTCAGCCTCCTGAGTAGCTAGGATTACAGGCACCCAC
Source organism: Cebus imitator (assembly GCF_001604975.1). NCBI lineage: Eukaryota > Metazoa > Chordata > Mammalia > Primates > Cebidae > Cebus > Cebus imitator. The sequence continues at coordinate 5,977,656 of NW_016107330.1, forward strand.
CATCACGCCTGGCTAATTTTTGTATTTTTAGTAGAGATGGGGTTTTACCATGTTAGCCAGGCTGGTCTCGAACTCCTGATCTCAGGTGATCTGCCCACCTCTGCCTCCCAAAGTGCCGGGATTACCAGCCTTCACTATCTCTTTAAAACAGAACTTGGAGATATGCGGTTCTAAATCTATATGCATTTGCATATATAGTAATAATATAATCATATTGACGCATCTGATAAATATGCTTGACATTGATATATAATATATACAACAGATGAATGTTTATAACTTTTACCCGTTTCTTCAACTGGAAGTTTTCTTTTAAAACTTTGGAATGTTTTCCCTGGTATAACTTTTGAAACAGAAATTTGAGGTTCATAGTCGGGAGCCTGCTATATTTAGAGAAGTGTTATTTGTTCCAGATTTCTCTACCTAATGTTTCACTACCTGTGGTTTGTTCCTTGGTCTTAAATCACTTCTTCTCTGGGTCCACTGCTTTACTTTTACAAGTTGAAAGGTAAATTTGGTGCAGGAGTATAGCCTGGTGGGTTTTACTCAAGCAAGTCAGAACCTGCATAACACCTTTCATTCTGAGTACCTAGTGATGTTTGTGCTCAAGTGTCAATAGGCATATTGTCCAGGAAATTTTACTGTTTGCCAGTGTCAGAAACCCAACTCAAACTAGCCTAAGCAAAGAAAGAAAGAGAAGAAGAAGTAGTTGAAGTTCTTGTTCATGTAACTGAAGAGGCCAGAAGCACCAGCTTCAGGCCTGGCTGGATCCAGGTGCTCAAGCGATGCTCAGGAATCTGTCTCTTTCATCTTTGTGAGCTTCACAGTCTCAAGCAGATTCTTGCCTCACCTGTAGTGAGGTAGCCACTGGCAACCCCAGCACCTTCCAAACTCAGCAGCTCTGGGAAAAGAGCAAGCTTCTTCATTGGCTTGGCTTGGATCACATGCCTATCCCTGAACCAATCACTGAGGCCAGAGACATGGAACACTGACTGGCCAGGGCAGGGGCATACTCCCTCCCCTGGAGTGGAGGGGATGAGCTTTACGAGAATTAATGGACTCAGAATTGGAGGAGGGAGGAGTGTCTCCTCCAAACTCATGCAGAAGATAGGAAAAAAAAAGCCCGTGGTAAGAAAGCATTCTTCCTGCCTAAGCTGAGCCTCTGTAATAAGATTCGGGGCTAGGAGTTTGGGGAAAGAAAATGATGAATAATCCGTTCTCTATCAGGAAACACACAGAGTTGGGGGTTTAGTCATCCATCCCAGGGAAGGAGGCATTTCCCATCTTCATGAAACCTTTAAATGGGACCTTTAAGTACTCCCCATTCTTTTTTTTTTTTAATTGCATTTTAGGTTTGGGGGTACATGTGAAGAACATGCAAGATTGTTGCATAGGTACACACATGGCAGTGTGGTTTGCTGCCTTCCTCCCCTTGACCTATATCTGGCATTTCTCCCCATGCTATCTCTCCCCA
>NW_016107330.1:5983299-5984643 GCF_001604975.1 Cebus imitator
ATATCCTTTCTTCTGCTTGATCAATTTGGCTTTTGAAACTTGTGCATGCTTCACAAAGTTCTCGTGTTTTTCAGCTTCATCAATTCACTTATATTCCTTTCTAAGTTGTCCATTCTCGTTAGCATTTTGTCAAATCTTTTTTCATGGTTCTTAGTTTCTTTGCATTGGGTTAGAACATGTTCTTTTAGCTCACAGAAGTTTCTTATTACCCACCTTCTGAAGTCTGATTATGTCATTTCATCACACTCATTCTCCATCCAGCCTTGTTCCCTTGCTGGTGAGGAGTTGTGATCCCTTGTAGTAGGAGAGGTGTTCTGGTTTCAGGTGTTTTCAGCCTTTTTGCACTGGTTTCTTCCTATCTTTGTGGATTTATCCACCTGTCGTCTTTGTAGTTGCTGACTTTCAGATTGGGTCTCTGAGTGGACATCCAGTTTGTTGATAATGAAGTTATTTCTGTTTCTTAGTTTTCCTTCTAACAGTCTGGCCCCTCTGCTGTAGGACTGCTAAGGTCCACTCCAGGCCCTGCTTTCCTGAGGATCACCTGCAGCCGCTGCAGAACAGTAAGGGTTGCTACCAGTTTCTTCTGCTGCTATCTTTGTCCCAGAAGGATACCACCAAATGTCAGTCTGTTCTCTCCTTTATGAGGTGACTCTTTGGATATAGGGGGGTCAGGGAGCTGCTAGAGGAGACAGTGTGTCCTTTATTGGAGCTCAATGCTGAGCTGTGAGCTCCGTTGTTCATTCAGAGTTGCTAGGCAGGTACGTTTAGGTCTGCTGCAGCAGAACTCATAAACTCCCTTTTTTTATTTCCCAGGTGCTCTGTCCCAGGGAGTTAGGGCTTTATTTATGAGTTTCCATTGTGCTGCTGCCTTCTTTTCTTTTTTTTTCAGGGCTGCCCTGCCCTGCCCAGCAAGGAGGCAGCCTAGTCACTGTCTGCCTGCAGAGGCTTTCCTGAGCTGCTGTGGGCTCTGCCCAGCTGCCGTGTGATCTTCCCTGCAGTCCTGTTTATATGGGTGTAGTTAGAACTGCCTCGGCAATGGTGGCCCGCCTCTGTAATGGCGGACTCTCTCTGTAGTGGCAGGTTGACTCGGCAACGTCGGGCCGCCTCAGCAATGGGCTGCCTCAGCGATGGTCAGACTGCCTCCATAGTGGTGGAGTGTCTCAGTAATGATGGACGCCCCTCCCCCACAGAGCTGGACCATCCCAGGTTAAGCTGTGCTTGCTGTGAAACTCTCAACCCAGAGTGTTTTCAATTACTGGGTTTTTTTGTGTTGGTGGGGGGTGGGACCAGCCGAGCCTGATCACCTGGATCCCTGACTCAGAGTCTCTTTTTTTTTTTTTTTTT
>NW_016107330.1:5985147-6005139 GCF_001604975.1 Cebus imitator
TTTTTAAGACAGAGTCTCGCTCTGTCACCAGGCTGGAGTGCAATGGTGCAATCTTGGCTCACTGCAACCTCCACCTCCTGGGTTCAAGTGATTCTTGTGCCTCAGCCTCCCAAGTAGCTGGAATTACAGGCATGCACCACCATACCTAGCTAATTTTTGTATTTTTAGTGGAGATGGGGCTTCACCATGTTGGCCAGGATGGTCTCGATCTCCTGACCTTGTGGTCTGCCTGCCTTGTCCTCCCAAAGTGCTGGGATGACAGGGGTGAGCCACTGCACCCAGCCTAAGTACTCCACATTCTTGAGAAGGATGTGGCTTTGCCTGCAACCAGGCCTCATAACTGGGGATTGAGCAAAAAACCAGAGAGCACAGCACACTTCAGAAGCAGTGTCTCAGTAGCCAAGCTTTGTCATCTCCCAGCCTGATCTTGTAGTATTTTCCTCTACACTGTGCTTTTACAACTCCTGGGGGAGGGGGGCGCTGCGGATGTGATGAAAAATCCTGAGACCAGGTTTTTTATATCAAAGGAAATGTTCCAAAGCCCATGAAATGGAGGGCAGGGGGCAGCAGACAGCCTCAGACACAATGTCCTCGGCAAAGACATGGACGGACTCCCAACGCTTGCTTTGTCCTCATATGTCTAGAATGTGCAGACAGCATAGGGGACTGCAGGGAGGAGCGCAGGTGGAAGCCTTAGCATCCTGGTGAAGCAGAACACGGACCCGGCCCAAAGCCCAGGGACCAGACATGGCTGCATCCTGCAGGTCACACTCTTCCCAAACCGCAGCCACGTCCCTGCTTTTCCTAAGTTAGTTGATTGTGCATTCATTCATTCAGTCACCCAGCCTGGCAAGACTGAGCTCAAGCAGGCCGAGTCTAGGGGTAGAAAAGGCCATTGGCAAAAATATGACTGTTTTCTCTTTCAATCCTCTTTCCCAGCTCATGGACTGACCAGGAAATGAACCAGAACTTAAAGGAAAAGGAAAACTTTAAGCAAGAAGGTTTTCACAGATAGAAAGTAAGATGGGCCAGAATGCACATGAGTGTCCCTTCAGCCATCTGGCCAAAATGCAGATGAATGGCCTTTCTGAATAGCTCAAAGGGACCTACTTCTTTTAGCTCTAAAACATATGAGTAGTATGTAACTTGGCTGTTCTGTTCTAAAATGTATAATCCCTATTTCTGGAATGGAAAATCCAAGACATAAATGATCCGTTTCTTGGGGTTTAGAATTATTCCCTTATTTTGAATCCTGGCAACTCCCCAGGAGCTGTTGAGATGGAAAAGTCTGTCTGCCCGGGCCCCTCATGGCACGCTCAGCTGCCTCGGGGCTCCTATGTCTGCGTTTTAGGGTCTGGAAGTCAGTTGCTCTCCGCTGGGATCCTTGCACCTCTTTCCCGCTTCCTTCTCGCCCCTTCCCGTCCTCATAACTGTGTAGTTGTTAGTGTGAAATTGAGTAAGATCAGAGGAAGTAGAGGCTGAAAGTAGACCCAGAGGGCCACTTGTATGGATAAGCGATACTAGTAGTTCCATGTGGATTTTGCTCTTTCTTTCTGGTAACTCAAAAGTCTCTTAAAAAAAAAAAAAAAAAAAAAGGTTTTTGTTTTTTTGTTTTAATTAAATAACCTGGCCAGGTATGGTGGCTCACACCTGTAATTCCAGCACTTTGGGAGGCCAGGGTGGATTACTTGAGGCCAGGAGTTCGACACCAGCCTGACCAACATGGTGAAACCCCATCTCTACTAAAAATACAAAAAATTAGCCAGGCGTCGTGGCGCCTGCCTGTAATCCTAGCTACTCAGGAGGCTGAGTCATAAGAATTGCTTGAATCTAGGAGACAGAGGTCACAGTGAGCTGAAATCACACCACTGTACTCCAGCCTGGGTGACGGAGCAAGAGACTGTCTAAAAAAAAAAAAAAAAAACATTAAATCACCTTTTTATTTTGGAATAATGTTTCACAGAAAAGCTGTGATGATTGTACAGAGAGTGCTGGTCTACCCCTCCCAGTTTCCTCATGGTTAACATCTGACATGACCATAGCACAGTTTTCAAAACAAACCAAAAAAAAATCAACATCAGTACATTATTATTAATATCAGCTAAACTTCAGGACCCATGATGCATTCCAGGGCATGACATTCATTCGATTATCATATCTCCTGGTCTATGACAATTTCTGTCTTTCCTTGATTTCCATGGCCTTGACAGTCCTAAGAATACTGGCCAGGTATCCCAGAAAGCATTCCCCAGTCTGGATTCACCTGACGTTTTCCTTTGGTTAGAGTGGGGTCATAGCTTTTGGAAAGCTTGCCACGAAGGTAGAGTGTCCCTCTCGTCTCATCATTTCAGGGGCACTGATAATCACCCGCATCCCTGTGATATTAACTTCATCAAGTGGTTGAGGGGATGTTGGCCAGGTTTCTCCACAGTAAAGTTACTGCTTCCTTGTCCATAAATCTGTTCTTTGGAAGCAAGTCACTAAGCTTAGCCCACCCTCAAAGGAGAGGGGAGGGAGGGGCAGTGATTAAGATTCAGCCCCACCTCCTGGATGGGGATTACCTACGTGTGTTACATTCTTCTGTAAAGAAGTGCCTCTTCTCCCCCATTGAATTATGTACTCATTCATGTATTTCTATCAGTATGGACTCCTGGATATTTATTTGATTCTCTAGGCTATAATCCAACTATGATGTCATTTATTTTGCAGTTCACATTAAGCTAGAGCCTTGGCCACTGGGAACTCTTTCGGATTGGCTGTTGATCCCTCTAACAGGGCCCCCACCTTCTGTTTCTGATCACTTACTCATTTTCTGCCGTTACCAGGTGCCCTGGGTTCATCATGTATTTTCCCTGCCCCAGCCCCAGAATCAGCTAAAGACTTTTGGACTTTGGCTCTGTTTGCCAATTGTTCAGTTTGGTAAGTGGGCACCTAGAGTGTGTGCCAGGCCCTTCACTGGGCACTGGGCCCCGCCAGTGCTATGCTGCTGAGTGTCTGAAAAAGTCAAGTATGCAGGTATAGTATAAAGCTTACTGACACAAAGAAAGTGTAGCACGTTCTTTACAAATAATAACAAAATACACAAGACTCTTTATTGCAAATTCATCGTAAATGCCATAAACATAGATTCTCACAGAGGATTTTTATTGATTTTTGCCAAACTCTTGTATCCCTGGCCAACTTATGGTAGCAATTGATGAATGAGTAAGTTTCCAACCTGAATATTAGGGGATATATTTGTTTACCTTTATGAGTAAGATGAAAGTGAAATGAGAAAGATTTGTGTTGGAAACTCACATGTTCATCAATGACACGAGCACCTTTTTTGCTGTCAGATAATAGTTTCTGAATACCAGGAAAAACTATCGGATAATAGCTTTTTAATATCAGAGGAAAATTTCTTCCATGTCTTTTGTGCTATTCATAATGTGATGGTTACCGACACAAAACATTTTTAAATTTCATCTGTATTATTAATATTTTATCCAGGACCTTCTTAAAAATAGACAAGCAACAAAGCAAAAAAATCAATCCCTGATTTATAGCATTTCCTGATTTCTGTGGTGTAAATACAACCATTAGTGTAAAATAGGCAAGCCCCAAAATTGGGGCTTAGCCAGAGAGGGTTCTTGGCTTCACCCAGGAAGGAATTCAAGGGCAAACCAGTGATGTTAGACAGCACTTTCTATTGCAGCAGCAGTGCAGCAGTAGGGGGCCTGCTCCTGGCACAGTAGGGCTGCCCATAGGCAATGTGCCCACAGTAGCAGCTCAGAGACGATTCTGCAGTCATATTCATACCCACATTTAATTACACAGAAACAAAGGGGTAGTTTATGCAGAAATTTCCAGGAAAAGGGTATTACCTTCCGGGTAGTTGGGTCATTGCCATGGAAAGGAGTGGTACCTTTTGGATGTTGCCATGGCAATGCTAAACTGATATGGCACACTGGTGGAGTGTCTCTGCTGCCCTGTTTTAGCTGGTCCTCAATTTGGTCTGGTATCTGAGCCAAACCTCCAGAGTTGAATCCCACCCCCTACCTCACCGTCATGGCCAGTTTCAAGCTTCACTAGCACAGAGCCACAGAGAGCTGTGTAGCAGCACATCACTCTGCAGCACTGCCAACAGACACAGTGGGAAAAATAACCTTAAGAGCACAGATTATCGTAAAATATAGTAAAATAATTGGGAGGCTAAATTTTAAGTATTTATTACTGCTGTTTCTGGTATAATTTAATTGTAAGTGTATATAATTTATTTTTTAATGGCTGTGTTTATCAGCCAGCTCACAGAATTCTGAACACTTACTCATCACCTCTCAGGGGCCAGCGCCAACAGGCCCCAGCTCTCCCCTAGCACAGCAGTGAGCCAGCCACAGCCCTGCCTGGGTGGAGGCTGCAGTTCTCTGAGTGGCATCCAGGGTGTTGCATGTACCCTGTGAATCAAATCTGCATGAGGGAGCCGATGACATCCCTAGAAAATCCTGTTCACACACAGCCCATGCACCATCTTGGGGTTCTTCACACCATCTATTTCTTATTTTCATTTTTTAACTCAGAAAATCTATTCTTCATGAACCAATCATCTAAAATCCTTTTTGCAAGGAAGGAAAGCAAGTGTAAATCATGACTTCAGATGACCCAGAAGCTCTAAGAGCACAGATTTTGGAGTCAAACAGCATCACCACTTCCAGGCTTCAGGACTTTAGGCAAATCACTGAACCTCACTGAGCTGCTGCTCCTTAATCCACAAAATAGGAGTAAAAATACCTCCCCTACCCCAGAGTTATTCTCATAATTAGATGAGGCCACATATACAAAAGGCACAGCATAGCCTAGCACCTAGAGCCTTCTCTCCTTGGTGGTTCAAAGCCAAGTGATAACAATTGCAGACAGCAGAGAACATGACAGACTCTTCAAGGGCAAGGTCCACATCCCCACCTTGTCCACAGCCTCCAGGGCTTCCCGGAAGAATGTATGGGTCCTGTGGGACTCTGTGCAAACTCCCTTGGTGTTTTAGGGTATCCTTCTCACCCTGAAGCCTTGACAGTGTCAGAAGCAGATGTCGGTGTGATAACACAGGAAACAAGGAGATCATCTAGAAACAATGGATTTGGAGTTCTTGAGGACATTATTGGTTGGGTGTTTGTTCAAGCTGATGGAAATTCAGCTATGGGTGTGGTCCAGGTGGTTGGCAACCTGCTATTTTAGAGACAGTGTAGAAGAAATCAGGAATAGCACATGCTGTCTCAAAAATAAAGAAAAGACCACCATGCCACATACCATATGGAAATAGGAAGGAAGGAAGGAAGGAAAAGGGAAGAAAAGAAAGGAAGGAAGAAAGAAACAGAATGAAAGAAAGAAGGCACTAGCAAGTGTTTTTAAACTAATGTTTCTAAACCAGACTTGTTGATAACACCTTGACCCCAAGCTCCGTGTACATTCTAACGTGAGCTCAGCCAGGAGCCAGTTTTTCAGGAGTCTTTTTCTTCTGTCTGTTTTTCCCCCTCACTGTTTCCTTGTAGTTACCAGCAGCAATTTCTGAGAAAACCTTGACCTTGCTTATGATAGAGTAGGCGTGTTAACTAGAGAAGACCAATGTTAACCTTCCAACTAAAACCACCTTAAATCAACACACTTTTAAAAAACAAATGAACAAGGCCGGGCACGGTGGCTCACGCCTGTAATCCCAGCACTTTGGGAGGCCGAGGCAGGCAGATCACCTGAAGTTAGGAGTTGAAGACCAGCCTGGCCAACATGGTGAAATCCTATCTCTGCTGAAAAAAAAAAAAAAAAAAATTAGCCGGCTGTGGTGGCGCATGCCTGTAATCCCAGCTACTTGGGAGGCTAAGGCAGGAGAATCGCTTGAACCCGGGAGGGAGAGGTTACAGTGAGCCGAGATCACGCCATTGCACTGCAGCCTGGGCAACAAGAGAGAAACTCTGTCTCAAAAACTAAACAAACAAACAAATAAATATTTAAAAACAAACATAGTAAAACTTTTTTTAACCGAAAGAGCTGACTGCAGTCTTTGCTGCATTTACACGTCATGTGCCGGCCCCTTTAGAGACCCTCTCATTAGCACTGTGGGGGCTGCAAATGCCAAAAGCAGCTCTAACCATCCTCGCGGTACTGAGCAGTTAGTGCATGGTGCAACACGAGCAGGGCTCAAAAGCAGCTTCTCTATTTGTTTATTATGCACAGTATTCAGGAGGTGGACGCAGCCCAAGTGTCCATGGACAGATGAATGGATGCAGAACGTGGTCTGTCCATACAATGGAATATTATTCAGCCATGAAAAGGAAGGACATTCTGACACATGCTACAACATGGATGAATCCTAAGGACATTTTGCTACGTGAAATAAATGAGTCACAAAAGGACAAATGTTGTATGAATCCAGCTATATGAGGGACAAAGAGTACCTAAATTCATAGAAATAGAAAGGGAATGGTGGTTACCAGGGGCTCTGAGGAGAGAGAAAGGGAGAGTTATTTCATGAGAGTAAATTTTCACTTTTGCAAGATGAAAAAGTTCTGGAGATCTGTTTCACAGCAGTTCCAATATACTTAAAAATACTAAACTGTACGCCTAAAATGGTTAAGGTCGAGAATTTTGTTATGTGTTTTTTTACAGTTAAAAAACAAAAACAGGCTGTGTGTCAGGGCTCACGTGTGTAATCCTAGCACTTTGGGAGGCTAAGGCAGGAGGATCACTTCAGCCCAGGAGTTTGTGACTGGTCTGTGCTACATGGTGAAATCCCATCTCTACAAAAAATACAAAAATTAGCTGGGCCTTGTGGCCTGCACCCGTAGTCCAAGGTATTTGGAAGGCTGAGGCAGGAGGATCACCTGAGCCCTGAAGGTTAGGCCGCAGTGAGCTGTGATCATGCCACTGCACTCCAGCCTGGATGACAGAGTGAGACCTTGTTTCAAAAAAAAAGGAGAAAAGAAACTCAGCTTCCCTCTCTCAACGTCTGGGCTGCACTCTTTGGTGCTGCCTACATCCTCAAGTCCCTAGGTCTCCATGGCTAGAGATCCTGGTGTCCAGTCTAGTCTCCTTGGCTCTGATTGGATCACATGCCCCACCCCTGGCCAATCACTATGGCCAGTGAATGTGGTTTGTTGCTTAGCCACACCCACAACAATGAGCTGAGAGAAGGAGGGAGATTACCCACAGTCTCCAAAAGATGCTGAGGGGTTCTGGCCTGGCCACTGCAGAACTGTTGCCCTTGAGGCATGAGACACAGCCACTCCCCTTAGCACCTGTGCAGTTAGTTGGCATGAGGCACCCTTACCTTAGAGCCTGGCCCACCGAATGTCCCAGCATGAAAGTGGATTCATCCACCACAACCAATAATCTCAACATTTGTGTTCTAGAAGGCTGGGGTAAATTGCATTGGAGTTTACCTGCTGTCACCTTCAGCCCAGTCACTCAGTGAATACTTACTAAACCCACAGGAAAGGGTAATGGGAATGAGTGAAGCAAGACAGCCCTGAGGATGGGGAGGAACAGGATGGATGGCGAAGTCAGCCCTGGGCAGAAGCACAGTGCCTCAGCTTCTGAAACCAAAGAATGGAAGAGAGGGTAGGTGGAGAGGCTGAGATGTTGACAGTGGAGAGAAATGGGAAACTATACGTAAGATAACAGGGTTCTAGAACTCTCCCCAGACCCACTCCTGAATACAGATTTCAGATGGGCCGGTGTCGTTACGAATGCCTGGCCGGGTATCTCCAGATGTATTAGTCCGTTCTCACAAGGCTATAAGGACATACTGGAAACTGTGCAATTTATAAAGGAAAGATGTTTAATTGGCTCACAGTTCCCCAGGGCTCGGGAGGCCTCAGGAAACTTACAATGATGGCAGAAGGGAAGCAAACATGTGCTTCCTCACATGCCAGCAGCGAGGAGAAGTGGAGAGTGAGGGGATAGGGAAAGCCTCTTATAAAACCATCAGATCTCATGAGAAGTCACTCACTATCACAAGAACAGAATGGAGGTAACTACACCCATGATTCATTTACCTCCCACCAGGTCCCTCCCAAGCCCTCCTAAGGGGATTGTTGGAACTACAGTTCAAGATGAGATTTGGGCGAGAACACAGCCAAACCATGTATCACCAGCTGATCGGAGTTTGATGCCATTATTTCCCAGAACACTCCTCACTGACTCCAAGAAAGAGCCTTGTGGGGGAATGCATGGAATCCCTGAGCAGCTGTAGACACACTGCAGCTTGGAGATTAGAATCCTGAGTGAATGGAGGGGCGTCCTCTTGAATAAAACCCAGCTGAAGTTCTAGGAAGTGCTGTCCGCCGGAGCTCTGATTTTGGAAGCATTCTGTCCTGTTCCTCGTTGCGTGTGTCTGAGCTCCTATTCTCTCTGGGCTACAGAAGGAGAACCTTGAGCCCTGGGAAAATAGGGATGAGACCCTGCCTAGGAAACAAACTCTTTGAATTTAGCTCTTACCTGGAAAGTGTTATTTCTGCCTAAAGAATTGGGAGACAGAGGAGGGGGGAGAGAGAGAGAGAGAGAAGGAAGAGGCTGTCCGATCTTGATCGCAGTTCTCTGTCCACCACTTCCTGCACCGGGTAAATTCCTTAACCTCTCCAAGCCTCACTTCTAACACAGGAATAAGGAGAACCCTCACACAAAGGGTCATGGTGAGGAATCAATAGCTTGGTGCAGTAAGTGGTATTGCTCATCAATGGCATCATTCAACCACTAGGCACCGTGGAGAAACCACCACTAAAGCAAAAGCCAGGCGTCAGCACCACTCCAGGTTTGCTGGCCCACGGTTAGGTGGATTTTGATGTGCTCTCTGCTGAAAGTAGTTGCAACATCTTCCCCAGGGCCTCTGCCAGAGTCGGGTGTACTGGTGTGGAAAAGCAAAGGCGAATTAGACAATCAGCATCCCTGCAACCCCAGAGCTCTGAATTTTGAGGGATAGACAGACCCACAGTGTGGACAGAAAGAGAAAAGGCTGTGGAGTCCCAGGGAGCTGGGCTGGAATCTCAGTGATTGGCTTGTTCTGTTATTTTGACCAACATTTGAGGACCTACTAGGGATGAGCCAATCGTTTATTCTAGGGGCTGTGGATACAGTGGTAAGAAAGATAGATGCAAAGTCCCTAATCCCTTAGAGGGGCATTCTCCTGGCTCAGAGGCTCAATACCACATCTGTGGTGTTGGGGGGTCACTTGGCCTTGCCCAGCCTGTGTCCTCTGAGTGTTGACATCACGGAGTGTTGAATGTATTAAATGAGTTAACGCAGGTGACTCTTTCAGCGGGGTGCCTGGGTAAAGGATGCACTCACTAAATGGTGGTGTTGATATGCGCTGTGTGGCCCAGGCAAGGACCCCCATCCCAAACTTGAAGAGAGTCCAGGAAGGCTTCCTGGAGGAAGTGACTCATTGTTTTTTTGTTTGTTTGGTTTTGGGACAGGGTCTCATTCTGTCACCCAGGATGGAGTGCAGTGGTGCTATCACTGCTCACTGCAGCCTCAACTTCCTGGGCTCAGGTGAGCCTCCCACCTCAGCCTCTCGAGTAGCTGGGACTACAGATGCAGGCCACAAGGCCCAGCTAATTTTTTGTATTTTTTGTTGAGGCAGGGTTTTGCCATGTTGCCCAGGCTGGCCTCAAACTCCTGAGCTTAAACTAGCTAACCTCCCACTTTGGCCTCCCAAAGTATTGGGGTTACAGGTATGCACCTCCATGTCTGACCAGAAGTGACTCATAAACCAAGACCTCAGGCAGCAATTCCGTGGCTGGGACAAAGGAATGGAGACCCTCCCAGGTGGTCATAACCTCCCCTGACCCTTGTCTGCCCCTGCAGGTCTCCTACCCATGGATGAGGGGCCCAGCACCATGGCCAGGGCCACACCCACCTCATGCCACACAGCGGCCGAACCAGGGCACCCCGCCACATATCCCCTTCCACCAGGGCATCCAGCCAGCACCAGTGCAAAGGAGCTGGTCCCAGGGCTTCCCCAGACCCACCACGGTCCCCCTAGCCTCCCACCGGCGGCCTGCGAGCGCCAGAGAGGAGATGTTCTCATTCGTGGTGGATGGTGCCCGCAAGCCCTCCATCATCAAGCAAGGTAAGCGTCAGGGCTGCCCTTGGTGGCTTGGGGGTGGATTCACAGCCATATGGATGGGTCTTGGTTTTGCCTTACTTTTTGATTCTAAAAGTAGAACATGTTCAATGGTTAAAAAATAACAATAAATTCAGGAGAAGCAGAAAGTAAGAAACAGTTAAAAATCAGCCATAATCCTTATCCCTAGGGTCTACCTGTTGTCTCTCTGGTCCCTCCAGCCTCCGTGCTGTGTCAGTACACACATACCAGTACGCCTGCAGTGGGTGCGCACCTCTGTGCCTGTGTACACGTGAGTGTGTCCCGGGATCTGCGTCACACTTTGACTCAGACGTGCAAGTATATTAGTGATTGTAAACCCCTTTGCCCCCAACAGCCCCAGGAGGTTTTCAAATATTTTATCACCATGTTACAGGTGAGGGGAGACTGAAGCCTATCAAGGAAAAGATTCCCCGGAGGAAATATATTCAGTCCCAGCTAATCTCTTGTTTTTCGGTCGCATTTAAGGCTGGTGAGCTCAGTGACGGCCCAGTCACAGCCTGGTCACTTTGGAACACACACCACCTTCAGGGTTTCCTTCCTTCCCCACTGACCCCCTTGAAAGCCTCATGGTACTTGGGAAGGAAACTTCTCATCTGTCACTGTCCTCTTGGCCTCAGCAACCTCACTGGCAGAAGAGCTGGTCAGTTTAGTCCCAGGCACGGTTCCCGGAGCTCCCCCATGGCCTCTGGCACCAAGGTCCATTCTCTGTCCTCTTTGTCCCAGCTCCAGACCCCTCTGAGTCCCCAAGTATCCCTCAGCGGCTTCCACATCTTCCCCCGGTCTTGCTCAAGACCGTTCACCTAGTCAGCTTCCTCGGTCACTAAAATAATAGTTATGATTGTGACATATGCAAACGGAAGAGCCAATGCACTGCGTCTCCACGGCTCACGTCGTCGTCATCGTCAAATGCGCCGCCGCACACCTACCACCTGCAATGAAAATGGCCTCAGCCATTTCCCACCCACATTTTAGTACGAACAGTTTTTTTTTTTGTTTGTTTGTTTGTTTGTTTTTGAGACGGAGTTTTGCTCCTGTTACCCAGACTGGAGTGCAATGGCGCGATCTCGGCTCACCGCAACCTCCGCCTCCTGGGTTCAGGCAATTCTCCTGCCTCAGCCTCCTGAGTAGCTGGGACTACAGGCACGCGCCACCATGCCCAGCTAATTTTTTGTAGTTTTAGTAGAGACGGGGTTTCACCATGTTGACCAGGATGGTCTTGATCTCTTGACCTCGTGATCCACCCGCCTCGGCCTCCCAAAGTGCTGGGATTACAGGCATGAGCCACCGCGCCCGGCCAGTATGAACAGTTTTTAAACATACAGCAAAGTAAAAAGAATGTCACAGTGCCCCCACCCCACCTAAATCTACCGTACTGTACTCTTCTTTTTTCTTTTCTGAGACGGAGTCTTGCTGTGTTGCCCAGGCTGGAGTGCAGTGGCACCATCTCCATCTCCTGGGTTCAAGTGATTTTCTTGCGTCAGCCTCTCAAATAGCTGCGATTACAGGCACGTACCATCATGCCTGGCTAATTTGTGTATTTTGAGTAGAGATGAGGTTTTGTCATGTTGGCCAGGTTGGTCTCAAACTCCTGACCTCAAGTGACCCACCCACCTGGATCTCCCAAAGTGCTGGGATTACAGGCATCAGCCAACCGCACCTGACCCATTTTGCTATACTCTTATTATATATATCTATCTGTCTATCAAACATTCTGTTAATTCATTAATCCACCTTAATTTTGGATACATTTTAAAATAAGTTACCTACAGCTGTAGACTTCCTCCTAAACATTTAGCAGGTATAGCATCAACTAGAGTTCAACAGTTTTTGTCTTTTTGTGTAAAATTAACGTACAGTGTGTACTAGTTACCAATTTATAACCAATTACCCTAAAATGTAGCAGGCTAAACAAACAGAAACCCTGTGCCTTATCTTATACCATTTCTGTGGGTCAGGCATTTGGGTGGAGCTTGGCAGGATGGCTGTGGCTCAGGGACTCTCAGGAGGTTTGCATTAAGGTTTGTACCAGAGCTGCGGTCCTCTGAAGGCCTGCCTGGGGCTGGGGACACATCTCCTGGGGAGTTGATGCACATGCATGTGGGAGGAGGTCTCAGTTCCTCACTAGCTGAGAGCAGGAAGTCTCAGTTCGTCACCACTGCCACCTCTCCTAGGCTGCTTGAGTCTCCTCATAAAATGGCCACCAGCTTCCTCCAAAAGAGCGGTCCTAGAGAGAAAAGCAGCAGGCACAATGTCTCTTAAGATCCAGCCTGAGGAGTCAAATCCATCATTTCTGCAGTAGCCTTGGTTACGTAGAAGCTCTGTTATGGCTGAATTGTGCCCTCTCAAAATGTCTATGTTGAAGCCCTAATCCCCAGTACCACAGAACCTAACTGTATTTAGAGAATGCCCGCCTTTCTTCTGCCTTTCTTCTTCCTTCCCCTCCCCTCCCTCCCCTCCCCTCCCCTCCCCTCCCCTNCTCACTTTTGGTGTCCATTTGAATGAAATGCTTTTTTCCATCCCTTTTCTTTAAGGTTATGTGAGTCCTTATGTGTTAGGTGAATCTCCTGAAGGCAGCAGATAGTTGTTGGTGAGTTCTTATCCTTTCTGCAGTTCTGTATTTCTTAAGTGGGGCATTGAGGCCATTTACATTCAATGTTAGTATTGAAATGTGTTTCCATTGCATTCATTGTGCTATTTGTTGCCTATGTACATTGGGTTTTTTTGTTTGTTTGTTTTTGCTTTTTAAAACGTATTTTTGTTTGATAGGTCCTGTGTGATTGATTTATGCTTTAAAGAGGTTCTGTTTTTATGTGTTTCCGGGATTTGTTTCAAGATTTAGAGCTCCTTTTAGCAGTTCTTGTAGTGGTGGCTTGGTAGTGGTGAATTCTCTCAGCATCTGTTTGTCTGAAAAAGGCTGTTATCTTTCTTTTATATATGATGCTTACTTTCACTGGATACAAAATTCCTGACTGATAATTGTTATATTTTTGGGAGGCTGAAAATAGGACCCCCAATTCCTTCTAGCTTGTAGGGTTTCTGCTGAGAAATCTGCTGTTAATCTGATAGGTTTTCCTTTGTAGGCTCCCTTCCTCTTCCCTCCTCTCCCCTCCCCTCCCCTCCTCTCCTCTTCCTTCCTGCCCTCTTCCCTTCCCTTCTCATCTCTCTTTCTGTCTTTCTTTCTTTAATTTTGAAACCAATTCTCACTCTGTCACCCAGGCTGGAGTGCAGTGGAACAGTCCCGGCTCACTACAGCCTCCGCCTCCCAGGTTCAAGTGATTCTCCTGCCTTAGCCTCTCAAGTAGCTGGGATTACAGGCACCCACCGTCACGCCTGGCTAATTTTTGTATTTTTAGTAGAGATGGGGTTTCTCCATGTTGGGCAGGCTGGTCTCGAACTCCTGACCTCAGGTGACCTACCCGCCTCAGCCTCCCAAAGTGCTGGGATTGCAGGCATGAGTCAATGTGCCCCGCTGAGAATGCCTTTAAAGAGGTAACTAAGTTAAAATGAGGTCGTTAGGTGGGGCCTAATCCAATCTGTTGTCCTTGCGAGAGAAGGCGATTAGGACACAAGCAACACCAGAGGAAACACCATGTGAGGACATAGTGAGAAGACAGCCATCTGCAGGCCAAGGAGAGGCCTCAGGAGAAACCACCCGGCTAACACCTTGGTCTTGCAACCTCTAAAACTTGAGAAAATCAATTTCAGCCAGGTGTAGTGGCTCACCCCTGTAATCCCAGCAGTTTGAGAGGCTGAGGCAGGAATATCCCTTGAGGCCAGGAGTTCAAGACCAGCTGGGGAAACATAGCAAAACCCCATCTCTATTTTAAAAAGAAAGAATTAAAAATTTAATAAAGGAAAATTAATTTCTGTTATTAAGCCCCCCAGTCTGTGGTATTTTGTTGTGGCCACTTGAGCATATTAATGCAAGCTTCATCCAGCATTGGAGAAGACTATAGAGCCATGAATACAGGGACCAGGGCCATCTTGGAAACTGGCTGCCACTCAGTGAAACGCACAGATCTTGAGTGAACACTCACTGCATTTTGGCAATGGTATACACCTATGTAACCCAAACCCCTCTCAAGAACATCACCATCACCCCAGGAAGCTCCCTCAGGTTGCTTCCAAGTCACTTCCCAACCCCTAACCCCAGAGGTAACCACTCTTCCAAATTCTTTTTCCACCATGGATTACAGATTCCTGTTCTAGATTCTCAAATAAGTGGAATCATGTGGTGTGTGTTTTTCATGTGAGGCTTTTTTCACTCAGCATATTTCTGAGATCCATCTATGTGGCTGTATGTCTTACACGTTGCTCCTTGTTACCGTTGAGTCACATTCCATGAACCCGTATCACAGATTCTCTTTATCCATTCTTCCACTGGTGGACACGGGTGCTGTTTCTTTTTTCACCCGGTCGTTGACGAGTGGATGTCTCCCCCGTTTCTCTAGGGCCATGTTGAACTTGGGAAGTGAGTAAGCCACGAACTGTCCTGTCTATGGCTTTGAGGCCCCCAGATCTCCCTGGGCTCCACCACTACAGCCTCCCACTGGGGTACCACCTGGGTTGAGAAGGCACCGTGATGTCCACTCCCAAACTTCCACCACATTCCCCTGATTTGGAGAGGGGCTTTCACCTTCCTGTAGTGAGGAGTTCCCTTGTGTGAGGCCCGGGCCTCTCTGCTCCAGGCTTAGGAGAAAACTCCCAGCTCCAGTCCTCCAGGTTGGCTCTTCATTGAAGGCACCCATTTTTGAGGAATCTGGGGAAACCCTTTCCTCTCTTAACAGAGCTGGACTCTTCAAACAAAATTGTTTTGTTTCTAGACCATTGCCTTGCTTTAGCTTTGAAAAATTCTACTTGGAAACACAAAGCAAGGAACTTAATTGTTCTGGGTCAGGGTTTCTCAGTCTTGGCTTGCTGACATGTGGGGCCAGGTAATCGTTTGTCGTGGGGCTGTCCGGAGCATTGTTTTTGAGACAGAGGCTCGCTCTGTCGCCCAGGCTGGAGTGCAGTGGCGCACTCTTGGCTCACTGCAACCTCTATCTCCCAGGTTCTAGCAATTCTTCTGCCTCAGCCTCCCAAGTAGCTGGAATTCAGGTGCCCACCACCATGCCTGGCAAATTTTTGTATTTTTAGTAGAGATGGATTTTTGCCATGTTGGCCAGGCCGGTCTTGAACTCCTGTCCTCAAGTGACCAGCCTGCCTCAGCCTCCCAAAGTGCTGGGATTACAGGTGTGAACCACCAGGCCTGGCCCAGCCTGTGCATTGCTGAGTGTTTAGCAACATTCCTGGCTTCTACCCACAAGATGCTTCTAGCAGTTCTCCCCCCACTCAGGCTGTGATACTCGAAATTGTCCCCAGACATACGAAATGTCCCCAGAGGGGACAGACTTGCCCTGGTCAAGGCCCCCTGTCTTGGTGGTGCTCGCCCTTCTCCAGCAGGCAGTGAGGCCACAGCTCCAAGGCCAAATCTTAATGGCAAAGCTCATACAGGTGAGGGAGAAAGAATTAGAATAGAGAGCAGAAATGTATGAGGTGATTTTTAAAGATCTCATCCTGATTTATATATACTGTCAATAATGGAATAATAGTGGGATTGTTTGACCCTAACACTGGTATCCTACTTTTTAAAATTTAACACTGTATGATGAAGGTCAATACATTGACTGCATAAGGGTTGAGAGTACAGGCTCTGAGTCAGACAAACCTGGGTTCAGATCTTCACACTTACAGCTGCGGGACCTTGGCCAACTTCTTGACATCCCGGTGCCTCAGAGCCCTCACTTACATAATACGATATGAATGCCATGTCTCTAGTTGTTATGCTGAATTTTTATTGTTGTATTGTTATTTTTTATTGGGTTTAAAAAATATATTTTTGGCCGGGTATGGTGGCTCCCACCTGTAATCGCAGCGCTGTGGGAGGCTGAGACAGGAGGCTCACTTAAGCTTAGAGGTTTGAGACAGCCTGGATAACATAGCAAAATCCCATCTCTACAAAAAATTAAATTAGCCAAACATGGTAGCATGCACCTGTAGTCCCAGCTACTTGGGAGCCTGAGGTGGGAGGATCAGTCGAGCCCAGAAGGTCGAGGTCGCAGTGACCCACGATCGTGCTACTGCACTCTAGCCTGGGTGACAGAGCAAGACCCTCTCTGTCTGTCTCTCTTTCTCTAAATATGTATGTGTGTGTGTTTGTGTGTGTGTGTGTGTGTGCACGCGTGTGTGTATGGAAAATATATATATGTAGAAAATACATATATATATTTAGAATATATATATGTATATATTTTTCTAATCCACAGTTGGTTGACTCCACAAATGTGGAGCCCACACATATGGAGGCCCAGCTGTATCTATTTCTTGTTATAAATCCCAATATCACAGAACCAGATATAAATAAGACTTTGTGGGCCATACAGTCTGTGTTGCAGCTACTCAGCTCTGTGTTTGTGGCACAAAAGCAGCCGTAGATGACATACATGAGTAACTGTGGCCGCATTCCAGGAAAACTGCCCCTTCCGTCACAGGCGCTGGGCTGGATTCAGCCCCAGCCAGGGCTGTGATTTGCCGATCCCGGCTCCACCTCACATTTCATTCACTTCTCCCAGTAGCCCTTTATGATAGAGACTCTTCATGCCCCTGAATGGTATGTGTGGAAACTCAGGTTAAAAGAGATTAAATGACCTGCCCGAAGTCACCAGCTCTTCTGTGGCATAGGAAAAAGGTCTGGAAAGAGACACAGCACGGTGGGTGACAGCACAGTTAGTGCAGGAGGAGGGAATGAGGTGGCCCTTTCTCTTTCTAGTCCTTCTGTGATGCTTTCACTGCTTTTCAGTGAGCGCACACACAGCAGTTTGTCATTTTTAAATTACATAAAATGTCAGTCTCTGGGGAGAAACAAACAGGAAGGCTAATGTGAACGTATTCTTCAGGCCTCGGTGAAACTCATGATGTCTTTTGTGCTCTCTGCTGATCTCACGCCTTAGTGTGGACCAATGCCAGGAAACCGTCAGAACAGTCAGTGGCCGAGGGGATTCCTGAGGTTCCCAGCGCGGAGATTTATATGGAGCAGGACCTGGCCCAGCAGGACAAGGTGAGGGAGGGGCCTGGGAAGGGGCGGAGCTGCAGCAGCAAGCGCACTGCAGAGGGACTCCCCATACCTGTTGCCTTCTGTGACCCAGAAGTGCCCTTATCCTGCTTCCAGGAAACCACGTCTTATTCCCAGGACATTCAACCAAATGTTTTCTTCTAAATTACAACCTCCGCAACCACTGTTTATTAAGCACCTACTGGGAGCTAGGCTGCGTCCCGTGTGCTTGACATTCATTCATTCATTTAATCTTTGCTGTCTTCAAAATAGATTTTTTTAATCACCCTCACTTAACAATGAGGAAACTGGAGCTCAGAGAGGTTAAGTAATTTGCCGAAGGTTGCATAGTACAAGGGGCAGAATTGGGATTCCAACCCAGGTCGGGTTAACTTCTAAACTGGTGATGGAATCCACCACTCTTCCATCACCAGCTTTGAAGTTAAACAGACCTGAGTTAACCTCCCTAGCAGGAGGAGGTGAGAGCTGAGGTCAGAGATGGCCGAGCAAATGAGAAAGACTTGTTAAAGAACCAGAGAGGTGTAGACAGGAAGAGACAGAGGCCAGAACAGATGAATGTCAGCAAACCTGGGGATGCTGGATCCAGGTTGATTTCACCTCCGTTAGCCACAACCTGAAAATTGTATTGTAATTGACTACTTTTGCACCAACCTAATACTAAAAGCAATAGTCCAACCATGCCTTGATTCCCCTAAAGATCAGGGCCTGAGGCTGCAGCAATTCTTAGAGTTCATAAGGAGCAGAACCACCTGGAGCTCCAGGAATCTGCAGCAATGTTGAGTAAGGTGAGAAACCAGGTTTGGATGCTCTGTCAGTTAACCAGCTGGCCCGAAACTTAGTGGCTTAAAACAGCAATTTAGTCCGGGCGCAGTGGCTCACACCTGTAATCCCAGCACTTTGGGAGGCTGAAGTGGATGGATCACAAGGTCAGGAGTTTGAGACCAGCCTGGCCAATAAGGTGAAACCCCGTCTCTACTAAAAAAAATACCAAAAAAATTAGCTGGGTGTGGTGGCACGTGCCTGTCATCCCAGCTACTCGGGAGGCTGAGGCAGGAGAATTGCTTGAACCCAGGAGGCAGAGGTTGCAGCAAGCCGAGATCACGCCACTGCACTCCAGCCTGGGCAACAAAGCAAGACTCTGTCTCAAATAAAAAAAAAAAAAAAAAAAAAAAAAAAAAAACCAGCAATTTATTTCCCACAATTCTATGGGTTGCCTTGGAAGATTCTCCTGCTAGTGTCTTCTGGCCTCACTCAGGTAACTGCATCAGCCAGTGGCGTGGCAGGGGCCGATGGTCTCAGAAGTCCTCATTCCCATGTCAGAGACCTCGATTAGGACACCTGGAATTGGTTTGTTTTTGTTTTTGTTTTTTTAATTTCTTCCCATAGACAGATTTATTTATTTTTTTTTTGAAGTTTTTATAGAGTTTTTATTAGTTTTCTTTTTTAAAATTTTTCCATAAGTTATTGGGGTACAGGTGGTATTTGGTTACATGAGTAAACTAACACAGCCACTGTGGAAAACAGCATGGAGATTCCTTAAAGACCTAAAAGTAGAACTACCATGGGATCTGGCAGTCCCACTACTGGGTATCTACCCAGAGGAAAAGAAGTCATTATTCGAAAAAGACACTTGCACACACATGTTTATAGCGGCACAGTTCACAATTGCAAAATCACAGAACTAACCCAAATGCCCATCTATCAATGAGTGGATAAAGAAACTGTGGTGTATATATTCAATGGAATACTACACAGCCATAAAAAGGAATGAATTAACAGCATTTGCAGTGACCTGGATGAGATTGGAGACTATTATTCTAAGTGAATTAACTCAGAAATGGAAAACCAAGCATCATATGTTCTCACTGATATGTGGGAGCTAAGCTATAAGAACACAAAGGCATAAGAATGATAATGGACTTTGGGCAGTTGCGGGGAAGAGTGGGAAGGGGACGAGGGATAAAAGACTAATATGGTGCAGCGTATACTGCTTGGGTGATGGCGTACCAAAATCTCACCACTAAAAATCACCGCTAAAGGACACCTGGAATTGTGAGACCTCTCTGCACATGGTTCTTCATCCCAGGCTTCCTCATAATATAGTGGTCTCTGGGTCTCCAGAGGGCCAGGACAGAAGCTGTACAGCCTCTTGAGAACTTGCTTGGAGACCACTCAGCATCACGTCTGTCACTTTCTGTTGGTCAAAGCAGATCACGGGGCCAGCCTAGATTTAGGAGCTGGGAAAATAGATTCCACTGCTTGATGGCAGAAGCTGCAGAGCATTTGTAGCCATTTTTAATCCACCACGGTTGTTACGCTGGAACTAACATGTAACCACATTTCTAAATTTAAATATTTATGAACTATTTATGCCCGGACTTACCAGGACTTCTTCAAGTGCAAGTGATAACAAACAAATTGGTT
This sequence comes from Cebus imitator, assembly GCF_001604975.1. Taxonomy (NCBI): domain Eukaryota; kingdom Metazoa; phylum Chordata; class Mammalia; order Primates; family Cebidae; genus Cebus; species Cebus imitator. The sequence goes on from NW_016107330.1 coordinate 6,004,812, forward strand.
TAAGAAAAAATAGGCTGGGCAGTGGCTCACGCCTGTAATCCCAGCACTTTGGGAGGCCAAGCAGGAGGATCACTTGAGCCCAGGATTTCAAGATCAGCCTGGGCAACACAGCAAGACTCCATCTCTGCAAAACAAAAACAAAAACAAAAAAAACCCAAAAAATAAAAACTTAGCCATGCGTAGTGGACCTTGCCTATAGTCCCAACTACTAGGGAGGCTGAGGTGGGAGAATCACTTGAGCCCAGGAGATCAAGGCTGCAGTGAACTGTAATTGCATAACTATGCTCCAGTCTGGGTAACAGAGCAAGACCCTGTCTCAAAAAAATTA
>NW_016107330.1:6005221-6023742 GCF_001604975.1 Cebus imitator
GAAAATGTAAAGGCCAACTAGCTTCAGGCACGACTGGATCCAGGAGCTTCAATGATCAGACTGCTCCTTGCTGTCAGTTTCTCTACTGTTTCCCTAATAGTTTTGCTTTCTGCAGCAGGCTGGCTTCTTATGTTAGAAAACAAGACTGTAGACAAAGTGAAGTTCATGTTTAAAGCCTATGATCCAAAAGGAAGCAAGAGCTTCTTCCTCTTGTAAGTAATACATGAAATCTCTGAGAAAATGCCAGTTGACCAGCCTGGGTCACGTGCACATGGAAGGTGGGACAGGAAGGATTATTGCACATCACTGACCCTTCTACCAAGACCATGTGAGGGGTGCTCCCTCAAGGAAGTCACAGGGTCCTCATCAGAAAGGCAGGAACCATAGCTGTGCACCAAGAGCTGGAGCCTTCTCCATACTTCAGCGCCCAGCATGAGCGTGGCACACAGTAGATGCTCAATACACGTTTGTTGTGTGGATGCTGAACAAGCACCTGGCTGGAAATGGAGCCGTTGGGTAACTCATTGGATGAAGGAAGGGGCTGCCCAGAGCATGGAATCTGTTTGAGGCTGACCTTCGAAATATTTCCACAAGTACGCACAGGGACCCAGAAACAGACCCCGGGCAGCAGTGGGCTCCATCATGACCAAAACCTAGAAGGTCAAGCTCCCCAGGGTAGGTCTAGAAACTGCCCACCTGCTTCCTTTCAACCAGCAGAAAATTGCATGGAGAGCAGGGTTTCCTCTCAAAGTAACTGATCAGGAACTAGCTGCCTATGGAACACATCAGAGAATTTTGGTTTTCAGTCTTCCTGACATCTTATTAATGAGTTCTGGTGAGAAGTTTGAGGGATTTTTCCCCCTTTTTTGGGAAAACTAACAAATTCTTCGGCTACAGTGCTTTTTCTTTTGGAGAGATGGAGGACTGGGTTAATGACACCTGTGGGTATAGGCTGCCAAGCTCAAAGCTTTTTCCAGTCTGAAATTTACAAGAGCCTAGACACATAAATCACCATTCCTCTCTCGTTACCTGGAATAAATTTTTATGTGAATAACCAAAAGAGGCAGGGAATTACAGAAGAAGGGAAAGAGGAAAAGCTATATCAGAATGTATTAAATGTGTAAAGTTAAATAGCCCCGTTATAGTCAGAATGTGGTTGAATAGAGTCATTTCCTTAATTACCTTTCCTTCGTCCACAGATGCTGGACTGAGGCCTGGTAAGTTAATTCCCAAAAATATTATAAATAAACTTTCTGGCAACAAAAATTCCCAAGCGGGTTGGTGGCTCTTAATGTGAAAGTGTAATTTTAGGGGAAAGGAAAGTTTCTGTCCCTCTAAGGTATGCACATGCATTATAGGAGTCTATATGCAAGTAGGCATTTTAACCAAACTCTGGTCTCTGAGTTTCCAAGTGACAAAGAGAGCCCCAAAGTCTGCCTTTTCCCTGCCTGCCTGCTCTCACTTTCCCAGAAGAATCACACTATAATTTTCCTACCTTTTTTTAATTTTTTTGAGATAGAGTTGCACTCTTGTTACCCAGGCCGGAGTGCAATGGCATGGTCTTGGCTCACTGCAACCTCTGCTTCCCAGGTTCAAGCGATTCTCCTGTCTCAGTCTCCCAATTAGCTGGGATTACAGGCGCCCACCACCATGCCCAGCTAATTATTTTTAGTAGAGACAGGGTTTCACCTCAGGGGATCCACCTGCTTCAGCCTCCTAAATTGCTGGGATTACAGGTGTGAGCCACTGTGCCCATCCCCTACCTTTTTTTAATGAGCTCAGCCTTACACCTAGTACCACACCTAGTGTGCTTCCCATCTGATTTCCACCCAGGATGAAATAATTCTCCTGCTGGGAAAAGAGATCAGCCGTCTCTCAGATTATGAAATCGAATCCAAATATAAAGACGTCATAATAGCAAACCTGCAGAACGAAGTGGTGGAGCTGAGTCAGAAGCTGTCAGAGACCTCCACCTCCAGGCAGACTGAGAGGGAGATCACGCAGAAGTGTCAGGTTCTGGATGAAGACATCGACAAACAGAAAGAGATCCAGAGCTTGAAAAGCCAGGTGGGTGGATTCCGAGAGGTACAGCACGGCCCTCAGGCCAAGGCCTGGGAGGCCACAGGAGCACCAACCAAGGTGACCCACCCAGAATTAGGGAATGGGCGGTCAGTGGAGCATGGTGCTTAAGAACGCAAATCCACAAGGCTGAGAGTCTTGGGCAGTTTCCTAGCATGGTAAGAACAAGATCAGCATTTGTTCAGCACTGGCCACGTGCACGAACTAGTGCAAAGCACTTTAACTTATTTATTTACTATGATTATTATTATTGTTTTGAGATGGAGTTTTGCTCTTGTTTCCCAGGCTGGAGTACAATGGCGCGATCTTGGCTCACTGCAACCTCCGCCTACCAGGTTCAAGCGATTCTCCTGCCTCAGCCTCCCAAGTAGCTGGGATTACAGACATGTGCCACCATGCCTGGCTAATTTTGTATTTTTAGTAGAGACAGGGTTTCTCCATGTTGATCAGGGTGGTCTTGAACTCCCTACCTCAGGTGATCCACCCACCTCGGCCTCCCAAAGTGTTGGAATTACAGGCATGAGCCACCATGCCCAGCCCTTTGACTTATTTAAACCTCACAATCCTCTGACACATCCATTCTACAGATGAAAAATCTAAGGCAGGCCCAGGCCGGGCGTGGCAGCTCATGCCTGTAATCCAGCACTTTGGGAGACTGAGGCTGGTAGATCCCTTGAGGTCAGGAGTTCAAGACCAGCCTGGCCAATATGGCGAAACCCTGTCTCTATTAAAAAGACAAAAATTTGTGGCGATTCCTCAAGGACCTAGAAATAGAAATTCCATTTGACCCAGCAATCCCGTTACTGGGTATATATCCAAAGGATTACAAATCGTTCTACTATAAGGACACGTGCACACGAATGTTCATTGCAGCACTGTTTACAATAGCAAAGACCTGGAACCAACCCAAATGCCCATCGACGATAGACTGGATAGGGAAAATGTGGCACATATACACCCTGGAATATTATGCAGCCATCAAAAACGATGAGTTTGGGTCCTTTGTGGGGACATGGATGAACCTGGAAACCATCATTCTCAGCAAACTGACACAAGAGCAGAAGATCAAACACCACATGTTCTCACTCATAGGCGGGTGTTGAACAATGAGAACACATGGACACAGGGAGGGGAGCACTACACACTGGGGCCAGTTGGGGGGAAATAGGGGAGGGACGGTGGGGGGTGAGGAGATGGGGAGAGATAGCAAGGGGAGAAATGCCAGATGTAGGTGATGGGGAGGAAGGCAGCAAATCACACTGCCACGTGTGTACCTATGCAACAATTTTGCATGTTCTTCACATGTACCCCAAAACCTAAAATGCAATAAAATAAATAAATGGGGGAAAAAAATGTGCCAGGCGTGGTGGTGCACACCTATAATTAGCCCAACTACTTCAGAAGCTGAGGCTGAACCCGGGAGGCGGAGGTTGCAGTGAGCTGAGATCATGCCACTGTACTCCAGCCTGGGTGACAGAGTGAGACCCTGTCTCAAAAGAAAAAAACAAAAGTCTCAAGTCAGGCCCAGAGACACCCGGGAACTGCTTACAGCTTGCACAGCATGTGAGAGGTGGCGGTACGATTTGAACTCAGATCTGCTTTCTTACAGACCCCATGTTCTCACCCCGATTTCCTATTCCCCCACAATGCTGTCACTTCAGTGATTGCTTCTCACCCCAATCCAGCCCCGGCCAGGGAGAGCTGTGGGCAGTTAGCTAAGTGGGGAGAAGGAACCCCGCAGTGTTCCAAACACTGAGGCCTTTACCAAACCCCGAAGGCAGTTAGTTACTGGTTCACTTACAGGGAATTGCATCAAACAAAAATTCTTCACCTGGAACTTCTGAATTTACCAGTCATGTTCCTTTCTCTTGAAACTTGATTCATATTCCTTTTTTTTTTAACTTTAAAATTGACCAGTGATATTGTATATCAATTATATCTCAACAAAGTTGTTAAAAGAGAAACAGGCCACTGGTGAATTTCACCCTCCATGCATCATGCTGCTTAAACTGTGCCTGTCCCTTGAGCTTCTGTTCACTGATTCACTGCTTTGGCCTCTCCCTTCTGTGCGCAATTCAGGGTGCATAGTTTAAGCCCTGGAAAAAGCCCTAGGGTAGACATGGTGAACCTAGGAGAGTCTTTCAGGGTCTATAAGCTCCGCAAGGGCAAGGGCTAGGCGTAGTTACCTTCCAGAATAGGACAGTATCTGTTCATTTGTTCATTCATTCATCAATACTTGTTGAGTGACTACCCAGTGCCAGGCCCTCTTCTGGGCTCTGGGAATTCGGCAGAGAACAAGGCTGACCTGATCCTTGTCTTCCTACAGTTGTGCTCCGATGAGGGAGACAGAGTAGACAAGAAGAGAGACAAACATATGCCCTAATATTGAAGCAGTGACCCTCCTTCAGACCTGTTTTTGAAAGAACAATGAAAGTAGCTGGTCCTGGCCAGGCGAGGTGGCTCATGCCTGTAATCCCAGCACTTTGGCAGGCCGAGGCGGGTAGATCACGAGGTCAGGAGATCAAGACCATCCTGGTTAATACAGTTAAACCCCCTCTCTACTTTAAAAAATACAAAAAATTAGCTGGGCGTGGTGGCAGATGCCTGTACCTACCTACTCAGGAGGCTGAGGCAGGAGAATCGCTTGAACCTGGAGAGTGGAGGTTGCAGTGAACCGAGATCGCACCACTGCATAATAGCCTGGGCAATAGACTCTGTCAAGAAAAAAAAAAAAAAAAAAAGAACATAGCTGGGGAGCTGTTCCTATAGGAATGACTGCTGCAGACAGCTGCCTGGACATGTCTCTTACTTACTGAGGAGCCTCTTTCTCTTGACCTGAACCCAGTTTTGGAACCAGATCTCCATGTTTTTCAGTAACTCTCCCATTTCAGAGCTTTCCTGCACTAAGTGAAGTGTCTTGTCCAAGTACAAGGTTAAGGATGAGTAATTGTCACATATCTTTGAGTCTGTTCACAAGTCACATATTGGGCATTGTTTAAAGTGCCCACATTATCTGGAATCTTGTCTTTTCACCAAGAAATTATCTAGAAATAATTACTCTGTGGCTGGGCACGGTGGCTCACACCTGTAATCCCAGCACTTTGGGAGGCTGAGGCAGGCAGATCACCTGAGGTCAGGAGTTCAAGACCAGCCTGGCCAACATGGTGAAACCCCGTCTCTATAAAAAATACAAACCTGTGGCTGGGCACGGTGGCTCACACCTGTAATCCCAGCACTTTGGGAGGCTGAGGCAGGCAGATCACCTGAGGTCAGGAGTTCAAGACCAGCCTGGCCAACATGGTGAAACCCCATCTCTACTAAAAAATACAAAAATTAGCCAGGCGTGTTGGTGTGTGTCTGTAATCCCAGCCACTTGGGAGGCTGAGGCAGGAGAATCGCTTGAACCTGGAAGGTAGAGGTTGTAGTGAGCAAAGATCGTGCCACTGCACTCCAGCCTGGGCAACAGAGTGAGAGTCTAAAAAAAAAAAAAAAAAAAAGAAAGAAAGAAAGAAAGAATTACTCTAACTCATTAATATTCCTTCCTCCACCTTGATCTTGGCTCATAATTGAAAGATGACATTTTATAACAAAGCATCTCTGACGTAAAGGATGCATTTGGTTTGAATCCAAATCAAGTTTCATCTGCTCACATTTTAGTCTCTTAAATATTCTATTGCCAACAGAACATTCAAGCAGACGTATAAGCCACATGGCAGGTTGATTTATTGTTCTGATTACTTGTTCTCCCGGGTCTCCTGAAAGTGCGTGCCTATCAATTTGCTGCTCTCAGAGAGCCCTTCGATCCAATGCAATACCCCAAGACGATGTGCCATGCGGTCTGTGCTGCCTGTACTAATTAGCAGCTGAATTCGTATCTTGAAGCAATCAGTCTTCCTAGCACTATTAACTTTCTTATGACCCAGTGCCCATTTTATTACACAGTATAACAGGCACTAAATACCGGGGGATTTATGCCAATTATAGACAATAGGGATATTTATTTTGGTCATGAAATTGATGAAGATGTTTGAAGACTACGTGGAGTTTTCCCACAGTCTGAAATCCTTCAGCTCTGATACTTAGATTGAAACATTTCCTATCTGTCAGACAGCACTGGAGTCTTTGGGGGATGGGTTTTCCCATCCCTTCTGGAAGTTTCTCTCTGTGTTGTGCCTCGGGTATACAAACAAAAGCATTAAGCTGAGAAGAGCTGTAACTTTTTTTTTTAAGTTCCAAATACCTTTTTTATGGGGAGTAGCACGTCCCCACAGAGAACAGAAGAGGTGAAATAATTTTTTTTACTCCAAATTTCCAAAGTCAGACCTGCAAAAGTATAGCCTTGGAGAGGGTGGGGACATTGTAGCCCGTGTCCCTCCATCTTCTAGTGAGCACTCCTTCTCCAATACTAGATGCCCCAGGGAAAATGTGAGTCGTGCACGAAATGGGCTATATAAATTGTGAAACCTTAATCCTTCTGTTAATTCTACCACGGAGTCCTAGCCACAAGGTTTTCGGAGACAGACACTAAACACAGACTGTGAGCGCCACCTGGTGGCCAGGTGCAGGGTGCACGGCACACCACGTCTACATTGTTGGGGTCCCCCCCACTCCCACCCTGTCATATCTTATGATATGCCTGCAACATGATGTGAGGATTATCAGGGATTCTTGCATCTCCTCTTAATGACAGCCACACTGGCATTTTAAGTAAGCCTAGGCAAGGCTTACAAACGCACACAAAAATATTATCAATCTGCGTTCCTGGAGACAGGCAAGAAAAGCAGACACTAAGACCCACCATGGAATAATCACAGTGAGTATCTATGTGGTGAGCCAGGCATGGTCTGAGTACTCTTCCATGTACTCACTCACTAAATACTTTCAACAACCCTGAAATTACAACCATCACCGTACCCACTTGCAGAATTTAAAAAATGGGCAGAATTGGTGTCCTCCCTATTTTCACACACAGACAGATTTTGCAGATGGCAGCCTGGTTCTTGAGTCCCTACAAGCTCTATGGCCTCCGGTTCTTAATGCTGGTTCCTAGAGCCACGTGATAAGATGGAAAGAACTGGAAGCAGGCAACCAAAGCCTGGATTTGGATGGTGACTCTACCACCGACTGATCCGTGCAATCCCAAGCAAGTGAGCTCACCCCTCTGAGTCTTGATTTACTCACTTGCAAAATGGGAGCTGATATGGTTTGGCTGTGTCCCCACCAAATCTCAACTTGAGGTGTATCTCCCAGAAATCCCACGTGTTGTGGAAGAGATCCAGGGGGAAGTAATTGAATCGTGGGGGCCGGTCTTTCCCATGCTGTTCTCGTGATCGTGAATAAGTCTCACGAGATCCGATGGGTTGATGAGGGGTTTCCACTTTTGCTTCTTCCTCATTTTCTCTTACCACCATGTAAGAAGTGCCTTTCACCTCCCGCCATGATTCGAGGCCTCCCCAACCATGTGGAACTGTAAGTCCAATTAAACCTCTTTTTCTTCCCAGCCTCGGGTATGTCTTCATCAGCAGCGTGAAAACAGACTCATGCAGGAGCATTCCCAGGAGCCTCCTGTGAGGAGGCCATGAGGCTCTGTTGAAGTAGTGTCTGTGAGTGGGCTTTGTAAGCTCTAGAGTGTTCTGTGAGATATAAACTATTGCTGTCATTTGAGGGAATTAATTTTATAACCTGCTTCCCTCTCTTGAACTTTGCTCCATATTCAGTCAGTACTGGGTGATCTGGAACCAACAGGTGGTCTGTTTATGGCTGAGAGTCCAAAGGTCATTGGAAGGCACAGTAAGGAACCAGGTATCCCAGTGACACAAAGATAAGGTTCATGTTTCGATGACATAGGAAGTGGTGGTCCTTGAAGGAACAGGCCCTCCCCTGTCCCTTCCACTAGTTAAAACTAAAAGGCTTGGTTTCCTCAACACCCCAACCAAAAATCAATCTGAATCTTTCCATCCAGCTTGTTAGAAGTACCTGTGTGTCTCCCAGACGTGGGCCAGCCCGCCTCTGACTGTGCCGCCTCCTCCCACAGATCAGTGCCCTACAGAAAGGCTACAGCCAGGTGCTGTGCCAGACCCTGTCCGGGCGGAACTCAGAAATCGCATCCCTGAAGAATGAGGGGGAAAATTTAAAGAGGGACAACGCTATCGCATCAGGTGAGCCCTTGCTGTAGCTGGGCCTGGGAGCCGCCACTCCTGCCCCCCATGTTCTTGACCACACCAGACATCACCAATCAACCACACACTTCTTGTTACTGAACTTGGCTGCAGCCTCAGAGTTCTTCTCAGCAGCCCTTTAGGCAGCTCCTGTCCGTGAATTTGAGTTCGTCCTCAGGAAAGGTTTATGTGCCATCCAGTTCCTAGCCTGTGGCCTGGTTTGGAGTCAGCCCTTGATAAATATTTGAGCAAATGTTATCTCTTAGCCAAAAGGCCTGCTGAGCATGGACCTCACCAGGGAACACACAGGACTGGCTGTGACTCAGGCAGTCCCATGAGCCAGTTTGCTGTGAATGCAAACTAGAATGTGGCTAAGCACCCAGCCTCTTACCCATCTCACACTGGTGGACTGGGGCTGGAGCCAAAGCATTTTGCTGAGAGGTAGCTGGATACTCAAGGACTCAATTGGGGAATGGGACAGCCAATTCATGGCACACCCTTGCCAGGCATAGCTGTTTCTTAGCCTGGATTCATTCATTCATTCGTTCATTCATAACACCTTTTTTTTTTTTTTGAGACAGTATCTCGCTCTGTCGCCAGGCTGGAATGTAGTGACACGATCTCGGCTCACTGCAATCTCTGCCTCCTGGGTTCAAGCGATTCTCCTGCCCCAGCCTCCCAAGTAGCTGGGATTACAGGCGCCTGCCACCATGCCTAGCTAATTTTTGTATTTTTAGTAGAGATGGGGTTTCACCATGTTGGCCAGGATGGTCTTGATCTCTTGACCTTGTGATCTGCCCACCTCAGCCTCCCAAAGTGCTGGGATTACAGGTGTGAGCCACCGTGCCTGGCTATCATTCAACACATTTGTGGAGCACCTGCTAGACCCCAGGCACTGTTCTAGGCACTGGGAAGAGAGAGCCTGGAGCAAACAGTCAAGATCCCTCTGCTCATGGGGCTCACACTTGGGAGAGGGTGACAGATAATAAGAAGTAAACAGATAAATGATCAAGCCCATACCAGCCAGAGATCAGTGCTCCAGAGGAAATAAAGCTGGGCACCGTGGTGGGGAAGCACTTCGGTGGGGTGGTGAAGTGAAGCAGAATGGCTTAGTGCACGCTTGTCCAGCCCACGACCTGTGGGCCACATACAGCCCAGGACAGCTTTGAATGGGGCCTGACACAAATTCATAAACTTTCCTAAAACGTCATGAGATTTATGTGTGTGTGATTTTTTTTTTTTTTTTAGCTCATCAGCTGTTGTTAGAATGAGTGTATTTTATGCGTGACCCAAGACCATTCTGAGGGAAGCCAAAAGATTGGACACCTCCCCCCCTGGCTTAGTGTCTGGGTAGGGATATCTCTGAGGAGGTGGAGGGGCTGTCGGGAGGCCCCGGGAAGTGTGCCAGGCACAGAGCACAGTGCAAAGGCCCTGAGGCCGGACCGAGCTGCAGTGTCAAAGCAGCTGCCGGCAAGTGTGGGCGAGTGTGGCTGGGTCAGGGAACCAGGGCTGTGGGACCCAGTGGGGTCAGGGCAGAGCCGGGGCCACATCACAGGGGAGGGGTTCAGGTTTTCTTCTAAGTGTGATGGGGTGCATTTGGTTTTTAAGGCAGAAAATGACATGTCCAGAGACCTGCAGATGGTGAGGCCATTGACAGAGAAAGGGAAAAGAGAGGAAAGCAGATGGGTGGGCAGGGAATGAGTCTGGGCTGGGCGTATTGCTCTGAAAGTCCCTGCACAACAGGAAACGTGCCTGCGGCTGTGAAGGCTGAGCTAGCAGTGAGCCGAGCACAATCGCTGTCTCTGCAGGACCCGGCCCCTGATCCTGGCTTTCCCTCTGCCTCACTCTGTAGTCTCCTCTCCACTACAGGCTTCTACTTCTGCTCTTTCCTAACCTGCAGTGTTCTCGGATACTTGTGAGCGCCTCCTATGGGCAGGGCTGCTCTGGGCACCAGGCATGTAAGGGGCATCTCACTGGGCCCTGCCTTCCTCCCCGGCATCTGCCCATCACACTCCACCCATGCTGCAAGCCTGTCTCAGACCCCGCTTCTCTAATCAGGGAGGCGGACAGACCTGGGCTTGGGCGGGGCCTGGGATGCACTACACTTTCACGACTCCAGGTGTGGTCCCCGGACCAGCAGCATCAGTATCACCTGGACCCTTGTAAGAAACTCAGAATTTCAGGCCCCGCTCCTGACCTTCCGACCAGAATCTTTATTTAACAAGCCCCCGGCTGCTGCATGTGCACACTCCAGCTTGAGAAGCACTGGGCCGGGTGATGCTGCAGTGACAAACAGTCCCCCAAGTCTCAGTAGCTCACAGTACAGTAGACAGGTTCATTTCCTGCTTCCGCCTCGGGCCCACTGGGTCAGTAGGGGCTTTGGTCACTGTATCCACTCAGTGACCCAGGCTCACAGAAGCCAACACAACACATCACACGTCCCATCTTCCATGGCGAGAGAGGCAGATGGAGGAACAGGGACTGGAGTTCCTCACCTGCCTGAAACAAACAAAGAAATAAAACAGAAAAAACATCTGAAATAATGGTTTCCGTATATTGGCCCCAAGAAGCATGCGACAGTGATCTGGGAGGGAGTGGAAACAGACAAGATGAAGCCAATGATTGCCCCGGCTTGCGCTGGAGAGAGTTTCCAGACCACAGCAGGGAGGGGAAGCCAGGTGGAGCCCAGGGGTCGGCTGGACTTGAGGAGCTGGGGGTGGAGAAGCCAGAACAGCTTGAGTTTGCTGGTGGGGGTGGCAGTGCCAGGCGGGAGGGGGCTGCACGGAGAGCACCCCGGAGATCTCAGAGGGTCCCCCTCAATTTTTCAGCAGAGTCACGTGTGATCAGCACGTGCATGTGGACAGGGAAGGAACCAACCTGGAGCAGCAGAGGGAAGCAACTCGATGCCCACGTGGGCCTGAGAGTAGCTCACTCTCCCATAGTCCAGAATGGGGAAAGCTTGCGTGACACAGGGTGTCTGGGAGAGACTTGAGCCAAATTCATTCTAGAGAAAAGGCCACGCTGGTCCCACCCAGCACAGCATGCAGCCAAGCCCCAGAGACAGCAGTCTGTCTCCAAGGAACTTAGCTATGTCCTGGGACAAAACTCATTTTTACATAAAATTCTGAATCATGTTGTTCCTTATTACACATTCTTGATTGTGCAATAAAGATTGATTCTTGACTGATACCCACCAATAAAACTAGGATGAATGTTTTTCTTTTTTTTTTTTTTTGAGACGGAGTTTCTCTCTTGTTACCCAGGCTGGAGTGCAATGGCGCGATCTCGGCTCACTGCAACCTCCGCCTCCTGGGTTCAGGCAATTCTCCTGCCTCAGCCTCCTGAGTAGCTGGGATTACAGGCACACGCCACCATGCCAGCTAATTTTTTTGTATTTTTAGTAGAGATGGGTTTCACCGTGTTGACCAGGATGGTCTTGATCTGTTGACCTCGTGATCCACCCGCCTCGGCCTCCCAAAGTGCTGGGATTACAGGCTTGAACCACCGTGCCCGGCCCTAGGATGAATGTTTTTCTAAGAAAAGGACCCTATAATCCAAAACCACTGCATTTATGCACCCTTCTCACTTTTTCTCAATGTGATAATACAATACTATATTGGCTATCTGCTGTTACATAACAACTTATCCCAAAAAGCAACAAATATGTTTATCTCACCCAGTTTTTGTGGTTCAGGAACTTGGGAGTGACTTAGTCCGGCTCAGGGTCTCTCATGAGGTTGCAGGAGCTGTTGCTGTCATGTCCTGTAAAGCCTGACTTGGGCTGAGGGATCCCCATCCGGAATGACTGGCTCCCATGGCTGTTGGCTGGAGGCCTCAGTCCCTCACCATGTGTGCCCTTCCCTAGGGCCACTTGAGTGTCCTCACAACATGGCGGTTGGCCTTCCCCAGACTGAGTGATCCAAGAGCGAGCAAAGATGAAGCCACAACATCTATGATGACTCAGCCTGGGAAGTCACATTCCCCGCTTCCGCAGTGCCATATGAGGTTACACACGTCAGCCCTATTTGGGTGGGAGGGGGCTACACAAGGCCAGGAATACTAACAGGCAGGGATCACGGGGGCCATTTTGCAAGCTGGCTACCACATATAGTCATGGGTGGCAGGGAATAAACACTATGTGTTAGCCACTCTACTATGTGCTTTATACATATCATCTTTTTTAAGCCTTACGACAACTTTGCAGATACAATGAGAGGTTAAATAGGCCACTAAGCTAGGCTGAGCATCGTGGCTCATGTCTGTGATCCCAGCACTTTGGGAGGCTGAGGCTGGCAGATTGCTTGAGCCCAGGAGTTTGAGATCAGCTTGGGCAACATGGGCGAAACTCCGTGTCTACAAGAAATACAAAAATTAGCCAGGCATGGCGGCACGTACCTGTAGTCCCAGCTACTCGGAAGGCGGAGGCAGGAGGATCACCTGAGTCCAGGAGGTCAAGGCTACAGTGAACCATGATTGTGCCATTGCACTCCAGCCTGGGTGACAGAGTGAGACCCTATCTCAAGAAAAAAGACGACTGAGCTAGTAAGTGGTAGAGACGGTTTCCAAACTCAGATGAGTGTGAATCAACACATCCCTCCTGCCAGAAGCCCATCTCGTGGCCCCTCCCGGTCCCTCTCTCTGCTAAGCCTTTGTTCCCAGGGAGGGCCGAGGCCCACAGGTACCACGACAGATGTCTCATGTCTCCAGCAACATGCCCTGACGTCTCCTCACTGAGACCTTGAACGAGTGATGTGCAGCGGGTATTGTCTCCACCCCATTCAAGCTCCTGGGATCCTTGGAGACACCGCCCTTCTCGGTGCCAGGCTCATCACAGATTGGCTGACAGTGGTGGCGATGACAGTAATTCTCACTGCCTCTTTGACCTCTGTGAGTCTTCTTTTTTACAGGGATGGTGTCATCTTTGCAGAAAGACATGTTAGCAAAGGATGAGCAAGTTCAACAACTAAAGGAAGAGGTCAGTCAACTAAAAAGTCAGAACAAGGACAAGGATCACCAGCTGGAAGCCCTTGGCTCTAGAGTGAGTAAGGATGGCTGCGTCACCTTCTTGTAGCTGTCAGGTGAAAAGTAACCAAAGTGAAGTCACACGATGTCTTTGTTTCATTCACCCTGGGCCCTTATTTTAAATGTATTCCTACCTCTCACACCGTGGTGCTGGGGGAAGGGGGATGGGGGCAAACGTGAAATGCTCACCTAGAAAGACTAAAACAACTGGCCAAGTTCTTTGCAGCTTTTCAAAGAACGGCATGCCTGGGGCCCAGAATAAGCAAGATGTAGCCTCAACTCCAGCAAACGTTTTCTAATGCCCGTTATAAATGAGTTTGGTCAATTCCAGCCGCAAATGCGCCCTCAGCATGAATACCTCTCTGGCAAGGCTTCATATTAAAGCAGAATAGAATCACTGCATGCAAAAGAGGACACAGTGGGCCTCGCCTCATCCAGTCACCACTGATCTGCACAGTCACCTTCGAAGCAAGATGTTTGCAGGTCCAAGCGCAGTTAGACAGGCTTTCACTTCTTCCCTTAGACCTCAGAGCGCGTGAGAACATTCTGTGTGGCGTGAACCTGCTAGGCAAATCAAGGGCTATTTAAAAGTAATTTTGAAGCGAGGCACAGTGGCTCATGCCTGTAATACCAGCACTTTGGGAGGCTGTGGTGGGTGGATCACCTGAGGTCAGGAGTTTGAGACCAGCCTGGCCAACATGGTGAAACCCCGTCTCTACTAAAAATAACAAAAATTAGCGGGGCGCCTGTAATTCCAGCTGCTCAGGAGGCTGAGGCAAGAGAATCGCTTAATCCGGGGAGGCAGAGGTTGCAGTGAGCCAAGATCATGCCACTGCACTCCAGCCTGGATAACAAGAGTGAAACGCTGTCTTAAAATAATGATGATAATAATAATTTGGACTATTTGCAAAGTGGACCTCAATGCTCTGACTTTAGAATCCTGAATCTATAGGATTTATCAATATTTGAGGTTTATTTATTTGAAAAATAAAGACAGGCATTTCAGATGTTCACATGAGTTTGGAATTAACCAAATTCATTTTTAACGGGCGTGTGGTCAGCCCGCCTCACCAAGCCCTCTGCATCCATCTCCTGAGCAGGGTCACTGCCTGGATTAAATGTGTTGTGGCTCTTTCAGATGTGGGGTGTGTGGGTTTGTGGATGTGGGTGTGAGGATGTATGTGGGTGTGTGGGAGGGTGTGTGGAAGTGTGTGTAGGTGGGTGGGAGGGTGAGGTGTGTAAGGGAGTGTGGGTGTGTGTGGGTATGTGGGGGTGTGAGAGGGTGTGTGGGGTGTGTGTGGGTGTGTGTGAGGAGGAGTGTGTAGATGTGTGGTATGTGTGGCTGGGTGTGTGGGGTGTGTATGGGTGTGTGAGCATGGGGGGAGTGTGGGTGTGTGGGGTATGTGGACATGTGAGTGAGGGTGTGTGGTGGGTGTGGATGTGTGTGGGTGAGTGTGTGAGGGGTGTAAATGTGTGTGTGTATGGGTGACTGTGTGGGTGTCAGCGTGGGTGTGTGAGAGATGTAAGTGTGTATAGGTATATGGGGGTGAGTGTGTGTATATGGTGTGTGAGGGGTATAACTGTGTGTAAGTGTGTGTGGGTGAGCGTATAGGTGTGTGGGTGTGTGAGGGGTGATGTGTGTGGATGAATATGGGTATGTGTGTGAATGTGTGTAAGTGAGTGTGTGGGTGAGGGTGCGTGTGGGGTGTGTGTGGAGTGTGTGCGGTGTGTGTGTAGGTATGTGTGTGGGGTATGCGGGTGTGTTTAGGTGTGTGGG
This sequence comes from Cebus imitator, assembly GCF_001604975.1. Classification (NCBI taxonomy): domain Eukaryota; kingdom Metazoa; phylum Chordata; class Mammalia; order Primates; family Cebidae; genus Cebus; species Cebus imitator. The sequence goes on from NW_016107330.1 coordinate 6,020,258, forward strand.
GGTGTGCAGGTGTGTGTAGGTGTGTGTGGGGTGTACAGGTGTGTGTCAGGGCCGTAGAGCTGACATCAGATGCAGAACTGTGGAGAAACTACCTCTGGCTCTTCTACCCAGCAAAGGCATTTGGGTTACTTTTGTCCCATGTCCCCTTCCCCGTTGACCTTGGGCTGCCGTCTTCTCCGGGCTGCATCTGGCATTCATCAGCATGTGGGCTCCTGGTGAGCAAGGATATTGCTCATGTGAACATCCGAAATGACTGTCTTTGTTTTTCAAATTACATATGCTGTGTTAATTTTAGAATAAAAAGTAGAGAAAACTGGAAAGCAAAATTAAAGAGAAAAGAGCAATGCTACCCCAAGAAATCTAGGACAGCACTTGAGTGCATATGCCTTCTGTTTTCTTTCTATAACTACCTAGAAAAAAAGATATATGTAATAGATATATAACAACAAACTTACACTGTACCCATTTTTTAAACTTTAAACAATCACTGTGTTCCCACATTGACAAGAGCTGTTCTCACGGGTCTTTCAAGCTCCCTTATACTCTCTTGTCTGTGCACAATGGAATCAAACAGCCCCAGGTTACTGAGCACGGGTGTTTCCTTTCTGCTCACTACGGCTAACAGTTCTCTCAAAAACATCCCTAAACTCACAGACGTGCCAATCGGTCCAGCCATTGTCCCTATACATTCCTCAAGCAGAATTTCTGGGTCAAAAAGGAGGCACATTATTTATGTTCTTAATGCCCCTTGCCAGATTGCCCTCCAGAGTGGCTGTTCCATTTCCACCGCCACTCCCAGGCCAGTGACGTCTCAGGGCAGTAAATTGCATGAAGCGCTAAGAGCCGTCCAGGCGCACTTGGGACCGTCCAAGGAAATCAGCGCATATTCCTCAACACAGACTCTCTGAAGCTGGGTTTCCTTGTGGTTTACATTGCTGGCTTTTGAAGATGAGAGCATTTGCTGTATGCCTCTGATTTCATGAGTGGAGAACCAGGAATGGCTGCAGGATCCTGTGTGCCCGTCAGACACAAGGGGATGCCTTTAGGGATTTCTGCGGGTGACTGGATGCAAACAGCTCCAGAAACCTTCTCAGGGGCTCACATGCGGCCTCGGAGCCCCTCCTTCCCCCAACAGCCCTACTTGGCCAACATCAGCCTCTTTCTCTGTCGCCCTGTCCTCCACAGTGCTCGGTGCTAAAGGAAGAGTTAAAGCAGGAAGGTGCTCACAGGGAGCTCAGGGAAGCCCAGGAGAAAGAGTTAAAACTCTGCAGAACCGTGAGTTGAGCTTCCTCTTTCCCCCGGAAAAATCAGAGTTTGACCTTCGGGTGCTTGGTGGGATCCTGGGCATCACTCAGCACCAAGCCCCGGAGCTCTATGCGTGCTTGCTTGTTTGTTAGCATGGTCTCATCACTCTTTGATCTGCTGATTCTGTACAGGTGAAGGGACCCCAGGATTCCCTGGGCAGTTGGCTCTGGCTCCCTCAAGGAGCCAGGCTGGGGTTGAGACTGGGGACAGGGACAGGAGGCTGGCCAGCTGACCACCACATGGTCCCCTGCCCTACCCCCGACCTGTGACTCTCAAACGTGTGTTCCACTGTCCCAAGTTTAATCCTAAACACAGGCACTGTTGTTAACACTTCCTGAAGTATTTTTATTTAAACACAACCATTTATTTATTTACTTATTTATTCATTTTTGAGATGGAGTCTTGCTCTGTCACCCAGGCGGGAGTGCGTTGGCGTGATCTCGGCACACTGCAACCCCAGCCTCCCGTGTTCAAGGGATTCTCCTGCCTCAGCCTCCCAAGTAGCTGGGACTACAGGTGCCCGCCACTACGTCCCGCTAATTTTTGAATTTTTAGTAGAGACGAGGTTTTACCATGTTGGCCAGGATGGTCTTGATCTCTTGACCTCATGATCCGCCCGCCTCAGCCTCCCAAAGTGCTGGGATTAGACATGAGCCACTGCACCCAGCCTACACACAACCATTTAATATCCACTTGTAAAAACAAAATTAAAAGTTATTCGCTTTTTATAGAAGGTAACCATAAAAATAAATACAATGATAACAGGACCATTAGAGTAAAGGGAGGTGTATTCCCATGCCCTCTGAATCTACCGCGCACCTCACCAGGTGTGCATTTTCCATTCATTGGGAAGCTCAGCTTCTCCGGCATGCTCTTCCCACGCTAGCGCTGTTCCTCCAGGCCAGGAGCATTTTACTCCCTGCCTCAAACAAAAAAAGAAAAACATTTTGTTGTTCTGTTCTTCCAGACCTTGCCTGTTGTGTCTTCCAAACAGTTGCCCCTTTAGATTCGTCTCAAAAATATACCCCAAGAGCAGGGTGTTTCTAATGAACTGATGGACATCCTGTAGCGCCTAATCCAGGACTGTCCTGACTTCCAAAAGAAACTAATTTCCTTTATCCAGAACTTTTAATATATCAGTTGAAAAACAGTCTATTTTGCCCGCTATTGTAAAACCTTCCCCCGGGAGAAAGAATTAGACAAGCCGATACCACACAAGGTCCCACCTTAATGAATGGGATGCAAGGGGTTTTGAGGGCTCAGACCAGGAAGGCAGCTCCTGCAGCCCAGCAGGGAGGTTCACTCTGTTGTTGAATCTTTCTCAGCAAATCCAAGACATGGAGAAAGAGATGAAGAAGCTCAGGGCGGAGCTGAGGAAGAGTTGTACTGAACAGAGCGTGATCTCTAGGACCCTGAGAGAAAAGAACAAGGTACGGAGCAGACGCCAAACCCAGAGAGTGCTGTGGCCAGGAGCTCCCCACTCACCACCCCTGTTAGTCCTCGAAGTGGCCTATGTTGCTATTAACCCTTCTTACAGCTGAGAAAACTGAGGCTCACACAGGGAAAGGGACCGTTCACTCCACAGATAAAGTAATTGTGGCAGGATTTGAACCCAGGTTTGTCTGACTCCAAAGCCCCTGTGAGTAACCCCACTATGCCGCACTGCCTTCTAAAACTGTTTCTTGATTTTTTGGTAAATGAGACCCTCCCGCCTGCCAGTTCCAGTGAGTTTAGTGTTGCTTATTTATTTTAATGTTCCTTCCCATCATTGGAAAAAAAATTGCATACTCCAGACCTGTGCTATCCATTACAGTAGCCACTAACCATGCATGGCTATTTAAATTTAAATTAAGTCATGGTAGCTCACTCCTGTAATCTCAGCACTTTGGGAGGTAGAGGCACGTGGATCCATCACCTGAGGTCAGGAGTTTGAGACCAGCCTGGCCAGCATGGCGAAATACTGTCTTTACTAAAAATACAAAAATTAGCCAGGTGTGGTGGCGCAGGCCTCACAGGTGTGAGGCCTGTAATTCCAACTACTAAGGAGACTGAGGCAGGAGAATCACTTGAACCCAGCAGGCGGAGGTTGCAGCAAGCCAAGGTGACTGCACTCCAGCCTGGGCGACACAGCAAGACTACATCTCAAAAAATAAAAATAAATTAAAATTAATTTCCCGGGC
>NW_016107330.1:6024022-6061935 GCF_001604975.1 Cebus imitator
AAACAAAATGTCGCTCCTCAGTTGCACCAGCCACGTTCCAAGTGCACAGTAGCCACATGTGGCTGGCGGCTGCAGCACTGGACCACACAGATACGGAAATTTTCATCAGCGCAGCAAATCCTTTTGTTTTAAACTAATGGTGACCTTTTAAGCAACGGTGACCAATTGAAGAGTTGTATAAAAGATGCTTGTGGATCACACATATTTTAATTTTTTTAACTGAAATTTTCTTTTAAGAGCCCTGAGCGGTAAGGACAGAGTCTATTTCTTTCCATTTGAATCATCTACTTTATTTGATTGGAAGATGGTTGTCAGTGAGAAAACTAATAATTTTTTTTAAATAAGTAAAGACAGAGATTCACTATATTGCTCAGGCTGGTCATGAACTCCTGGCCTCAGGTAATCCTCCTGACCCAGCCTCCCAAAGTGCTGGGATTACAGGTGTGAGACACCATGCCCAACCACAACTGAGAACATTTTAAGAACAAATCTGAAAGGCAGAGGAATTCTATGTGAAGGGAAGTTCTTAGGAATGATCTGAGAAATAAAAGCAAATCTGGTTTTTTTCTCCAATTTTATTTAATATGAATGTGAATACAGTCACCGGAGATCAAATCATTAAAACCTCACAAGCGGAAATGTATACTACACCAGGATCACATCGTATGGATAGTATTGAAGCCTGCAAAAGTTGGCCAGACATAAGTAGACTTGGCAGAAATAACACAAAATTCAAATCAACAATTAAAACTACACAGTGTAAACTTTATTATCGATTAAGACTTAAGAGAAAAATCAAATATTCTTATCCAGGTGTGGTAGCTCACACCTGTAAACCCAGCACTTTGGAGGCCGAGGCAGGAGGATTGCTTCGGGCCAGGAGTTCAAGACCAGCCTGACCAACATAGTGAGACCCTGTCTCCACAAAAAATTAAAATAATCACTTAAAAAAATCAAATATTCTTGAAAAAGTTTAGATTTGTAAAATATAATCTGGGGAAAATGGACATGGCAGAAATGAGAACTACAAAATAAGACACAGTGACAGACCTGCGGTTGGTAAATATTTGATAGGATCCAGAAAAACTTACAGATGAATCAAATATAATTACATAACTTACCTACAAAAGAACTAATCCAGATAAAAATAATTTCAGGAGACTAATGTCAAAATGAATACATTTGGAAAGCTGTTAAACAATTGGCTTAATGAACTTCACTCTGGAAAATACCCTCCCAATGAAAATGAATTGACTATGGTATATTTTTCTTTTAAATTGTTGTAGTAATGAACATGGAGTCAAAATGCTCTCGGGACTGTCAGATTTTCTCTAAGCAAGGCTTTGGCTGCATTCCACAAGTCTTAGTACATAGTATTTTCATTATTACTCAGATCAAAATATTTTCCAAATCCCATTGTGTTATTTCTTCTTTCACCCATGGGTTACTCCGAAGTTTATTTCCTAATTTCTAAAAATATGAGGGTTTTCTGTTTACTTTTTTTGTTACTGATTTTTAGCTTAATTACACTGTGGTCAGAGAACATCTTCTGGGTAACTTCAATCTTTTAATATTAATTGAGACTTGCTTTATGACCTGCATGTGGTCGACTGCAGTTCCACACGTACACTTGAAAAGAATATGCATTCTGCATCATTGGGTATAGTATTCTATACACGTAATGCTCAAAACTTAAACGCTCTTGTTGATTTTTTGTCTGTGTGTTTTGTCAGCCACTGAGAGGCATGTTGTTTAAAGATCCTATGATGATCGTGGATTTGTCTGTTTCTTTTTTTAATATTGTCCATCTTTGCTTTATATATTTTGAGCCCGTGTTAGTAGATGCATATAAATTTACCATTTCATTACTTCCTATCGAATCAAATCTTTGACCATTACGAGATGCCCCTCTTCATTGCTAGGGATGTTTCTCCCTTAGAGTCTTTGTCATTAAGGTAGCACCATCGGCTACACTAGCTTTCTTTTGATTTGAGTTTTCGTAGACAATCTTTTTCATACTTTTTATGTCAGTCTTTATTTTATAATGTGTATCTCATATGAACAGCACGTAGGTTTTATACAGTTTGACCATTTTGTCTTATAGTCCAAGTATATTTAACGTAATTGCTGGTATACTGGGATTTAAATTTATCTTCTTGCTCAGGGCCAGTTGTACTTCCTGTTATGTTCCTTTTTCTCTCCATTCTTGGCTTCTTTTGAGTTGATAGCTTTTTATCATTCCCTTTTTCCCTGTATTAGCTTGGAAACTTTCTCTGTTTTACTCTTCATTTAGTAATCATAAGACAAGAGCACGCATTCGTGACTTACCAAAATCTGTATTTAGTGAGTTTTTAACTCTTTTACTGTTTTAATGATTATTCTAAATTTTACAATATGCATTTTCAAGTCACCAAAATTCAATATTCATTAATAATATGTCCTTCTTGTTAACACAATGACTTAGGCATTGACACTTTAACTTCACTTTCCCCATCCAGACTCATATGCCACTGTTGTCATTTTCTAAACTTCTCTCTGTATTTCAAACTCTAAGACATTATTAGTATTTTTCTATAGTCAATATCCATATCTATATATGACTATTTTATCTTCTCCACATATTTGATCATCCATCTAGATTTTTCTTCAGCCTGAAGAACATCCATTAGTATTTTCCTTCAGCATGGCTCTGCTGGTGTCATATTCTCTCAGGAGTGTGTATGTGCATGTGTGTGCATGCATGCATGTGTGTATGTGTGTGTGCATGTGTGTATGTGTGTGTGCATGTGTGTGTGTGCATGCATGTGCATGTGTGCATGCATGTGTGTGTGCATGTGTGCATGCGCGTGCATGTGTGCATGTGTGTATGTGTGTGCGTGCATGTGTGTGTGTCAGCATGCGTATGTGTGCATGTGCGTGTGTGTGTGTGCATGTGCATGTGTCTGAAAACGTTTATGTTTATCCTTCATTCATGAAACATCTTTTGACTGGGTTTTGAATTCTGCACTACCAGTTGTTTTCTTTCAGCACATGATAGATGTGAAGACTATCATTCTACTGTCTTTTGGCGCCAATCATTTATATTTAGAAGTAAGCTATAACCTAACTATTGTACCATTGTGTCGTCTTTTAATATTCTACTTTTTTTAATGTTTATTTTCCTTTGATTTACAGCAGTTTTATTGGATGTATCTGGGTGTAAATTTGTTTTTATTTATCTTGTTGAGGTTCGTATGGGCCTCTTGAATCTTGGGCTTGGTGTTTTCCATTAGTTTTGGAGCTTGGGCTGCAAGCTACCTAGGCAGTGGGGAGCTACTGAGGCTTTTGAACAGGAAACTAATGTGATTAAATTTGGGATTAATGGTAATGGTGAAAATGATCGCCACAGTTTTTCATGGACTCAGCTTTGTGCCAAATATTTCATCTCTTTTCATCCTCACAACACCTCTGACCTAGAAATTATTATGCCCATTTAACTTTTTTAATATATTGGAGCTTTTCAAGATGCCTGTTTCACAGATGTGGGAGTCAAGGCCCAGAGTCAAGTCTCTGCCCAAAGGCACACAGTCAGTAGGTGGCAAAGCCAAGATCGGGAGAAGCCAGACCTGTCTGACTGGTTACTGTGGCACAGCCATTAGCCACGTGTGGCTATTTAGGTGAAATTAAATATGATGTAAAATTCAGTTCCTCAGTCACGTGAGCCACACTTCAAATGCTCAACAGCCAGATGTGGCCAGTGGCCACCGTATGGAATAGCACAGCATCAGGGCATTTCATCATTGCAGAGAGTTCTACCAAACGGTGCTGCCCCACCACTTGGCAACCCACTCACAGGACCAGGAAGGGTGTTCTGGAAGGAAATAAATTAGAGGCAAGGAGGCCAGGTATCACGGCCAAAGGTGCTCAGGGCCTAGCCTGAGACCATGCATATTAGTCTGTTTTCATGCTGCTGATAAAGGCACACCCAAAACTGGGAAGAGAAAGAGGTTTAATTGGACTTGCAGTTCCACATGGCTGGGGAGGCCTCAGAATCATGGCGGGAGGCGAAAGGCACTTCTTACACGACGGTGGCAAGGGAAAAATGAAGAAGAAACCAAAGGAGAAACCCTTGATAAACTCATCAATCTTGTAAGACTTACTGTCACAAGAATAGCATGGAAAAGACTGGTCCCCATGATTCAATTACCTCCCTATGGGTCCCTCCCACAACTCTGGGAAATACAGTTGAAGTCGAGATTTGGGTGGGGACACAGCCAAACCATCTCACCATGCACAGGGGAGGAGCTCAATAAATCTTTGAGAGTTGGTGCCAAGGGCCTGCTATGTGGCAGGGATATGAGGAACAGGATTGCCAGAGCTGGGGCTGGGGGCAGAGAGGGCATTTACTGAGAGGAGGAGCCCAGAGCTGAGCCCAGGACAGCCTTCTGCAGCATTTGAAAAACGTCCACCTCGACTGGGCACAGTGGCTTATGTTTGTAATCCCAGCACTTTGGGAGGCCAAGGTGGGCAGATCACAAGGTCAGGAGTTCGAGACCAGCCTGGCCAACATAGTGAAATCCCGTCTACTAAAAACACAAAAATTAGCTGGCTGTGGTGGTGGGCACCTGTAATCCCAGCTACTTGGGAGGCTGAGGCAGAAGAATCACTTGAACCCAGGAGGCAGAGGTTGCAGTGAGCCAAGATCGTGCCACTGCACTCCAGCCTGGGCAACAGAGCTAGACTCCATCTCGGGACAAAAAAAAAGAAAAACGTCCACCAAAACAGAAGCTGGTGTATTTTTGCACCTGAGAGGATGCAAGTGGGGAAACTGAGGACCACCGAGCTTAGCTGGCCTTCCCAGAAACACAGCTCGCTGGAGACTGGCTGCACCCTGCCATTCAGAAGAAAGCTCTGCAAGTTACTCTGGATGTTTTACGTGAAATCTGTGTGACCCCTCTCTGGCCCCCTAATAAACCTTGTGAGGTTGTTTCGGAACAAGATCCTCTCACCTGGGAGAGTTTGTCTCATTGCCTGGGAGTGCCTGAGCCCTGGTTCTGCAGACGCTCAAAATAATCTTCATGGTTCAGACGTGAACCGAGCAGCTGCAGGGTCCTATCATGGCCAGCAGAGGGCAGCACCGAACATGCCCAAGCTCGCCTGGAGTTGCCCATTATCCAAGCAAGCAGGATACATAGGCAAGTTTCCCCACTTTAAACGCTGCTTTTTGCAGGCTGCAGTTCTTTACTAGCCATTGCTTAGCGAGTCTCCCAGAGCTGTTTCCCTTGGTAAGTGTGCTGGAAGTGGTAACAACAAGCAGTTATGGTAATAAACCCAGCAGTAACATTTACCGAGTGCCCATGATGGGCGGCGGTTCCTTATGGTGTCAGGATGACACTGCATGGTGGCTACTCCCATCCACCTGTCCTAGGTCACAACACCTAACACACTTATAGAGCCCTTATGAAGTGCTGTCACTGTTCCAAGCTTTTTTAAATTCCCACAATAACTCTGGGAAGAGGGAACTAGTATCATCACCCCATTTGAGTCATGGAGCCATGAATGACTTTGCTGAGGTCATACAGCTTGTTAGGGACAGAGCTGGGATTGGGGCTCAAGATGCAAGACCCAGCCCTTTCCCCCAGCGAGCAGTGCCCCCTAAGCCTGCCTCCACCCCGTGCACGCCTGTGACCCCTGCCACATGGGCTACAGCTGTGCCTACCCCTCTGGGACCCCCCACGGCCATTAGACGTCCTAGAGGAATTTCCCGAGAGCGCATTATGACCACATGGGCAGCAAGCACACACTTTCATCATCATTTCAGGTTGAAGAGAAGCTTCAGGAGGATTCCAGAAGGAAACTGCTTCAGCTGCAAGAAATGGGGAACAGAGAGAGCCTCATTAAAATCAATTTGGAGAGGGCAGTAGGTCAGGTAGGCATGGTCCAAAGCCCCGTTCATTGGCCCGCACTCCCCAGTGGTTGCACCCAAGCAGCCGGCAGGGGTGAGAGAGGAGGATGCCCAACGTAGGAATACAGACGTGCATTCCTTCTCCCGTCTCTCTCACGGGCAGAGGCTGTCTGCGGCTCCCCGTCCCCGTGGTCATCGCTAAAGAGGCTTCCGCTACTGGGAGGCCTCCCACTCAAATAGTTTGCGATGACCTGAGCCCCAGATCAGGTAGCCCATCCCGGCTCCCTGCCTGCCCCCAGTTAACTGAGTCCCTTACTCTCAGTGGTGTTTCTAGCATCTTCTCCCTAACGATCTTAGTCCTGACATTTACCACAGATTTCCTTCCCCTCGGGCCCCAGCAGACACTGCACTCCGTGTCTATAAGGAAATGCCACTTTCTTAATAAACTAAAACCCCAGAGTGTCCACAGTGGGTACTGGATGGAGAAGCTCCCAGCTGCGCGTGAGCCGCTATGACCTGGTCTTTAGGTGCCGTTTCTCTGATGCTGTGGCCTGAGGTCACTGGTGGCCCTTCCTGGCATATGTGGCACTGTCGTGAGGGCCAGAATGTGCAGGCGAGACTCTACCAAAGGCTAAGGGAGAGCAAACAGGGAACCAAGATGGGAGGGCAAGACCTTCGGGAATGTGGCCCCCAGGGCAGCCACCCTAGAGTCCTCCATGAGGGTCCCTCTCCTGGAAACCACGGCTCTGGGGGATTCACAGAATGGTTTGGGCAAATGTGTGTGTGTGTGTGTGTGTGTGTGTGTGTGTGCACGCGCGCGCGCGTGTGTGCACTTTTTTATTACTGGGAGGGAGGGCTGTGTGTGTGTATGTGCATGAGCATGTGTGTGCTTTTTTATCACTGGAAGGGAGGGCCGAGTGTGTGTGTGTGTGTGTGTGCGTGCACGCACGTGTGTACACCTTTTTATTACTGGGAGGGAGGGCCATGTGTGTGTGCGTGTGTGTGTGCGTGCACTTTATTACTGGGAGGGAGGACTGTGTATGTGCTTTTTTATTATTGTGAGGGAGGGCCTTGTGTGTGTGTGTGCGTGCGTGCGCGCCTGTGTGTGCTTTTTTATCACTGGGAGGGAAGGCCTCCCACTGGATTCTCAGGCAGGTCTGTGAACTACCAAAAAAGGTTAAAAGCCAGGATCCCTCCACAGCACCCAGCTCAGCTCCCAGAGCAGTTCCATTTTCTACCATCCAAGCTTTACCAGGTGGTGTGACCAGGTCTTTGTCCCTGCACACTAAAATTCAGATATTCACCACTGTCACCCCCAGCACCATTTCTCCTGCGGTTGCCAGCCCCTTATCAAGGGCGGAGAGCCTGCCCATCTGGGCCTCTCCCTGTGCACCTTGGCCACTCCCGCCCTCCCCGCAACACATACCTGATTTCAGGGCCTGACCTGTGCTCTTTGCCCAAGGGCCAAGGTTCTTGTTCCAGCTCTGGGCAAAGGTCATCTGGGAGGAGCCTTGGAGGTACTAAAACTGCTCCAGGTGTACACCCAAGAGAGAAAGGACCAGCCCCATCTCTGCCTCCCAGGCCCTTCCACTCCTGCATCTCCAAGGCCCTTCCACTCCTGCATCTCCAAGTCCCTGCTCCCTAACAGACTGCCCTTCCCCAGGCAAGTGACGCCAGGCCCAAGGCCACGTCTAAGATGATCTCTCCCTCCTAATGGCCCTGGGCAGCCATTCCTATGGTGAGCCCCTGGTGGCAATGGGGAGCCAGCATTCACAGGACCTCCTCTACACAACCAAGTCTTTGGGTGAGCTGGGACCCTCCCCTTGGCCATGAAGCCAGAAGATGGCTTTGAGAACCTCATGTCACCTGGTCTTCTCCTGGCAGGGTCACTGCAGAGATGTCCCTAAGACATTCGCCATTAGGACTCCCCCGTGCGGTAAATACCTGTGTCTTGGGCCCCGTTGACTTTTAGGTTGATGCAGTAGCCCTTTCGGTCCCTTCAAGGCTCTGCTTTGGAGCCTTTGATAACCACATTTTGCCAGTGAACCGGAGACTCACACCAGGGGCTGCCGTGTTGATAAACTCCCAGAGAAAGTCGGGCTCCTTTTTACCTTTTAACTTCTGACGAAATCAGGACACTCTGGACTTGGGATTCTATAAGCCCAGACTTAATGTCACTTCTATTTCATCAGCCTTAACCTGAAAACACTAGCACCCAGGAGGGGCCAGTGAAAGCCGCCTGAAGTCGAGGCCCTTGGCTTTAGCCGATGTTTCTGTGTCCAGGCATTTAATGAAGGCTTGTTGGGTGTTTGGGTGTCTCCTCTACACCAGGCACTGTCGTGGGCTCTGGGGAGACCAAGGTGAACATGATGGGCATAGTCTTCAGGATGATATGGGCTCAGGTGTGAAATGGAGAAAGAGAGAACTTTCTCCCCTCCCTGGGCTTCCTTGCTGACTACACAATTTACTTGGGCTGACAGCCTCCATATTTATTTCACAGTCTGGTGCCAACTGAGCAATTACCAAAGAGCGCTCCCGGCCCCAGACTTCCCATCGGATAATTGGCAGCAAGAGGCTCTTCTGAAGGTTTGAGACATGTGTGTGCACTGACCACAGGCATCGGTCGGGTTAGGCAGGCGTGCCTAAAGAGTAATTAAAGCCTGCTGTTCTCTTTTCTTCTGTGGGTACCGCGACTCCCGGCGAGCAGCGAAGATTCTGATGACGCAGAACGATCATTCAGGCGTGCAAACCCTTCCAAGCGGTGTTTCCGCACGCTGCCGTGGAAACGCTGCCCCCACTGGCCGGCCTCCGCCGGCCCCCTGACCCTTTGCCCCTCTTTCTGCTGCAGCTAGAGCACTTCAGAAGTCAAGTCATCAAGGCCACCTACGGACGGGCAAAGCCATTCCCAGACAAGCCTGTCACCGACCAACAGGTTAGTCCGCCGCCCTTGCCGCGTGACGCCTTCATTTTCGTCGTCTTCGGGGATCTGGATTCCAGACCCTGGGAGCATATGTTTCTGTTTTTTGTTGGTGGCATATTTTTCACACTGTTGCTACACCATAAAGATTTGTTTTGATTTTATGGGATTTCCTGGCTTTAAAAGTAAAAGCCAGTTAAAACTCCCTTGAAATGTGTCTGTGAAAATCAAATTAAACCATGCGGGCTTACTTCTGCTCTCCAGACACACATGTACAGACTTCATTAGCACTGGGAGAAAGGAAGCCGCCTCCCCGCAGCCAGGGTGTTCTGGCGCATTCCTTCAGAGGAGAAAGGCTGACTGTCAGTGAGGGTGGACGTCTGGCTGTAATGATTGCCTTGCTGTTCTTCCGTCACTCCTTCTAGCCCCCTGTGTCACAGCACAGGTGGGAAAGCGTGTGTGGACTGCTCTCAGCGGGTGTGGGAGAATCTGACCTTCTGCTTACAAGCCTAGAATATCAGGCTCAGTGTTCTGAATCCCTATGCAACACAGAAGACTCTGGAGCAAAGTCAGGGCCACAGTACGGGCCTTTGGATCTTAAAAAGAATCTCTGGGCCGGGCGCAGTGGCTCACGCCTATAATCTCAACACTTTGGGAATCCGAGGCAGCCGGATCACGAGGTCAGGAGATCAAGACCATCCTGGCCAACATGGTGAAACCCCATCTCTACTAAAAATACAAAAATTAGCTGGGCGTGGTGGTGTTTGCCTGTAATCCCAGCTACTAGGGAGGCTGAGTCAGGAGGATCACTTGAACCAGGAATTCGGAGGTTGCAGTGAGCCGAGAATGCGCCACTGCACTCCAGCCTGGACGACAGAGCGAGACTCCATCTCAAAAAACAAAAAAGAATCTCTGATCCTGGGACTCATGCCGTGGTGACAGGACCAGCATCCCCCTTCAGAGCCAGAGCCATCACTAAAACGTATCAGGAGCTCCGTCCTCCCCTACTGAGACAGGGACTTAGATTGAATCTCTCCCATTCCCTTTCCCCCAGGGCCCCCCGCCCCTGTATATTACATCTTTTTTTTTTTTCTTTTTCTCATTAGCTAATAGAGAAAATCACCCAGATCACTGAGGACAACATCAGTTTTCAGCAGAAAAAGTGGACCGTGCAGAAGGAGACCCAGCTCAGCAACTCCAAGCGGGAGGAGACCACAGAGAACATTGAGAAGTTGAGGACGTCGCTGGAGAGCTGCCAGGTGGCCCCTCCTCACGCTTCCCACGAATGGTCCCTTTGTCTAAATTTTGTGCTGCTTATTTGGGAAATTGCCCAGCTTTTTTGGAGCAAGTTGGGCAGAAATGCTTGGCTTTTCTATCCACCTTTTCCTCTTGTTGGTGAAACTTGCTGGAGAAGAAAAAACAAAGGGCCTCAAAAATGCCTCCCAGGCGAGCGTGGTGTGTCCAAAAAGAGATGGAGTTTTGCTCTTGTTGCCCAGGCTGGAGTACAATGGCATGATCTCAGCTCATGCCTCGGCCTTCTGGGTTCAAGCCATTCTCCTGCCTCAGCCCCCTGAGTAGCTGGGATTGCAGGCGAACACCACCACGCCCAGCTAATTTTGTATGTTTTAGTAGAGACAGGGTTTCTCCATTTTGGTCAAGCTGGTCTTGAACTCCTAACCTCAGGTGATCTGCCCACCTCGGCCTCCCAAAGTGCTGGGATGACAGGCGTGAGCCACCGCACCTGGCCCATTCCTGCTTTTTATTTGCATTTTCTTTTTTGGCCCAGCCACAAAGGGTATTTTGCACACCCTTGCCTTTGACTCTGGAGGAGCAGGGGTCGGAGGACTTGGCCACAGCCCCGCGGCCCCCACGCTGGGACATGGTTTATCCGAGCAGGCAGTGGCTTCTGCTCTCTCTAGAAATCAGCAGCTCCCGTCTAGGGAGTTTGTGCAAATGCTGGCTTGTCAGCACTCTTTCAAATCAGGAAACCACGCTTTCCGACCAGCCTGTGTGTTGATCTTGGCAGGAATTCTGATGAAGGGAAAAAAGAAGTAGCCACATTTGCCTCCCATTGCAGCCAAACTGTCGATGGCACTTCGGCTTTGGGTTTCATATACCTAAAAGGGGGCTCACGTTGACCATCAAAAGTCTAAATTAGAGTGCAAAAAAAAAAAAAGAGCTGTCAAAAAATAATTTTTTTTTTTTTTTTTTGAGAGGGAGTCTTGCTCTGTCTCCCAGGCTAGAGTGCAGTGGCGCAATCTCAGCTCACTGCAACCTTGGCCTCCCAAGTTTAAACAATTCTCTGCCTCAGCCTCCCGAGTAGCTGGGATTACAGGCACCCGCCACCAGGTCTGGCTACGTTTTGTATTTTTAGTACAGACATTGTATTTTTAGTACAGACAGGGTTTCACCATCTTGGCCAGGCTAGTCTTGAACTCCCGACCTCTTGATCCACCCGCCTCAGCCTCCCAAAGTGCTGGGATTACAGACCAGAGCCACCGAGCCCGGCCAAAAATTTTTAAAAAGAAAAAACTGAGCCCTCCGAGGGTGGCCGGCATGTGGCGCTGCCTGCTTCGAGTCCAGAACGCTGTTTCTCCAAGGTGGCGTTGGGCTATTTCTGGCCACAGGGCTTGGGCTCCCCATGATCTCATCTCTCTGCAGGCTTGCATGACGTCCTGCTGTGGCAGTGACCTGAAGAAGGAGGTCGACCTTCTTCAGCACCTCCAGGTGAGCCCACCTGTCTCAGGGCTCCAGAAGGCGGTTCTCGACATCCTGAGGCACGCGCTGTCCTGGCTGGAGAAGACGGAGCAGCTCCTCCGGGACCTGCGGATCCCGCCCTCCAGCACCGACAAAGGTTACTGGGACTTTTTTCTCACATAGTTGCATGACTCTAAAATGTCGCATTGAAGCTCAGCATGATGGGACATCTGTTGAGGAAGTCTTCATGGGTGTCTGGCCAAGTCCGTTCCCTTCTCCAGACTCCCCTGCTTCTCTGCTTGAGACGTAATAATCCATTAAAAAAAAAATACACAAGTGAGACACGATAACTGAAGGAAAATGAAACAGAACAGAGGCAAAGGGAAAATGAAAGCAAAACTATGCAAAGCCTAATTACACTGTTTAACTTTCAAGGCATTTTCTTGTGGAAATAGCCACGTGATTCTAGGCAAGTCACTTACCCTGTCTATGCCTCAGTTTCTGAATCTGTAAAATGGGGCTAATAGGGAGTACCCATCTTTAGGGCTGTTGTGATTTTTTTTTGTTTTTGAGACGGAGTCCCACTCTGTCGCCCAGGCTGGAGTACAATGGCGTGATCTCGGCTCACTGCAACCTCTGCCTCCCGGGTTCAAGTGATTCTCCTGCCTCTGCCTCCTGAGTAGCTGGGATTACAGGCATGTAGCACCACACCTGGCTAATTTTTGTATTTTTAGTAGAGACAGGGTTTCACCATGTTGGTCAGGCTGGTCTCAAACTCCTGACCTTAAGTGATCCACCCACCTCAGCCTCCCAAAGTGCTGGGATTACAGGTGTGAGCCACCGCACCAGCCTAGGGCTGTTGTGATTGTTAAGATGCTTGATGTATGAAAAGTACTTGGACTAGTACCTGGCACACAATAGGCATTACTAAACGTTTGTTGACTTTCAATTTTACAAAAAATAGTGTCACACTACCTCCAATTTCCTTTGCTCTGTTCCTAATGGTACATCATCAGGAAGCCCCTCCATGTCAGCACACACAGACCTACATCATCACGGTTGCTGATTCCATTGTGTGGGATGCACCATTATTTATTTAGACAATCCCCTATCATGGGCACTTAGGTGATTTCCAGTTTTTCACACTCATAAATCAGGCTGAGATGAACATTGTTGCGCATATACCTGCTCATCTTATTTTCCTAGAGGTGGAGGGGCATGGACCACTTTCTTTCAACAGAGATTTATTGCATGCTTGCTTCCAAGACACCAGGTGCTATGCAGAGCAGAGACATAATAGGATCAGGAACCGGTAGAATCAGGTCGTGTGTGTGTGGTTCACTGCAAAATTCTTCCACTATGATCGTACATTTGAAATTTTTTATAATAAAATACTGGGGTCGTGGGAAACAGGCACTGCCCCTGTCCTCAAAGAACTTATGGTCTCGGGGGAGGGATGCAGTGGGCATTAATGGGAAATCACTCACACAAACATGAAAGCTCAGTGGTGACAATTGCTGTGAAGTGCAGGGTTCGATCTGGTCAGGGAGGGCAGGGCAGCTGCAAGATGCATAGGAGTTGTTTGCCAAAGAAGGGAGAGAGAGAATTCTGAGCAGCAGGAGCAGCGTGGTGGCAGGGGGTGCATGGAGAGCACACGGGGCCAACAGAAATGGGGCAGGGCGGGGCAGGCTGGCGAGGGGGCTTCCCAGGGCCGTCATGGGGGGTCTCGCAGGGCCCTAGTAAGAAGCTTTTTATTCTAAGGTCAGAGAGAAGCCCATGAAAGCCTTAAGTGAGGAGCTAGACAAGCCTGCATTCTGAGACAATCACCCTGGTGGCACGTGGACGTCCTGGAGGGTGGTCAGCGTGGTGCCTCAGGAGCCACTTGGGAGGCTGCTGTAAGAGCTGACAAGGCCACCCGAGGGCAGGGTGGGGATGGGGAAAGAGCGAAGATTCAGGGGCGGGTAAGAGGTAAATCGGCAGGCCTCAGTGGTAGGACTGGAGACAGTTGGAAGCAAAGACGGAGAATAGTCAGCAGGACCTCTAGGTTTTCGGTGTGTGTAAAAGATGGATGTGATTTCTTCACTAAAATTCAGAGCAAGGAATGCAGGATGAGGCCCAGGTTTGAGAGGGAAGACGAGTGTGAAGTACCTGTGAGATGTCTGAGTTGAGATGCCCAAGAGACCGCTGTTTCCCCAGATGTCTTGTTTGGGGATAGATCATAATGATGTATCCCCAGCACCCGGAGAGCATGTGCCGCACAGCAGGGGCCTAATAAGTATCTGTAGGATGAAGGGATGGAGGAATGGATGGAAGGAAGTATAGATGGATGGACAGGCTGACAGATGGATGGATGGAAGGGTTAGGTGAGTGGATGGATGGATGGATGGATGGATGGATGGATGGATGGATGGATGGATGGGAGGAAGGGTGGGTATGGATAGAAGGGTGGTTGGGTCGGTGGGTGGATGAATAGATGGATAGAATGCAGAAAGGAAGGAAGGAGGGAAGATAGGAAGAAAGATTAAAGCCATACCGTGTAAGGTATCACTTAGGAAGATTATTTGTTCTTCAGTCTTGAAGAATAGCTAGAACTCTGCTCCATGTTTTGCCTGATTTCATGTAAGCTCATGACCTACATGAAATTAACGAGGGAGAAGGGAAAGAGCACAGGGCCGCACCTTAAAGCACTCCAGCATTCGGAAGCTTGCTGCTACTCCTTGCCAAATCACCCTCCAGAGAGCCTGCATCAATGTTATATTCTTGCAGCAATGGATAAGAATAGAGGAGTGATTTTCAACTCTGGTGCTTCACCATCCCCAGCAGGATGCTTCCAAAGTATCCAGAAGGTGGGGTAACATTCTTAAAAAGCAAAGGCAAAGCCAACATTAATTTTTATGCAGATGCCTTCCCCTCATCATATAGCAGAGGGCGTTACTGTTCTTGCAATCATGGCAGAGTCATGAGCTTACTTAAAATGAGGTAAAACGTGGAGCAGATTCTGGTTGTTCTTCAAGACTGGAACTAAAACAAAGACCCGCATCTCCATCCTGGTAATAACAGAGCCAAGCTACGTGTGCACTGTCCCCTTCCCACTCCCAAGGCCATTTTAGTCATCTAGACTAAGTCTATAAAGCTAGCCATATATTACTGTTAAGAAATGTGGGTTGTTGCCAGGTGTAGTGGCTCATGCCTGTGATCCCAGCAACTCGGGAGGCTGAGGCAGGAGGATCGTTTAAGGCTAGAAGTTCAAGACCAACCTGGGCAACAAAGTGAAACCCCTCATCTCCAAAAAATAAAAAAATAATAATAAATTAGCCAGGCATGGTGGCAGAGGCCTGTAGTCCCAGCTACTCACGAGGCTGAGCTGGGAGGATTCCTTGAGGCTAAGATTTCGAGGCTTCAGTGAGCTGTGATTGTGCCACTGCACTGCAGCCTGTGTCACAGAGTGAGACCACGTCTAAAAACAAATAAGTAAATGCGGATTATAAAGTTAAGCTTTCAGGCCCAGTAATTCCAGAAAGGCTAAGAAAGACTAATTTTAGGCAGCATTCCTCAGACCACCATTTTCTTCTCCTGACTTCATGGAGTCGTAAGATTTGAGCAACATTAAGCAGGTCTCTGCAGAATGCCCCCCTTGTTAACACGCATGCTGGGTCCACAAGAGGGGGATGAAGAAAGCAGTATTTCCAAACTACTGGACTCCTTCTTGATGCCCTTATGGCCAACTAACCTCTTGGAATAATGTTCTGGAACCCTCGCTGGGGAAATGGTGGTCTGCTGACTACATATTCTGTGATTACAACTAGCTGGTTCTGAGAAGTCAAGAAAAAAAGAACGGAGAATTACAGAAAGGTTTGTAAGTAGGACCCACCTTTCGTCCACTCAGCAGAAGAGGAAACTGATGGGAAAAGACATTTTCTCTTCCAATATAAGCAGTATTACAGCGAGTGCCCAAAAGACTGGGAAAAAAAAGAGTGATCCAGAGTATGCCCTATAGTCTCTACCCTTGTACCTAATTTCTAACCCAGAGCTAGTCCAGGAGGAGGAGGGAAAGAGGAAGAGGAGGAAGAGGAAGGATGGGGAGGAGGAGGGAAGAGGAGGAGGAAGGAGGGTGATGATGGTGGTGGTGATGGTGATCATGGGGGCGATGATAGTCATTCACTACTGAGCACTTGTATTCTAGAGACTGTTCTCAGCATATTATATGCATGATCTCATTTCATCCTCACAATTCTGTGAGTTAATAATTTGCCCATTATCCTCATTTTAGAAATGAGGAAACTAGCTTAAAGCTGGTTTTGTGATTGCTCCACTAGGATAAGGTGATTGGAGGCACTTCACATTACAGAGGCTGACAGGGAGTCCCCAGTCTATTCACCGCCGTCCCACACACTCCCAGGAGCCGCCTGCATTCGCAGCCCCTAAGAGAAGGGTAGAAAGCATGGGTTGTTCAGCTCCTCCTGGGACTTAGCCCTGAGTTAGGTGTTTCACATGCACTGTGTGCCTTTATCCGCCCACTGATCTTACAATGAGGCAGGTAAGATTATTGTCTTTATTTTATTTATCTTTTTTTTTTTTTTAAGATGGAGTCTCACTCTGTCACCACCCAGGCTGGAGTGCAGTGGCACAATCTCGGCTCACTGCAACCTCCACCTCCTGGGTTCAAGCACTTCTGCCTCAGCCTCCCAAGTAGCTGGGATTACAGGCATGTGCCACCACGCCTGGCTTTTTTTTTTTTTTTTTTTTTTTTTTTTTTTTTTTTTTTTGGTATTTTTAGTAGAGACAGGGTTTTGTCACATTGGCCAGGCTGGTCTCGAATTCTTGACCTTGTGATCCACCTGCCTCGGCCTCCCAAAGTGATAGGATTACAGGTGTGAGCCACTGCACCCGACCCGATCTTTCTTTTTAAGTAAAAGTCTTGCTCTTTTGTCCAGGCTGGAGTGCAGTGGTGTGATTTCAGCTCATTGACACTTCCACCTTCCGGGCTCAAGTGATCCTCCCACCTCAGCCTCCCAAGTAGCTGGGACTAACAGGCATGTGCCACCACACGACCTAACTTTTGTATTTTCTACAGACATGGGGTTTTGCCATGTTGCCCTGGCTCAAATTCCTGGGCTCAAGCAACCCACTCAACTCCCAAAGTGCTGGGATTACAAGTGTGAGCCACTGCGCCCAGCCTTCATTTTAAAAGTAAAGAAACGGAGACACAGTAACGTTAAAAAGCTGTCCAGGGTCACACAGCTGGTACATTAGGGCTAGGACTCAGACTGAGATATTTGTGATCCTAACACCTGTGTTTTCCCCATGACCCTGACCTTTCACCACCCCCCCTCACCACCCCCCCACACACACACACTTCCTTCGAAGATGCAGCAGGGTACCAGGCACATGCCCAATCCCTAGAGGATGGGTGCTGTCCCTGGCTCGGGCAGAGACAGAGCTAAGAGTTCTCTTTCCCTAAGGTAAGAGATCTGCATCTGATTCCTGCCCTGAGCCATAACCACGGAAAGGCCCATCTGTATCACAGTAATGTTGGTCCCAAGCTGAGACTCTGGGGACCCACTGCCAAGGCTTGAATTTCAGTTGTGCACCTACTAGCTGTGTGGGCAGTTACGTGACGTGGCTGTCTCCATTTACTTGCTCGTGAAATGGCCATCCAGTCTCCTAGGGTCATGTGAGGACTAATAACAGGATACATGCATGGCAGTGCCGGTCACACGCAGCTCGTAATTGCTGGTGGCTGCTGTCATTGTCAGCCTCAAATACTTGTTGACTTAATCTGACCTAAACATGGGTAGCCACCAGCCAGGTTGCACGCGGGCAGCACAGCCTGGTTTATTTGCACCCAGGTGACATCCTCTGGAGCCCCTCCTCTGTCTCTATTTAGCAGCAAATGGGGTTTCCTTAGCCCTGAGCCCTCCACTGGGTTAAAGCCAAGAGCCGTTTCTAGCGGCCTCCTCCTTAGAGTCGTTGACAGTGAGGCTCACATCCCGGCTGCCAAGTGCCCAAGTGGCAACTCAGTCCACGTCCCTCCAACCTCAAACCCCCTGCTCTTGACAACCGGGCTACCTGCCCCTTAGAACATCCTCCTAAGAGATAAAACATGCGGAACATGCCGGGTGTGGTGGCTCGCGCCTGTAATCCCAGCACTTTGGGAGGCCAAGGCGGGCAGATCACCTGAGGTAGGGAGTTCGAGACCAGCCTGACCAACATGGAGAAACCCCGTCTCTACCAAAAATACAAAATTAGCCAGGTGTGGTGGCAGGCGCCTGTAATCCCATCTACTTGGGAGGATGAGGCAGGAGAATCGCTTGAACCTGGGAGGGAGAGATTGCAGTGAACCAAGATTGTGCCATTGCACTCCAGCCTGGGCAGCAAGAGTAAAACTCTGTCCCCGCACCCCACCCCACCCCCTGAAAAAACCACACATAACAAGCTAGGACATAAGTCCTGATACGAATCTCCCCAGGGGAATCCAGGTGGGGTAAGCATCAGGGAAATGACTAGCGCTGTTGTTTGGTGATGTCATGTGCAGCCCACAAGGTGAGCCTCGGGTCCAGTGTGTGGGATGGGTGGAGGATTTGCTGTGTGGTTCAGCTGGGAGTATAAAAATGTTTAAGCGGCACCCTGAAAGTCAGCTGAATCCTCCTCCTGCCTGGTTTCCCAGGGTTCGTTGGATCATGGAAAGAAAGGACTTTTTACATTTTTCTCTGCAAGCTCAGTTATTTGTGTCTATTTCTGCAAGGCTTTGTTACAAATAAGAGACTTCCCCCCCACCCGCCATGCCTGACAAATCACTCAAATATCCAACATACACTGTGTCTTTCAATGAAAAGAAAGCAAGTTGCAATGCAATATGCTCCATGCGCTTTTATTTTTTAAAATGTCAGCATCTGACCGAAAGAACAACCTGGAGGAAAAGATTTCAAACTGTTAAGGGTATTATCCCCGGCCAGGCGCGGTGGCTCACACCTGTAATCCCAGCACTTCGGGAGGCCAAGGCAGGTGGATCACGAAGTGAAGAGATCAAGACCATCCTGGCCAACATGGTGAAACCCCATCTCTACTAAAAATACAAAATTAGCTGGGCGTGACAGCACTTGCCCGTAGTCCCAACTATTCAGGAGGCTGAGGCAGGAGAATCGATTGAACCCAGGAGGTGAGGCTGCAGTGAGCTGTGATCACGCCACTGCACTCCAGCCTGGTGACAGGGTGAGATTCCATCTCAGTAAAAAAAGAGTATTATCCCAGCGGGGTGGGACTGCACTGGACCTTGTCTTTCGTTCCGTTGTTCCACAGGTGTTCATTCACTGAGGGCTACTGTGTGCCAGCCACCCTGCAGAACACGAAGACGCAGCAGCAAACACTTCCCACATTGGGAAGTTTTGTAGCATTTGGGTTTTTGTAACCAACATATGTAACTTTTGTGTCTCTGAGCTGCCCAACACTTCATTCTCTTTTTTGAAACCCTCTGCCCCTCAGCTCTCCAGGCCCTGGGCACCCTGCATCTCTCCTGATCTTTCCCATTCATTCTCAGCAGGTCCCTTCACCGACTTCTGTCCCTAACGAGGGTGTTTTCTTCTCTGCAGTCAGCTCTTGGTCCACCCCATCTCCTTTCTCACGAAGAAACTCTCCACTCCCATGCCTCCCCAGCCACTCCTGTGTGTCATCCACACAGACGCCTCTGCAGACGGGGCTGCCAGGAATGTGGTGCAGGGGGTCCAGCCAAGGCAGCGGGGGGTCCCTGGCCAGGAGCCATGGCCCCAGGAGGAAAGGGGACTCTTTCTCAGTTCACACAAGGACCCTGGATGGGCTGGGCTGGGCCAGCCTTGCCAATCAGGGTGTCCATCTCTCTGCTGACCATCTCTCCCTGGAGTCCTGCCAGTGCCTCCAATTCACCATGTCTGAAACAGCCAGGGGGCTCCTTCTCTCTCCCTGCCACACCCCACCCTCACCCCAACCTGTCTGTCTCTGGTCTGATGGCGAGACCACCATTCTACCCCTTAAAAAGGGTTTCTTTCCCTTTCTTCCCTCTCATTCCTGCTTCTCCCACCCTCAGTTAGGGGATTAGTACTGAATACCCTGACGTCCCCCAGGCTCTTAGCAGAGCTCCCTGTCTCTCACTCAGAGGAGGGGAGCTTGTCACAGGGAACATCCAGGACGGTCTGGTGACATTTTTGGTTGTCACAACCGGGGTGGGGTGATGGGGGGGTGCCCCTGGCATCCGGCAGGTAGAGACCAGGGATGCTACTAACCATCCCCCAATGCCTAAGACAGTATCAGCAGCACAATACCAGCAATGCGGCCCGACATAGCAGCAGTGCTGCAGCGAACAAACCCTGCCAGCTCCAGCCTCCCCAATGCAGCCCAGCTATTTTTCTGAAAAAAAAAAAAAAAAAAAAAAAAAAAAAAAAAAAGCTCTTCATCAGGCCCCTTCACTGTTCTGTCAGCTGCTGCAATAGGAGTGACTCAGACCCTGCGTCACACGGATTAGAGCCAAGTCCTGGCTCAGCCACTGGCCTGCTGTGTGGCATTGAGTTGGCCCGCGTCTCAGAACGCCACTGCCTCATCGATAAAATGGGGACCCACTGGGCACATTTCAATCATGTTTAAATCAAGTTTCCACCCTCAAGGTGCTGGTTTCAGGCCTGTCATAGCTGGACCTCGCCCTTCCACGCCTCCTCTACCCTCTGCTCCTCCCTCTCCCATCATCTACTCCAGCCCAAGTAAGCTCAGCACTTACCCGGAAGAGCACTGCCTTTTCCCAGTCCCGCCCCATCCACCCCGCATCCCCGCATGAAGCTGTGGCTTCCTGTGACTGTTGTAACAAATGACCGGCCCTGAGACTCTAGGGCAGCATGCATTTCCTGGCCTTCCTCAGCCTCTAAAGTTTCATTCCTTGCATTCCTTAGCTTGTGGCCCCTTCCTCCATCTTCAAAGCCAGTGATGTGGCATCTTCCAGTCTCTCTCTGCTTCCATCATGTCACCTGCCCCTCTGGCTGTGGTCAAGCCTCCCTCTGTCTCCTTCTTATAAAAAGCCATGTGATTACATTGGGCCACCCAGATCATCCAGGATAATACCCATCTCGAAATCCTGAACTTTATCATATTTGCCAAGTTCTTTTGCCCTGTACGGTCACACCCACAGGTTCCAGGGATTCTGACCTGGAATTGTAGGGGGTCATCATTCAGCCCCACACACCCCTATTCTGAAGCACCCTCCTCTGGCTCACTGAATTCTGCCCACCCCTCAACACCCACACCTAGTGGTTCTTCAACCAAGTGGCCTTACTTGCTCACTGCAGATGAATGATCCCTCCCTCCTCTGAGACCCTCACCCTCCCCCCTCCTTCATCAGTCACTCACATGCCACCTAGGGTCACCGCATGCTTCCAGCAAGCATTTACATCTGTCTGACTAAACTGGCAGCCCCTGGATGTCTTGGCTTTAGACGATTCCCCTCACTCAGCACCATGGTTCGCACACAGTAGACAGTAAATAGGTGTTCTGTTGATGGGTTTTTATTTTCCACCTCCAAAAAGAAAGTTGGATGTGAGCTCAAACAAGGCTTATTAGCTATTTTTTTTTTTTTTTGAGACTGTCTCACTCTGTCACCCACGCTGGAGTACAGTGGCACAATCTGGGCTCACTGCAACCTCTGCCTCCCGGGTGCAAGCAATTATCGTGCGTTAGCCTCCCAAGTAGCTTGGATTACAAGCATGCACCACCACATCCGGCTAATTTTTCTATTTTTAGTGGAGACAGGGTTTTATCATGTTGGCCTGGCTGGTCTTGAGCTCCTAACTTCAGGTGATCTGCCCATCTCAGCCTCCCAAAATTCCAGGGTTACAGGCGTGAGCCACCATGCCCTGCCTAAGTCACCGTGCTCAGCTGCTTACCCACTACCTTAAAATCACAGGTTGGATAGTAGTTCATGTTGCTTTGATGGGATGGCAGTGTTGCCTTCATCCACCTGTCTGCAAGCTTTGGAGTTGAATTGAATTGATACTTACATTCTTCCTGCTTCCCTTTTTTTCAAGGGTTCTCTTTGTACCTGATATATCTTCTGGAACATTATAAAAAACTTACAAGCCAGATCCAGGAACTTCAGGTAATTCTTTTAATTTCTTTTTTTCCGAAGTTTATTTCGGCCCCTGCTTGGCATTTATATAGCACTGCGCATTTGAAACCTGTTTTTTCTTTATCCGCTAGTCACTCCACACCCTCCAGTAGGTGAAAATGATTTCTCCATTTGCACACAAAGAGGCACAGAAAAGGTTGGCCAAGATCTCCCAGGAGGGTAAGGACTATGGCAGGGTCTGCCCTCGGTCTGGCCTCCTGGGCTAACCACACTGTGTGTTTTCCTCTGTCAAAGGCTTAGAAGACGTATTGCCATCAGATCTTTTATTCTGAGTCTCGTTCTGTCGCCCAGGCTGGAGTGCAGTGGCATGATCTCGGCTCACTGCAACCTCTGCCTCCCGGGTTCAAGTGATTCTCCTGCCTCAGCCTCTCAAGTAGCTGAGATTACAGGCACCTGCCACCACGCCTGGCTAATTTTTGCATTTTTAGTAGAGACAGGGTTTCACCTTGGTGACCAGGCTGGTCTCAAACTCCTGACCTCAAGTGATCCACCCACCTCGGCCTCCCAGAGTGCTGGAATTATAGGCATGAGCCACTGCACCCGGCCTTAATGCTATCAGATTTTGAAAACTGTGTTTGTTAAATGCAGTGGACAAAGTACAGCTATCTACAGTACAAGCAGCAGAATTACCAAAAGAAAAGAAATATTCTAGAGGCAAATGAGCTTTAGGGGTTATGTCATTCTGACAGCTATTGCCATAACAGTGTTATGTAATAAACACCCTCAAAACTTCAGTGGCATTCAGCAATTGCTATTTACTGCTCATGTGTCTGGGGTCAGCAGCAAGGTGGCTCTGCTGACCTTGTCTGGGTGTTGGCTGGCCTTTGGTTGATCTAGGCTGGCCTCAGCTGGAGTGACTAAGCTCCATGCATCTCTCATGCCCCAGCAGGCAGGCCTGGGCTGTTCTCAGGAAACTGCAGAGCTACAAGAGAAAGTGGCCCAATCACATAGTGTTTTTCAATCTTCTGGTTGCGTTATGTCTGCTGACATCCCATTGGCCAGAGCAAGTCACATGGCTGAGTTCAGTGTCTGGAGGCAAAATATGGGCAGGCACTGCAAGTTACATAACCATAGACACGGATAGAGTGGGGTGAAGTTACATAGCCATGCCAGTCAGCCACAGAGGCTTGAGTCCAGGGATTGGCAATTTTTTCTATAAAGGGCCAGCTAGTAAATAGTTTAGACTTTGCAGACCATATTCATCCCTCTTCCATTCTGCTATGGTAAAATGAAAGGAGCCATAGACAATATGTAAGTGCTGGGCACGATAAGCATGGCACTGTTCCAATAAAACTTTATTTACGGCCGGGCACGGTGGCTCATGCCTGTAATCCCAGCACTTTGGGAGGCCAAGGCGGGTGGATCACCTGAGGTCAGGAGTTTGAGACCAGCCTAGCCAACATGGTCTCTACTAAAAATACAAAACATAAATACAAAATTAGCTGGGCATGGTGGTGGGCACCTGTAATCCCAGCTACTCGGGAGACTGAGCCAAGAGAATCGCTTGAATCTATGAGGCAGAAGTTTCAGGGAGCTGCGATTGAGCCCCTGCACTCCAGCCTGGGCGACAGAGCAAAAAAACAAACAAACAACAACAAAAAACCTTATTTACAAAAGTAGGCAGTGGGCCCAATTTGACCTGTGGGCTATAGTTTGTCAACCCCTGGCCTAATCCCTTCTCATTTTTCAGATAAGGACAATTTCAGTGTCACACAGCTAATAGGTGAAGAATCAAGACAAATGTTCAAGCCTCCCGGCTCCTACATGACTGCTTTTTTTTCTCACACTCACCTACCACTTACTGAACACCTACTATGTGCTCAGCACTGTGCCAAAAGCTTTCCATCATTATCTCACTTAATCCTCACAACTCTAAAAGGTTGATAGTTATTTACTTCATTGTCTAAATAAGGAAGTGTCTAGAAACACCTAGAGCTGGGATTCTTTCTAGATTAGAGCTGGGCTGCTTTTTAGATCCAGAGTCTAAATTCTTAACCACTGCATGCTGCATTGTTCTGTGATTTTAAGAAACTTTCGGGGAACCCATTGTCCCCAAAAAGGTAAACAATTGGTAAACAGATGTGGAAAGATTCTTTAGTTAGGGCTGTCCCCCGTCAGCTGTTTGCTTTTCTCTCATTTTAGAGCAAGTTCAGTTCTCAGGAAACTCAGCAGTCTTTACTGCAAGAAAAGCTGCAGGAGCATCTGGCAGAGAAGGAGAAGCTGAACAAGGAGATGCTAGAGCAAGAGGAGAAGCTGAATGCCAAAATCAGGCAACTGATGGAAGAGAGGGCGGTAAGGCGGTCCCTGCCGTTTGCTTTACTACTGGAAACTGATAAAATGGTCTTTTCTGTGGGAAGTTGGGGGTGCGTGCTTAGACAGAGAAATCTCAGCTATTCTGTTTGGTGCTGTGGAACTAAATTAATTAAACAGAGTGAATAATTGGGAAGGATTTAACCTGAAGTTTGAATTCTAAAACGCACAGCAAAAGCAACTTGAAAAGGCAGCATGATTGAAATTTCAGGAAACCGTGCCTTGTTTGTATATGTATTGCAGCCGGCTTTATAAAACTGAGTCATCGCTGCGGGTCCTGGTTTGTAGCTGACAGACTGTTTCTAAATGTGCACAAGATCAACTTCAGATGACAAATTTCAGTCGTTTGCTTTCTCTTTATGCATGTCAGGGGAAACAAATGGCCAAAATTGCTACTGACTTTTCTAGAAACCAGGGCAGTTTGAAGACAGCAGTGACTCTCAAACCCGAGGTGCCCAGGAATTGTCTGGGATCTGGTTAAGGTGCAGATTCGCTCTCAGCAGGCCTGGGTCGCAGCCGGAGACACTACATTTCCAACAAGCTCCCAGATGATGCTGATGCTACCAGTCTGCAGATCCACATTTTCTTAGGGCGAAGTCTTAGAGGAAGGTTTTCTTAAAGTTTCCTGATAAGAACCACCCGGATGCTTTGCTAAAAATAACAAATCTTGTTCCCCACCCCCAGACCCATTAAATCAGAACATCTGGAGAGGGCCAGGAACTGCATTTAATGAGCTGATTCTCGTCACTGTCCTAGAGTTACCCCCTTTTTTTTTTCTTAAGCTGGGGTCTTGCTCTGTTGCCCAGGCTGGAGTACATTGGTGTGATCACAGTTCACTGCAACCTCAAACTCCCAGGCTGCAGTGGCCCTCCCACTTCAGCCTCCCAAGTAGCCGAGACCACAGGCATATGGCACTACACCCAACTAATTATTATTATTTTTTTTTTTTTGTAAAAGTGGGATCTTGCTACATTGCCCAGGCTGGTCTTGAACTTCTGGGCTCAAGCAATCCTCCCACTTCAGCCTCTCAAGTAGCTAGAACCATAGACACATACCAACCACCATGCCCAGCTAATATTTTTATTTTTTGTAGAAATGGGGTCTCTCTCTCTCTGTGTTGCCCAGGCTGGTCTCAAACTCCTGGCATCAAGTGATCCTCCCACCCCAGCCTCCAAAAGTTCTGGGATTACAGGCATGAGCCACTGTACCCGAGGGCCGGGCCTTTTTGTTTGCTTGCTTGCCTGCTTGTTTGTTTTTTGAGCCAGACTCTCACCCTGTCACCCAGGCTGGAGTGCAGTGGCATGATCTCAGCTCACTGCAACCTCCACCTCCTGGATTCAAGTGATTCTCCTGCCTCAGGCCTCCCAAGTAGCTGGGCCTACAGGGGTACGCCACCACGCCCAGCTAATTTTTGCATTTTTTAGTAGAGACAGGGTTTCACCATGTTGGCCAGAATAGTCTCTATCTCTTGACCTTGTGATCCGCCTGCCTCAGCCTCCCAAATGCTGGGATTACAGGCATGAGACACCGTGCCCAGCCGGGTTGGCCCTTTTTGATATTCAGGGACCCCTCCCATGAATTTTACTGTCTTTATGACTTGTCATTTAGGAGATTTAAAAATACTAATGCTTTGCACCTCCCCCCTCACTCTCCAGGTTCTGATCTAAGTGGGGTGGGGGTGTGGTCCCACTCGGGACACCTAGGTGATCTCAAAGTGCAGCCAGGGTTGCGAGCCACTGTTGTGGGTGGGCATGAAGCAGCGTGTGCGTGGTGTCCCCCCCCCGCCGCCCGCAGCTCCCTCAAGACAGCGGCCCCAGATCCACCGGACCCTGACTCTTCCAAGACATCTCCTTCCTTCCCCAGAGAAGGACTGGACCTGCCACCTTCCCCATCCTTCCCCAGCTCCTTCTCTATCACACACGCCTGCCCTCCAGACCTCTGCTGCTTTCACCTCCATCCTCAATGTGTGTCCAGTTACCCCAAGACATCGGTCTCCTCCTCCTCCCTCCTCTCTTTGCCTCTCTCTGTGCTTTTCTGCATTCGTGAAATAAAAGATTAGAAAGGAAGAGCCATCCGACCAAATCATGTACACTCCACATAAAGGTAATATTAATGATAGCTATAAATCAAGGCCAGCACATTTTGAAGACCATTTAGACATGGAAAAAGCCAGCACCGTTCATTCCATAGAGAAGAAAATAAAACCAGAAAGTACCTAGAAATCTTCAAAATCTTCACAAAACTCTCCACCGACTTCCTCCCTCCTCTCTGATTACTTTCTCCTTGCGACACCGGCATTCCAAAGGGCTTATTTCTTATTTCTCTTTTGAATTTTGGATTGACTTTTTCCATTGTCAGGGTCTGGTATTTCAGCACCCCCATGTTAAACACTGCGTTGGATGCCTGCTTGGGCTTCCTAGACACCCACGGCGACACGGCCGTGGCAGTGTTTTAAGAGCTGGCGTCAGCCCCTCTTTCAAACCTGCAAACCTCGGTGCACCCCACCCTCCTTGCAGAGGGAGGAAGCGACATCAGGCACCTGCCAGACAGACGGTGACACTCAAAGGTCACCCTTCCTCCGACACTCAGATTGATGGACTTGACCCTGGGGACTCCTAAGAAAGTTACCTCTTAGACTTCAGTGCCAAGTGTCCTGACTTTGATTGAACCTTCGTCAGACCTTCTGACTCCCATCACTCACCCTTTCTGAAAATACATGTGTCCAGACTCGTTAAGCAGGCTCCGCCTCATGAATCTTGTTTTGGCTGAGGACTTTGTTTCAATGGAAAAAGACAAAACAAAAAATTTCTAGATTCCTTTATCAATCTGGCATTCTTATTACCAATTGTTGACAGCAGTCAGTTGATTTGTGCACACACCAATGCTTTAGATCAGGGATTGCTAAAATGGTCCCATGAGGAGCCCGATAGTAAATATTTTCAGTTTTGCAGGTCAGGTGCTCGCTGCTCTTCTACGAAAGCAGCCATAGACAGTACACAGCCAGCATAGTGTTCCAATAAAACTTTATTTGCAAAAACAGACTAGATTTGGTCTGTAAGCCATAGTTTGCTAACCTCTGGTTTAGACCCCAGGCTTCAAAATCAAATGGGTCAGAGTGAGAATCTCTTGCTCATGTGATTTACTAGTAAACTGGGTGGATTCCTTAATTTAAGCCTGTTCCCCCCTCCGCAGGGTGGAAACCATGGCTGTCACTGCGCCAAGCATTTCATGTTCATCAAACCATCCACCCCCTCATATCAACCCAGCACAGGAAAACGATTACTGTCTCCATTGTCCAAGCAGAGAAACTAAGGCTCTGATAGCTTCACTTACCCAGTGCCTTACAGCTAGAAAGGATCAACCTGGGGCTCTACCCTGGGTCTCCCAATTCCGGAGCCCATGCTCTGAGCTCCTAGACTGCCCACAGCCTCCCCAGGGGAGTGCCGTGAGGCATGGAGAGGTAGGCCACGCAGTGCCTGGCAGCGTCCAAATTCCTGCCATGGTAACCTTGTCTATTCAACAATGGTCATTGGTTTCCAGGCTTTGGAGGAAGGCATTACTCAGGAGAGAAACAGAGTGAAAGAGACTTTAGAGAAAGAACTGAAGAGAAGGCAAGAGCAGGAGGACCTCCTGGCCCAGCAGAAGAAGGTACACGTCTCAGGGAGACAGTCAGCTCCAGCCCAAATCAAGGCTCTGCAGCTAGGAAGGGTGGATCTAGGGCTCTGGTCTGGGCCCAGCGGCCCCTGCTCTGAGCTCCCAGGCGGTGCGGCCCACAGTCCTCCCAGGGAGGTGCAGTCAGGAGGGAAGAGGTTACCTATTTGGCGCCTGGCAGAGCCCAGATTCCTGCCATGGTAACCATGTCTGTTAAACAATGATCAGGCTTTGGCGGAAAGCATTACCCAGGAGAAGAAGAGAGTGAAGGAAGCATTAGAGGAAGAACAGACAAGAGTCCAAGAGCTGGAGAACTGCTTGGCCCGCCAGAAGGAGGTATGCTCGGGGAGATAGAGTCGACTCGAGCCCCAGTTGGCTTGAGAGCCATATGGAAGTAAGTTGAGAGCCGCCGACGAGGGGGGTGAGAGCATGGTGGAGGCTTCCTGTATAATTTGCGTTTGGGTGGGCTCAGCTACTTTGGGAAGCGTGGGAAACTCAAGGAGAGAACCCTGGAGTTGTAGCCTTGACAACCAATTGGGAAAAAATTGTAAACAGTGTGAAACACCATCAGGGAGAGAGTGAGCTTGGGAGACGAGTTGGGAATGGTGACATGGGCATCTTCTGTGTTCCAAAGCACAGAAACGGGAGAATGACAGAGTCATGGGACCTCAGGGCTGCACAGACCCTCCACCAGCATAAAGCCTCCGGCCTTCAGCACCACCCCTGAGGAATGCTCTCCAGCCCAGGGCAGTCCGTCCCAGCATGGATGCCTCAGGCTGGCAGAAAGTTTTCCCTTTAGGTTGAGCTGTGTCAAACCCTTACGCCCCAGAAGAGTGTCAGTCCTCCACCCTCCCCTGTGCTCCCCGAAGACACGCCCACTTCCTCTTCCACACGATGACTCAGATGTGTGAAAACAGAGGCGCTGGCACCCTGGCACCCTGCGTCCGCTCCTCCCCAAGCCTAAGCCCCCTGGTCCCTCAGGCCCCTCACAGGACTGCAGCCTGGCGCTGGCCCCCTCTTATGGCCTGTGCTGCTCTCCAGAAGTCACAGACTGGTAGCTTGTGACTAAAAAGGACCTGTGGGTGGTATGTTTGGCCCTGGAATGTTTTATTTTGAACTCATAAAATCTATTTAAAAATTCAGATTTCACCCGGGCACAGTGGCTCACTCTCTGTAATCCCAGCACTTTGGGAGGCCAAGGCGGGCAGATCACCTGAGGTCAGGAGTTCAAGACCAGCCTGACCAACATGGCAAAACCCTGCCTCTAAAAATACAAAGATTAGACAGGCGTGGTAGTGTACACCTGTAATCCCAGCTACTCTAGAGGCTGAGGCAGGAGAATCGCTTGAACCTGGGAGGTGGAGGTTGCAGTGAGCCGAGATCACGCCACTGCACTCCAGCCTAGGAGATAGAGTGAGACCCCATCTGAAAAAAAAAAAAAGTTCAGATTGCCATCCTCTTCTGAAAAGTCAGAAAATCTAGCCCTTTTTTCTACCTAGCAAAAATGGACAAGAAGCCTTACCAGGTAGCAGCAGTTTGCCACAGTCCTCACCACTCCCTATTGCATTAAACACAGCCCACGTCACTGTTTCTATCTGTATGGGCTTCATAGGCATTTGAGTTTGCCACCCATCACCCACTTTCTTCCTAAAGGGAGGCAGCCAGAACCACCATTCTCCAGCCATGGTAGCCTAGGGTAGAACTCTTCCCCTCCCTCACTGAAGATGTTCTACTTCTGTTAATACATCTAAACTGACTTTTGGGAAAGCCCTGATACATTTGTAGATTCATGTTTAGCTTGTGGTCACCCTCAGATCCCTGATCCTTTTTCACGTGTGCTTTCATGAATTCCTCAATCCTGACACAGCGCAGAGGAATGCGGGCTTTGCAGCCAGATGAGACGTGAGTTCGAATCCACGCCGGTCTAAACTTCCTGATTGCGGCTGATCTGCCGCTACCTCCCTTCTCGAAGGGCTGGCTGTGGCCTCAGATTTGGCCTCCAGAATTATTGCTGAGTAAATGGCAGCTGCTCCTACTGTCTCTCCTGCCACCTGTGCCCCTTCTTCTGTTTGGGCATTTGTTTTCCAGCAGCCCTCACTCCTCAAGTATATTCCTTGCCCACCCACCACTGCAGGAGAAACAAAAAGACCTCTGGGCAAAGCCTGTGCCATCTGACCCGACCCACGACAGGAAAAGGTTCTCCCTTGGAGTCTGACACAGCTGTGCCCTGCAGCCCTCTTGCAGAGCATCACTGAGGTTTGCTCCCAAGTTATTTCTCCAGGGATGGGGATGAGGAGGAGGGTCTCCAAGGAGTCACTTGAGTCAAATGCCTCAAGGGGCCAACAGCAAAGGCCTGGGGAAGATCCTTGAATTTAGAGACTTTGAGGTCATGGGGCTCAGGAGACAAATGTAAGCGTCCTTGCAGAGGGGATCTGTGGTTGGGTCACCCCTGACCTGTTAAAATGTCAGCCTACTTCTGGCAGAACCTCTCTGTGGCTTCCTATTGGGGGAACTTGAGAGAACAGCCCCAGCTACAGGCTCCATTCAACTGCCATTGGTGATTTGATTTTCTTTTTTTCTGTCACCCAGGCTGGAGTACAGTGGCACGATCTCAGCTCACTACAACCTCTGCCTCCCAGGTTCAAGTGATTCTCGTGCCTCAGCCTCCCGAGTAGCTGGGACTACAGGCACACATCACCGTGCCTGGCTAATTTTTTGTATTTCTAGTAGAGACAGGGTTTCACCATGTTGGACAGGCTGGTCTTGAACTCCTGACCTCAAGCGATCTGCCTGCCTCAGCCTCCCAAAGTGCTGGGATTACAGGCGTGAGCCACCGCACCCGGCCTGATTTTGTTTTCATTGCATCTTCCACCACATTATCAGGGTTTTTAAGGACGACAGAATCACTAGGTCATAATCTGGGTCTTGAGGTCGTGTTCAAAGTTAATTCTCATTACCTGTTGTGAACTTGGGAGCACAGCAACTGAGCAGGTAGGGCCTGAGTGAGCCAGGCAAGGCCTCTCTTCCAGGTAGCACCTGTCCCGTCTGCAGAGAAAGGGCTGGCGAGTATAGACGCAGAGTCAGACACAGCAGAGCCAACTCTAATTCCCCAGGAAGTGCCTCAAAGTCTCTTTCAGAATTCACAGGAAAATGTCCTACCCTGAAACCCACTTTAAAGGATCCAAATAAACGTGAAATTCTTCGGATGCCACTTTTCTTCTGCTTTGTTTAAGGCTAGTGTTGGGACAGCAGAGTGCTAGCGTTTTGTCAACTATTTTTCACTGCAAAGTGTGTAATATCTCAGCCATACCCTGGATTAAAGACTGCTTGCAGGCTCTTCTGGGGCCCTAACCCCTGGTTATCATGGAAATCACGCTCCGAGCTCTAAGCGCCTGACAGTCAGCCTGGTGTTTGAAAGGCAAACCGTTGGAAAATCGAGGTGGCCTTTCTTGTGACCGGAAGCAGGCTGGCAATGTATTTCCTTTGGTGATTCACATTAAGCTGTTTAGTTGAATAGCTTAGCAGCAAGTAACTTCCTGGACAAACTTCTTGATTAGGGCCACCAAATACTGGCCACACTTTCTTCCCCACACCCTACCAGAACATCGCTTATCCCTTCTAGAAACTGGCATATTGTGGCTCATTAATTGGGCATACTGCCCTTCTCTTGAAACTGAATTCTGTTGAAGAGATTCATTTCTGGTTCAAGCGATTCTCCTGCCTCAGCCTCCCGAGTAGCTGGGACTACAGGTGCGCACCACCACACCCAGCTAATTTTTGTATTTTTTGTAGAGACGGGCTTTCACCATGTTGGCCAGGCTGGTCTCAATCTCTTGATCTCATGATCCGCCCACCTGAGCCTCCGAAAGTGCTAGGATTACAGGCATGAGCCACCGCGCATAGCCAAAAATTCCATTATTAACGAGACTCTTCTTTTGATCAGAAAGGCTATTTGGCCCCGTGATAGGAAGCCGCCCCACTGCTCCCCCGTTCCCTGTCGAGAGCTCCGTATTCCAGCTCCGTGCTTTCCTCTGTGCAGGCTTCAGATCTGGCCACACGGCTGACAAAGGGTGTGGCTTTGAGCCCTCTCTGCCTTTCTGTTCCTCAGTTTCCTCATGTGGAAAATGGGCCACTCTCAGCACTTCTCCGACAGAGCTGCTGTGACACTGAAGGGCTGGCCGGGGGCCTGGGCGTATCTAATAGCCGCCCGGACACTCTGGCTGTTATTGTTACTGTTATTATCTTATTAGTAGCAATTTCCCCCCTGAAATGTGCAGGCCACCAAGAGGACTTGTCCTTGACTTCCAGGTTTTGGAGAGCAGCATGGCCCATGAAAAAAGGAGAGCAAAGGAAGCCTTGGAATCGGAAAAGAGAAAAGTTCAGGATCTGGAGAACCACTTAACCCAACAGAAGGAGGTATGATCAGCAGCAGAAAAGAACCTTCTGGAAGAAGCAGCAGCAAAGCCAGATGCCCTGGAGGAGTACAGTGGGAAATGGGGCAGACCTCCCTTTGAAGTGGCCAAGATCTGCCAGTGACTGGCCGTGTGACCTCGGGCAGATCGCCATATTCCCACCCCTGTTTCCTCATCTGTAAAATGGGAATGCTAACAGTCCCTGGCTCAGCAGGTTAAATGCTATCAGGTATAAAGTACATAGGACCACACCCTGCAGCCTAGAGGGCCCTCGGGAAGCGTTTTCTGCTCTTTGGCTCAGCCACCTAGGAAAGAGGGACCCTCCCCAGGAGAGAACCCTGGGTTTCAGCTGGGGTCAGTGACTTAGCCAACGTCGTCCTCACAGTAGAAAGGCATGTGTGCCACACCCGGCATGGCCACAGGAGAAAGCACTGCTCCTGGCCCGGCCTCCTGGTGTCCTGGACTCTGAGGCAGGCCCTCCCAGGACTGGCTGAGGAGTAAAACACACAAAGAACGCAAAAAGAGATGGTGCAGGTAGGTGCATGGTAAACGCACATGGTTGTCACATCAAGCCCCAGGGATCAGTGCCTTCTGGAGTGGACAAGAAGATGGGCACCCCAGGACAGAAAGATGCTGGGGAGGCCAGGAGGGGTCAGAGCTGGAGACATCCACATCCACCCAACCCAACGTCACCAGCCTGAGGACCTGGCCCACCCAGACACACCTGCCCAGAGCAGCATGAAAAGCAGGCCCTCAGGTCAGCCTGGGTGCCTGGGTCACAGCCTGGAAGTAAGAGCCGGGGGTGGGAGGGGTGGTCAGGAGGAGATCACTCAGGGACCTACAATGGCATCTCCATGAGCTGGGCTTCGGGAACAGAGGTGGCACAGACACACACATGCCAGCCCCCACAGAACTTCTAGAAACAGAACTGATGGCTCTGATGGTTCAATTCGGTTTCATTCATCTGCCCATAAATATTCATTTATCCACCCACCAATTTCAGTTTCATTCATCCACCATGTGCCAGGCTCGGTTCTGGGTGCCGTGGACACCATAGTGAGCAAGACAGACCAGAGCCAGGCTGCTCAGATCTTCCATCCTAGTGCTGGGGAGACAGACGTCCCGTAGAAGCAGGGGCCGCACCAGGGCCACAAAACCAAAGCTGAGGAGCAGGCTGGAGAGTGCCCGAGGGCAGGACCACTCAGGAAGTGACATTCCAGTGAGAACTGGAAGGAAAAAGGAGCCTGGGTGCAGAGAAGACCACTGATTAAAGTGACACAGGTGTGAAGGTCAGGACTGAGCTTGCCAGGAGGTAGACAGGGGAGACTGGGTGAGGAATGAAACCAAAGCTGGCCCAAGATGGGAGGCACCAGGACACAGGGGAGGGAAACAGGTGGGAGAGGCAGGGAAGGAGCCGCAAACTGTGGGGAGTTAAAGGGTCCATTCTGGACTCAATTCTCAGCTCTGCCCTAACAGACTGTGTGACCCTGGGCAAGCCCCTTGCCCTCTCTGTGCCCTCATGTGTCATGTGGGTCTGGTGGCAGAACTGCCCTACAGGTGT
The DNA here is from genome assembly GCF_001604975.1 of Cebus imitator. NCBI lineage: Eukaryota > Metazoa > Chordata > Mammalia > Primates > Cebidae > Cebus > Cebus imitator. The sequence continues at coordinate 6,057,596 of NW_016107330.1, forward strand.
AATATGAGGAGTCAGTGCATCTGTGGCTTGGGATGCATCCTCGCTGGTGAGGTCAGAGTCCAGGTGGGATGGGCGGTTGAGTGGGTACAGCAGGGGGGGGCTGCGCAGCCTTAAGCAAAGCCCTTGGCAGTGGGACGATGCCAAGCCCATGAAGGAAGTAAGGTCAGAGTCCAGGTAGGCAGAGGGAGCACAGACACGGGAACAGCCTCACTAAGGGGTGGGACCCAAACTGTGGTCACCGCTGCCCCCAGAGCCTCCCTTATACATATGGGCCAGGGATGGGGTCCTGAAGCTCAGGCTACAGCCAGGCAGTGGCTCACACCTGAAATCCCAGCACTTTGGGAGGCCGAGGCAGGTGGGTCACCTGAAGTCAGCAGTTCAAGGCCAGCCTGGCCAACATGATGAAACCCTGTCTCTACTAAAAATACAAACATTAGCCAGATGTGGTGGTACAACTGTAATTCCAGCTACGTGGGTGGCTGAGGTGGGAGAATTGCTTGAACCTGGGAGGCAGAGGCTGCAGTGAGCCAAGATCTCACCACTGCACTCCAGCCTGGGCAACAGAGCGAGATCCCATCTCAAAAAAAAAAAAAAAAAAAAGGTTGCCATAATCCCATTTCCCCCCAAATAAACATCATTTACATTTCAGTACATACCCCTCTGGTCTTCTGTTGTACATATATACATATATTTAAAATGCTTTTCTTGTGAACTTTATGTTGGTAGGGAGGGAGTATAATTGCAAGAGTTTCAACAGCTAGCTGCAGATAGCGTTTTTCGAGCCCACCCTAACTATTTACCTCCCAGGGCTTGTACAGGAGAGTCTGGCTTCCAACACTCTCCCCATCACCAAGTCTGTGGGATTTGTGTTCTCAACTCTAACTGACCTAGACAGGAATTTTGGAAACCCACGCCTTCGTAGACTGGAAGTGGCTGCCTGGGTCCTCCTTTGGCATGGGTCTGCAGGGACAGAAGGCACGTCCCAGCATTATCTCTCCTGCCGCACCTCCCAAAGAGCCAGGTACTTCCAACAAAGGCCAGCATTGGTGCCAGCACATCCCGGTTTATTCAGTGACTCAACGCCAAACAGCAGGACCCAACCTCTCACCAGCATGTCACTTCCTGAACACCAGCCCTGAGATCTTGAAAGATGACTCACTCCTTTACGCACATGACTAAGATATGGCTCTGAGGTTCTCACAGGGCAGGTGTGCCACAGTTTTCACCTCTGTCCCCAGTGGGCACTTGAGATCTTTCTCCCAAACCCTGACTTGGTGGCTTCAATGGTGACTCAACCTGGTTTCCCTTTGCGGTGTCATCTCCCTTTGAGGGCACAGGCCCTCAAACGACTTCCTTTGACTTCCAGATCTCAGAGAGCAGCCTTGCCTACGAGAAACACAAAGCAAAGGAGGCCATAGAGAAGGAAAAGAAAAAGGTGCAAGACCTGGAGAATCGCTTAACCAAGCAGAAAGAGGTATGAGTCGCAGGGAGGGAGAGATGAGAGGGCCCAGCATGGTGCAAGGCAGTGCTCTGGAGCCAGGCTCTGGGTTCAAATCCTACCTCTCCCCATCCGTGGCTGTGGCACTTTAGGCAAGTACTCTACCGTCTCTCTGCCTTAGTTTTCCCACTTATGAAATGCAGATGATACCCACAGATCAATCTCCTTGAGTTGTTGTGAGACATGACTGCAGTTATACACGCAGAACACATGGAGAGGCACCCAGCACCCAGCGCTCCACGGGGACGTGTCAGCCGCCCATGTTAGCATAACGAGCTCATGGCTGTGGAGGGGCAGGATCCGAAGCCAGGACTGTCTGACTCCCGAACCCTAAATCATCACCTCTCCCTCTCTACTGCACTTCAGCTTTGTGTGGGCTCAGCTGCCTGGCATAAGAAGGGAGATGTTGGCCGGGCACCCAGCACTTTGGGAAACCAAGGCAGGTGGATCACTTGAGGTCAAGAGTTCAAGACCAGCCTGGCCAACATGGTGAAACCCCGTCTCTACTAAAATTACAAAAATTAACTGGGCTTGGTGGCAGGTGCCTGTAATCTCAGCTACCATATTACCAGCTTGGCCAATATGGTAAAACCTCGTCTCTACTAAAAATACCAAAAAAAAAAAAAAAAAATTAGCTGGGCGTAGTGGCAGGCACCTGTAATCCCAGCTACTAGGGAGGCTAGGAGAATCGCTTGAACCTGAGAGGTGGAGATTGCAGTGAGCCAAAATTGTGCCATTACACTCCAGCCTGGACAACAGAGCAAGACTCCATCTCAAAAAAAAAGAGAGGAGATGCTAGGGTACAGACACCTGGGTTTCTGATCACTTTGATGTCAGTTTTCCCAGCAGAACTTGTCATCATAATTATCATCACCTTCCTAATCCAAATGCATTTACTGTTTTTGTTTTTGTTTTTGTTTTTGTTTTTGTTTGGAGACAGAATCTCACTCTGTCTCCAGGCCTGGAGTACAGTGGCGTGATCTCAGCTCACTCCTACCTCCACTTCCCGGGTTCAAGCAATTCTCCTGCCTCAGCCTCCCTAGTAGCTGGGATTACAGGTGCCTCCCACTACGCCCAGCTAATTTTTTTTTTTTTAGTAGAGACGAGGTTTTACCATATTGGCCAAGCTGGTCTCAAATTCCTGACCTCGTGATTCACCCACCCCAGCCTCTCAAAGTGCTGGGATTACAGGCGTGAGCCACCACGTCTGGCTACCTTTACTGTTATCACTGAGAATTGTAAATGCAGTAGGAATAGAAGTGGATTGTGCACGTGACCCTGTCTTACCCTGCAGGTACCTCATAAGCAGTAGGGCATAATTGGCTTCTGCTGGGTCCCAATAGTACAAGGCGTGCGCGCGCGCGCACACACACACACACACACACACAATGACCAATTTGTCAAAGTCAAAGCAGGTGACAAACATGCATCCTGGCAATAATGGGTTAAATTTAAATATAGGTGACTATGACTTCAAAGGATTTTCGGGACCAGCTAGGACTAAAAAGGTCTCTATTCACATCAAACTGGGATCATTTTCTTCAAAGAAAGGTTTGCAAACATTAGCATGCATTCAAATCTTGGGGGAATTTATTTTAAATGCCTGTTTCTTGGACCCCACCCCAAGAAATTCTGATCCCCTGTGAAGGACAGACTCAGGAATCTGCATGTTTCATAAGCAGTCCATGGTGCTGATGCACTTTAAACAACACTGCTCTAGGGAGGATAGTCAGGAGGGCCTGTCAGCCCTGGACACCACTCTTTAAGAGGGTCGTTCAGTAACTGGCCATGTGTCCAGAGAAGGTAGATGAGAGTTGGGTGAAGTGATGCGGGACTTCTCAGCCCAGGGCCATCAGGATCACAGAGGACCCCTGCGGGGAGGCACGTGCTGCAGGCTGTGGGAGAGCCTGAGAGAGGCAGTCGCTTCCCAAGCAGCCATGTCCTCCACATGATGGACCATGGATCGCCCATGAAACACACTACGGGTAGGCGAAAAGGAGAGGTTAAAGCATTAAAGGTAGGTAACCTGGGACATAAAATGGATCGGGAATGAGACTAATGCAAAAAAAAAAAGTGTATCATGGAATCAATGAATGAGTCACAGTTTTTACTCTAGCAGTTACAGTGCAAGGGAAAACCCAGCTGGTTGCACAGTTTACCAGACAAAAATGGACCAACCACTCATGGAAATACGACCATTCTTGGAACCAGACCAGCGAGAATCTCTCCTAAGCGTCATTATATAGAGGATTCTGCAACAAGCAGCCTTCTCAGCAATATCCTTAGAACAGTGACACCAGAAGGTGGCGTCTCGGCTGGGCACAGTGGCTCATGCCTGTAATCCCTGCATTTTGGGAGGCCAAGGCCGGTGGATCACCTGAGGTCAGGAGTTCAAGACCAGCCTGGTCTCCTTTGTTCTCCTGTCCTTGAACAAGCTGCTGAGTAGCCGGCAGGGAGCAAAGATGCCAGGCTGTGTGACTGCCCATAGCAGGGCTGCGTCACAGCTCTTCAAAGAAACAAGTGCAGTTTGTTGTGGATTCTCTGGGACACCTGGGGCGCGTCACTGAGCTGCGTGTGGCAAGCTGTTCTCTGGGATGCCTGCCTGTGTCCCCAGGGAGCACCTCCTCGGCCAGGTCTGTATGTGCTCTGCTGTGGGATTTCCTAACGGTAACAGTGAGGTTAAGACCCTGAACAAGAACCAGACAGGGTTAAGCAGAGGTACACGGAGGATGCAGCAACTCCCAGGCGAGGCTCGTGGGAATAACATGATAAAACGGCACAGGTATTTTATTTTTTGAAAAACAATGTTTTCTTTCCTGATCACAAAAAAAAACCACACCTG
>NW_016107330.1:6062586-6063504 GCF_001604975.1 Cebus imitator
CAGAAAACCACTCCGAAGAAAGTAATAACTAACAGAAAAGTAATAACTGACAGAGTGCACTGAGCACAGTTGCCGCTGTCGACATTTTGATGTGATTCCTTCCAGACCGCCTTTGTGTTGAGCCCCAACATCGACATCGATAAATACCGATTTATTACGAAGCTGGTGATTTACAGTGACACCGTGCACACTGCTTTGGACGCCCTTTTTGATATTTAACATATGACGTCAACCTTAAATCATGAGATTCTCTAAGTACAGAGTTTATTCGGGCTCAGAGCTTGAGGACAGCAACCCAGAAAACAGACTCCAAAAGAATGGGTCAGCGTTTCAAAGGAGGGAGGTGAAAGTTTCACTTTGATAAGCAGTGAACAGCATCGCAATGTCTTCCACACAAGGTTAGCACATGCAGTTATGGCCCTTTGGTTGGTTACAGCCTGCTGCATTCCTGGAAAAATTGCTTTAATATTCCAGGATGAGGGGTGGTCATCTGAAGGAGTCTTACCCCACTCATTTACAGAAAGGAACAGAAGTTGTAGGTGTGTGCTACGTGACCCAGGCCACACAGCTGCATTCCTCGAGAGTCTCAAAATAATTTAAGGTTTTGATTGCTTTAAGTTTGAATGATTTTGGCCAGGTGCAGTGGCTCACACCTGTAATCCCAGCACTTTTGGGAGGTCAAGGTGGGAGGATCAGCTGAGATCAAGAGTTCAAGACCAGCCTGGCCAACTTGGCAAAGCCCCGTCTTTACTAAAAATACAAAAATTAGCTGGGCATGGTGGTGGGTGCCTGTAATCCCAGTTACTCAGGAGGCTGAGGCAGAAGAATCGCTTGAACCCGGGAGGTGGAGGTTGCAGTGGGCCAAGATCGCTCTAGTGCACTCCAGCTTGGGCAGCAGAGTGAGACACCGTCTAAAAA
>NW_016107330.1:6063659-6069196 GCF_001604975.1 Cebus imitator
GAGGCTGAGGCAGGAGAATTGCCTGAACCCAGGAGGTAGAGGTTGCGGTGAGCCGAGATCGCGCCATTGCACTCCAGCCTGGGTAACAAGAGTGATACTCCGTCTCAAAAAAAAAAAAAAAATTTGAATGATTGAATTTTGCATAGAACATCTCAGTGGCATGGAACCATGTTCCGTGGCCTGGGTTTGCAGTGTGCTAGATGGAACCTGATTTCTTTCCTCCTCCCCTGTGGCCGGGGTACAAGGTGGTTTCTTGGTCTTCACTAGTACCGAAGACGCTCACTTAACCACCCTGCGCATCAGTTTCTATGTCCTTAGGAAAAATTCCCTAAAGTGGAGTTGCTGAGTCACAGGACATGCATGATTTTCAGGCTCACAGTACACGTTCCTGAATGACTGTGTAAAAGGTCACAGCAGCTTGCCCCTCCACCAACAGTTGAAAAATGCCCAGGACTGCAAATACATTTGAAATTGGATTAGACAATATTCATAAGATGGCCAGCACAGTGCCAGTCAAGAAGCCCACACTCCACATTATTGCAGGAAGGACTCAAGGAGAAGAACAGAATGTTGACCGTGAAAGAGCAAAAACACGGGTTCCGGGAGGAGGGACAAGAGGTGCCCAGGACAGGGCCGCCGGAGCCCTGGAGGAAACGGGGTATCCTGGAGGCAGGTGTGCAGTGAAGGAGAGAAGGGACGCGGCACATTCATCCTGGAGAACAGATTTAGAGACAGACATGACAGCCCTCCTCAAATATTTAAAGGGCTGTCTCATAAAAGAGAAATAAAACGTACTCAATGAGCTCCAGGTGACAGAGCTGAGCTGAGAGACCAGAAATCACAAGGAGACAGATCTCCGCTGAATATAAAGACAAGTTCTATAATAATTGGAACCTTCCAGAGAAGGCATGGACTTTGTACTTTCAAAGGATCGACAGAATAATTAGACAGTAGACTTTGCCCCCTCACTGAAGGTGGGGGAGGAGGGGGCTGGGTAAGGATGTATTCCTGAATCTCTTGTTATTTTGCTACTTGTTTTTTGTGTAGGAAATGGAATTCAAAGAGCAAAAACAGGACGTTTTAAATAATAAATTAAGTGACGCACTGGCCATGGTCGAAGAGGCTCAGAAAACAAAGACAACTGAAAGTCTAAAAGCAGAGAGCCTCGCCTTGCAATTAAATGAAACATTAGCTGAACTGGAAACTGCCAAGACAAAAATGGTAGGTCGCTGCCTTCCGGGAACGGGAGACTTTTTCTCTCCACGGAAGATTACAGTGCTGTGAGAACCTGTGGTTTGGGTGGGGGCTTCTCAGCCTCAGCACGACAGATGCTCTGGGCCAAGTAGCTCTTTCCTGTAGGGGCTGTCCTGAGCATCTTAGGTTATTTAGCACCATCCCTGTCCCCTACCCACCAGATGCCAGAAGCCCTCTCCCCGCAGTCGTGGTCACCAAAAATGCAGACAGTACCAAGTGTCCCTTAATCGCCCCCTAATGAGAAGTGTTGGTTTAGAGCGAAAGGTACACAGAACCAGGATGCCCTCTCTGCAGGGTGTTCTGAGACGTATTTCAGGGTCCTCGCAGGATCAGGGAGAACACTCAGGATTTAGTGATCAGTGACTATTCCACCGGCTTTCAGACAGTGTGTTAAAGCATAGACTCGGCATTCGAGGCCCTCCACAACCAGGGCTGGATGTTGCATTCATTCTGTCATCCATATGTTCAACCAACAGGTTTCTGGGCAAGAAAGGAATGCAGGTTAATCTGTCAGACGAGCACAGAGTACATTTCATGAGGGTGTGGCATTGGAGAAGACAGCTCTGGGTGTGGCACGTGGTATAGACCAGAATCATAAGGACCTGACCTTGGCTGGGGCGGGGGGAGGCATGGGACGGAGGGAGTTGCTGGAGAGAGTTACAATGGCAGGACTTGATAACGGCTGGCGGGACGTGAGCGCCAAGGAGAGGACAGTGCCAGAGGAGACCGCACGCTTCAGGCCAGGGCGCCTGGGGACATGATGGGTTAGGGACAGCATAGGAATGGCAGTCTGGAGGTCTGGGATCATTGTGGGGGGGTTCTCTTGGAGCAATCGTTTTTTGGAGAAGAGGAGACAAGAGAAGGAAGGCGAGGATAGGGTATCAAAGTTCAAAAGCCCCCCCAGCTTTGGGTACGCAGTAGTTTCGGGAAAGACAGCAAGACGAGAGCCTAACCTGGAAGGCCGCCTCCTAGGCAGGGTCCTTGGAAGAGCGAGCGTGTGTGTCTGGGGCAAAGAGTGTACCTGTCATGGGGAGATCACAGGCCACGGCCCAACATGTCACCTGGGAATAGGGAGCAGGACAGGGTGAGGTCGGAGGAGCAGGCGGGCAGCGAGTTGGAGGTGCTGACATGGAAACGCCAAGGGGAGCCTCAGGAGGGGGTGGGCATGGGAGAGCAACTGATTTGCCATTCAGGGATCATCAGTAATTTTTTGTTTTTAAGAAATGCAAGTTGTTTTTGTTTTTAAGAAATGTAAGTTCTGATCAGGCACAGTGGCTCACACCTGTAATTCCAGCATTTTGGGGTGCCAAGGTGGGTGCATCGTCTGAGGTCAGGAGTTTGAGACCAGCCTGGTCAAATGGCGAAACCCCATCTCCCCTAAAAAAAAATTACAAAATTCAGCTGAATGTGGCGATGCATGCCTGTAGTCCTACATACTCAGGAGGCTGAGGCAGGAGTATCGCTTGAACCAGGAGGCGGAGGTTGCAGTGAGCCAAGATCATGCTCTGCACTCTAACCTGGGTGACAGAACAAGACTCTGTCTCCAAAACAAAAAAAGAAAAAAGAAAGAAAGAAATGCAAATTCATTCACTTTTTCTTATGAAATTGTTCGCTCATTAATTCCATAAATATTTATCAAACATCAAATGCTGTGGGCATAGCAGTAAGTAGAAAAAGACACATTTCTGCTGTTACGAAGTTTACATTCTAGTGGGCATGAGAAACAAAGAAACAAGATTAAAGGCTTCAGGGACAATGAAACAGACACTGGAACAGAAAGTGTCTGGGGCTGCTCCTGTTAGGTGGTCAGGGAGGGCCTCTCAGAGGAGGTGACACTGGAGCTGAGCCCTGAAAGTCAAGAAGCAGTCAACCATGCAAGGAGCTGGGGAAGAAGTTTACAAGGCAAAGGGAACAGCACGTGCTAAGGCCCTGGGGTGGGGCCCAGGTTAGCACCTGTGTGTGTGCAGAGGGGCCATATCCTTGTTGTCATCATATCCAGCTCCCAAGATCACACTGAGTGATACTGTTTCCCAGATCATGATGGAAAACCAGCTAATCCTGCAGCAGCAGAGGGTAAAGGCGCTCCAGGATGAGCAGGAATCGCAGAGACACGGGTTTGAAGAAGAGATCCTGGAATATAAGGAGCAAATCAAACAGCACTCCCAGACAATTGTGAGTCTTGAGGAGAGACTCCAGAAAGTCACTCAGCACCATAAAAAAATAGAAGGCGAGATTGCAACGTTGAAGGACAACGATCCAGGTGAGTCTGAAGGGAGACCAAGGAAATCTTCGTGTTAGGGGCAGGTTCTCATTGTCCCCTGGGTCCCGATGGGCTGATGGTTAAGAAAAGCGCCTCATTCAAAAGCTCATTCATTCTGTGAGGCCTCCTTTTGTTCTTGTCACACAACGATGTCAGAAGCCCTCCGAGGCCCAGGTTCAGCAGAAGTCATGGCAATGAGTTGGGACATCCTTTGTGCCGACCCAGTGAGCCGGCGAGACACGCAGGCTACCAGGGCTGTCAGGGCCATTGAGAGTAGTGCGAAGTGGAATCATCGTTTCCACATGAAAACAGCTCGTGCGGGGGCCTTTCAAAGGCTTCTCTCTGCCATCGACCATTTGCATCTTGACCAATGCACTTTCATTAGCAGCCAGGATTTCTCCCTTAAAAAATAAGCCCAAAAGAGGCTGAAAAAAGAACTCAGACTTGTGAGCACTGGTTGGCCCCAAATGGCCAAGGTAAGTTGTATTATTGTAAAGATATTAAGCTCTTGGAGAAAGTTCTGGAAGTAGAGGACTGGGGCCAGGGTATCCCAGCCTCAGCCCTGTTGACATTTGGGGCAGGATCATTTTTTCATGGATGGGACTATCCTGGGCACTGTCGGGTGTTAGCAGACTCCCTGGCCTCCACCCACCAGATGCCAGCAGCACCCCTACCCCAGTTGTGACAACCAAAAATGTCTCCAGACATTGCCCAATGTCCCCTACAGGCAAACTCACTCCTGGTTAAGAAACACGGCTCTAGTCCCCAGCAAGTTGGCAGTCCATCAGGACTTACTACATTCATTCATTCATTCATTCATCTCTCTCAGTGAAGCTTCTGTGATGTTCCAGTCTCATGTGGGCACTCAGGATCCAGTGACGGACAAGCCAGTTTTTGTCCTCCTCGTAACAAAATTATTGCCCTGACAGGTGATCCCAGACAAATAGGGCGCCGTGATGAGGACGAAAAGCGGGGTTCAGTTTCCGAACCCAGAGTCCAGGTCAGAGGAAGGGTGTTTGAGTTTGAGCTGGGACCTGAAGGGCGACTGCATCTTTGTCACCCCCACACTTAGGCCAATGTGCACTCCACAAATGTTTGTTGAAGGAGTAAACACGTGAGTGAACACGTGACTGAGCAGTGAGCCAGGACACCAGAGGCGGTGCACTGAGGTGTAAGTGGGAGGAAAGCAGTGGAAGGCCCTAAACACAGATTCTTCTTTTGAGAGAGGCGGGCAGGCGGTGGGACCAGGGGCTGAGGCCGCACTGCTCACCAGCTTCGCCGAGTGGTCGCCAGCAGCCTCCATCACTCTGGTGCCCCTTTCATTGTCTGTGAGTGGACTTGAGGGTCCCTGCCTTCTAGAGTAGCTGGGAAGGTCACATAGCCACACACTTGGGGAGAGCCCTCAGCCCGTGACGTGGAACACGTGCGGGTCTCACAAGGCGGAGAGCACTACAGGTGGAGGCAGGATTTGCAAATTGTGAAAGACACAGGTGCATTTGTAAGCAAAGGGGAAGGACGGCCTCCTCTCACAACATTCACGTGTCCCTCTAATACAGCCCACAAGGAAGAAAGGCCTCAAGACCCTCCGGTGGCTCCCACGACGGACAGCAGTGCCAAAGACATGGCATGCGAACACCTGATGTGAGTACCTGCGGGTGTGTGAGCGCCAGGCATTCTCACGGATGCCACCTGGGTGGGGGCAAACAGGAAACCAGCCCCTACCGGGGCCATATTGTCAGAAGCCAAACAGGGAGCCCAGCCTGCTGCCTTCCCAGTGCTGCTTACATTTCCCCATTCCTTCAGCAAGGCAGGCGGTGTCGTGGAAAGAGTTAAATGGAGCTACGTTCAGACCCTCCGCCTGTTTTCTGCTGTTAGAATACCCAAAACTGGGTAATTTATAATGAAAATGAGTTCATTTCTGGCCAGGCATGGTGGCTCATGCCTGTAATCCAAGCACTTTGGGAGACTGAAGTGGGCAGATCACAAGGTCAGGAGTTCGAGATCAGCCTGACCAACATGGTAA
>NW_016107330.1:6070646-6084705 GCF_001604975.1 Cebus imitator
AAATAAAAAATAAAGAAGTCTGTCCTCAAAGAACTGACAGTTTTCAGAGAAACAAACATATGAATGGGAAAGATCCAGAAAGCAGCTCGTAAAGAAGGAGGCGCCGATGGGACACAGAGGAGGGATTTGGAAGTCCCCCAACAGGAGAACCACCTGCCTCACCCTTGCACCAAATTCTAGTGACCGAAGTCTGACATCACAGGGTTTTTACAGAAAGACAGGGATATGCGGCCTCCCCATTGTGAAAAGCTCCCGACTCCTCCTCCTGTTTAAACTCTAGAAATAGTGGTCCCATGACTTGGAGAAGCGTCAGCACTGCCTGGCTCTGCTGTGGTCCACTTCCTTAGAGTGTGAGCAGGCTTGAGTTCTAAGGTTCTGTCCTCAAGTTGAAAGATTTGTGGTTGCAGCCAAGGACGCACTCGTGCGCACACACGCATGCACGCACACGGAGAATACATTATATATATGCAGTTATTTTCATTGTGATGATCGCCAGTCTTTTTTTGTTGTGTGACATGCACCTGCCAGTGTTTTACTTTAATTCATAATAAACACAGTACCTTCTAAAGTCTGTATAAGGCCAGGCACGGTGGCTCACACCTGTAATCCCAGCACTTTGGGAGGCCGAGATGGGTGGATCACCTGAGGTCGGGAGTTTGAGACGAGCCTAACCAACATGGTGAAAGCCTATCTATCTCTACTAAAAATACAAAAATTAGGCAGGTGGTGGACGCCTGTAGTCCCAGCTACTCAGGAGGCTGAGGCTGGAGAATCACTTGAACCCAGGAGGTGGAGGTTGCAGTGAGCCGAGATTGCACCACTGAACTCCAGCCTGGGCAACAGAGCAAGACTCCATCTCAAAAAAATAAAAATATATTTAAAAATGAAGTCTATATAAGAGGAGACTGGATTTCAAAAGCCTGTGAACTCAAATGAAGTGGCAGTAATACCTGCCCCAAGACTAAGGCTCCTAAACCCCTTCCAGAAGGGCAGGACCTCCTCCCTGCAGCATTAACATGACCTGTCTCCCCAAGGCTGCAGTTTCCCAGCTTGCTGAGATGCACACCCTGTGTTCTTCCAATCAAATCCCCTAGCAGGGCGCCTCCCCTGCTGTTCTGCTGGGCACCCTTCACCCCTCCACTGGGCACAGCCCCCCTCCCATCAACCATTCTGAGTCTCAGGGTGCCAAAGGTGTGCTGTCCTCGGCAGGTGGTGGGGAGTTGTCCCCGCTGCTTGCCTGGTTCCCAAGGCCACTCTTCTGCCAGCTCCCCCAAGGACACCATTCATTCACATCCAGCCCCGCCTCTCTCCACCAGGAAGTCAAAGAGGCTGATGAGAGAAGAAAGCCACACTGTCTTCCTCTCCTTCTTCTTCCCTGTCCCTGAACCTCCTCAAAATCACCTTCCCCTCTCCCTCCACTGTCAGAAGCCCACAGGCACGTCAATTCATGATGGTGGGTGGTGGGTGTCACTCTCATGCAAGGCATATTTGAGCCTCAGACTCAACTCAGCCAGATCCATTGTTCTATCTCAATGGATTTTCCTTTTTCTTTCTTTCTTTTTCTTAGAGACAGGGTCTTGCTCTGTCACCCAGGCTGGAGTGCAGCCTTCAACTCCTATGCTCAAGCAGTCTTCCCACCTTAGCCTCCCAAGTAGCTGGGACACAGCCACACATCACTATGCCTGGCTAATTTTTTTGTTTTTTAAGACGGAATCTCGCTGTGTTGCCAGGCTGGTGTGCAGTGGCACAATCTTGGCTCACTGCAACCTCCGCCTCCTGGGTTCAAGTAATTCTGCCTCAGCTTCCTGAGTAGCTGGGACTACAGATGCCTGCCACCATGCCCAGCTATTTTTGTATTTTTAGTAGAAATGGGGTTTCACCATGTTGATCAGGCTGGTCTCGAACTCCTGACCTCATGATCCACCATGACGGCCTCCCCAAGTGCTGGGATTACCGGCATGAGCCACCGTGCCTGGCCTATTTTTTTTTTTTTTTTTTTTGTAGAGACGGGGTTCCGAACTATGTTGCCCAGGCTGGTCTCAAACTCCTGGGCTCAAGTGATCCTCCAGTCTTGGCCTCCCAAAGTGCTGGGATTACAGGCATGTGCCCAGTGCTCGGACTCAATGTATTTTCTTAAATGAAGGTGCAACAAAAAAGTCATTTTTGTTTCAGAGTTTTTAAAGACTGTCCTCATCCCTTGCTGGGACTGGCATCGCATGGACCACTGAGAATCTCTTTGCATTTATACTCGGTGCCTCCCTGACACTCAGGAAATAACATGGAGTGTGAGTGGAGCTGACTTCACCTGCTTTTGTGAATTTCAGAGACGACTTACTGGCTGCTCAGAAGGAAATCCTGTCCCAGCAGGAGGTCATCATGAAGTTAAGGAAAGACCTCACCGAAGCCCACAGCAGAATGTCAGATTTAAGAGGTTTGAACGATCTCCTGTGTCTCTTGACCTCCGACCCACTAGAGAAAGGAAAGAGATGAGGCTTAAGAGTCGAAATCTTTGGCATAAGAAATCCTGCTTCCCTGTGCTGTCCCGGCACCCCAGGCAAGGCTTGATCCTTGCACAGAGAGAGGGCTCAGTACATGCTGCTTGAGGAGTTGAGTGAATGAATGAATGATATGTGTTCGTGCTTCTCAAACTTCTTTGTCCAATCTTCCAGATGACAGGTCTCTGCTTAAATGCCACTTCCTCCAGGAAGCCCTCCCTCACTCACCCTCACCAAACATAGCCAAGAGATCCTGCTATGCTTGGGCTCCCTTGGCCCTTCTACTCTGTCTAACCTACCACTTAGCACACAGCAAAGCTACCTTTGACTGTTTTTTTTGTTGTTGTTGTCATTGTTTGTTTGTTTATAACTCAGGGTCAGCAAAAGCTGTATCCTGGATATATCCCTGATTCCCATCCTCCACTGAGTCCCTGACTCAATGCCAGAAGGCACAGGGCACATTCTCCAGAGGACTTTGGACCTCTGCACTGAAATGCAACTTTCTTCTTCAGGGAGAAGTTTCCTTTAGCACAGATTTGCTTCTGGAAGCGGAGACTTGGAGGGCAATCCCGGGCTGTCCCTGCGGCAGGCCATTTTGCACAAGCCCCAGCACTCACTAGCTTTGGGACTGAGGGCAAGGGGGTCTCTCCAGGCCTCCTCTTCCTCAGATGCCAAGTAGAGACAACGTGACTTCTTCCTAGGATTGACGTGGCAGTCAGTGGCTACCTAGAGCTGGGGCAAAACAACTGAGTTCTGCGCTGTTCTGGACAGACCCAAACAACGCTGCCTCCAGACTCCCGCTTCGCTCCTCCTCATCTCCGCCCTTTCACTTCTGCCTCCTTCTTTCCTGCATCTGGGAGCAGCCTCTCTTTCCCATCCCTACTCTCCCTCCAGCAAGGACGCAGACAGGCAGGAGCTGGAAGATAGAACTAAGCCTGGGGAAGTGGAGGAAGGGAAAGGAATGCTCTTATCTTGCGTCCGTCCCAAGCCCGTCAGTGGTATTTGCTCCCTGTAGCTGTTGCTGTTGCATTTAGGGCTGAATTTTTCCATAATAGGGTATGAGAAAGTGTGGGGTAGAGGCTACAGTGTCCGGTTCTCAAGGAGAGGGATGCTGAGCCCGATTCCGTGTCTGCTCACTCTTAGTTGCATGACCTCAGGCAAATCCCTTATCTCTTTGAGCCTTAGTTTCTGCATCTGTGAAGTGGGGATGTTCATAGTAGCTACCTTATGCCTATAGTCCCAGCACCTTGGGAGACTAAGGAGGGCAAGTCACCTGAGTGATCACCTGAGTGATCCACCCGCCTCGGTCTCCCAAGGTGCTGGGACTACAGGCGTAAAGAGTTCAAGACCAGCCTGGCCAACATGGTGAAACGCTTTCTCTACTGAAAATACAAAAATTAGTCAGGCATGGTAGTGCATGCCTGTAATCCCAACTACTCAGGAGGCTGAGGCAGGAGAATCACTTGAACCCGTGCGGCAGAGGTTGCCATGAGCCAAGATCGCAGCTTGGGTGACAGAACAAGACTCTGTCTCAAAAAAAAGAAAAAAAAAAAAGTGTCTACCTTGAAGGTTGCTACACAGATTGAGGTCATGCTAAGCAGAGACAACTGAGTCTGAGCTTCCCCAGAAGCAAACACAGAGAGCAGAATTCCACTGCAGGCAGTTTATTTTCGAGGTAATCCCAGCAGGAAACAACAATCCCAGCAGAGGGGGAAGGGTGGAGACTGGACGGTCAGTCACGTGGGCACAGGGGCAACTGGAGCTTAATTTGGCTGGGAATGCTGGGGCGTGAGGGAGAACACATGCGCCGGGCTGCCCCACCTAAGGGGTGCAGACTCCAGCCCGCACCAGCCATTGGCAGGAGGTCGCCACACCTCTGCTCTTACCTTGCCCCGGTCCCAAGCCCTTCAGTGGTATTTGCTCCCTGTATGGTGGCCATATAGCAGAGGAGGCTTCAGAGGCCTTAGCAGAGATGCAGAAACAGGCAGCTGAATGCCAGCTGGAGTGCCCTGAAATGCCAAAGGGACGCCGGTGCAGCCCTGCCAGCATCCACTGGTGCAAGGCGAGGGTGGGGCAGGAGCCCACACACCTCATGGAGATGCCACCGCCAGCAGGTGACAGTTGCGTGATCTTGCTGTTACTTGCTGAGGTGCAAGCAGACCTCCTGGCTGTTCCTAAAGCCCCTGAGAATTCCCAGGGGGCAGACCTGCCTGGTGGTTCTTGTAGGCCCGGCAGATCTGCCGTGGCCCTTAGCGGAGCCCCTCTCACCGGCCCTCCTGTCACTCCCAGGGGAGCTGAATGAGAAGCAGAAGACGGAACTGGAGCGGAACGTGGCACTGGTCCAGCAGCAGAGCAAGGAGCTGAGTGTGCTCAGGGAGAAGATGGTCCAGATGAGCAGCCTGGTGGAAAAGAAAGACCGGGAGCTGAAGGCCCTCAAGGAGGCACTCAGGTTGGGGGGTGGTTGCAGGCGGTCTCCTGGTGTGGGGAGCCACTGAGCCTTGCACACAGAGAGGGCTCAGTATATGCTGCTTGAGGAGTTGAATGAATGAATGAATGATATGTGTTTCATGACTTTGCTTAGTTCTGTGCTTCTCAGACTTCCTTGTCCAATCTTCTAGATGACAGGTCTCTGCTTAAAAGCCACTTCCTCCAGGAAGCCCTCCCTCACTCACCCTCACCAAACATAGCCAAGGGATCCTGCCGTGCTTGGGCTCCCTTGGCCCCTGTACTCTGTCTAACCTACCACTGAGCACACAGCAAAGCTACCTTTGCCTGTTTTTGTTGTTGTTTTGTTGTTGTTCTTGTTTGTTTTTTTTGAGATGGAGTCTCACTTGCTCTGCCACCCAGGCTGGAGTGCTGTGGAGCAGTCTCAGCTCACTGCAACCTCTGCCTCCCAGGTACAAGCCATTCTCGTGCCTCAGCCTCTGGAGTAGCTGGGACTATATGCATGAGCCATCACGCCTAGCTAATTTTTTTGTGTTTTTAGTAGAGACTAGGTTTCACCATGTTGGTCAGGCTGGTCTCGAACTCCTGACCTCAAGTAATCAGCCCACCTCAGCCTTCCAAAGTGCTGGGATTACAGGTGTGAGCCACCACACCCGGCCCATTGCCTGTTTATCGCCTGCCCTCCCCACAAGGACAGGGTCTTTGTAGACCTTGCCCACTGTTGATTCCCAGTACATAAAGGAAATTAATATTTATTTAACAAATGAATAAACTGGAGGTGTCAGCTTAAAATATGTAATAGTGTCATTGTCCCATGGGTTTATCTTTAAAAATACCCATGAGTTTGCATTTTTACCTGTAATCTTACCCATATTTTAAAATGAGTCATGTTTTCACAAAAAAGTTTGAGTGAAATTGATGTTTTGTGGATATTTGGTAGCTTCCTGTGCCTTGTGGCCGAAGCGGATTCATAGTTGCTGAAGGAACAGACTCCAGACCCAGCTGCCTGGTTTCAAAGCCAGACCCTAGGCCAGGTGCGGTGGCTCACACTTGTAATCCCAGCACTTTGGGGGACTGAGGTGAGCTGATCACCGAAGGTCAGGAGTTTGACACTAGCCTGGCCAACATATAGTGAAACCCCGTCTCTACTAAAAATACAAAATTAGCCGGGCGTGGTGGTGCACGCCTGTCCCAGCTACTCGGGAGGCTGAGGCAGGAGAGTCGATTGAACCTAGGAGGCGGAGGTTGCAGTGAGCTGAGATCACACCATTGCACTCCAGCCTGGGCAACAAGAACAAAACTTCGTCTACAAAAAACAGAGGCCAGACCCTCTACAAGCAAGGTGACTGCAGGCAGATTGCTGTGTGTCTCTCTACTTGTCTGTAAAATGGGACAAGCAGAGTACCTAACTTGTGGGATTATGAGAAATAGAAGGGCTAGCCACACATAAAGTGATAGAAACAGCGGGCATGCAGTGAATGTCCCCGTAAAGCCACAGCAGGTGTCCACAGCCCCAGTGTAGGAACCAAGGGCAGGTGCTCCCTGTCCTGGCCACTCTCCCATGAGTTCCCTGAAACCGAATTCTCTAGAAATCTGGGAGCTGGAAACTGAAGTCTCAAAAGAATTCTGTTTCCTATAAAAATAGAGCTCCGTGGCTGGACCCCCTGGCTCACGCCTGTAATCCCAGCACTTTGGGAGACCGAGGCAGATAGATCACAAAGTCAGAAGATCAAGACCATCCTGGCCAACATGGTGAAACCCCAGTTCTAGTAAAAACACAAAAATTAGCTGGGTGTGGTGGCACACACCTGTAATCCCAGCTACTCAGGAGGGTGAGGCAGGAGAAATGCTTTAACCCGGGAGGCGGAGATTACAGCGAGCCAAGATCGCACCGCTCTACTCCAGCCTGGCGACAGAGTGAGACTCCATTTCAAAAAAAAAAAATAGAGCTTCATTTCCTGGTCTTCCAATGAGTACAAAAGTAATTTGTGGTTCCCAGAACCTCATGCCATCTGCCTCTTCTCTGCCCTAGGGCTTCCCAAGAGAAACACAGTCTCCAGCTGAACACAGAGAAGGAACAGAAGCCCAGGAAGAAGACCCAGACGCGTGACACCTCTGTGCAGATAGAGCCAGTCCACACCAACGTCTTCTCCAGCAGCCAAGAGGTGAGTGCCACCCACCCGAGCACCTGGAAGGACGTGTTAAGACGGGGCCCAGTGGTGGCTTTCTTTCCTTTTGAAGATATTTTCATCCTAAGTTCCAAAAGTATGACTTGCCCGTGTGAAATGTATAACGTAAATCGCAGAACCCTGCCTGTTCGGTCGCAGTCACCAGAGGTCACAGCTGTCCACAGTGTGATGTGTGTGCCGTGAGATCTTTCCCTCACAGAGGCCTCCACGATCTCACACGGTCAAGAAGGTGCAGTGGCTGAAGATCAGGTGTGGATTCACTCCACCTGCGTTTGAATCTCAACTCCTCTGCTTAGAAACTCTGTGAACTTGGGGAGGTTACTGTGCTGCAGTTCCCTTTTCTGAGAGTAATGACCATCCCCACCTTATGGGTTGGTTGAGAAATAGATTTTATGTATATACACACCTGAATACACACACACAAACACATACAACCCATACATATAGATATTTACTTATTCATTCATTTATATTTACTTCAAGGTGAGGTCCCACTCTGTCACCCAGGCTGGAGTGCAGTGGTACAATCAAAACTTCACTGCAGCCTCAACTTCCCAAGTTTCAAATGATCCTCCTGCCTCAGCCTCCCTAGTAGCTGGGACTATAGGTTCATGCCACCACACCTGGCTAATTTTTGTATTTTCAGTAGAGATGAGGTTTCGCCATGTTATCCAGGCTGGTCTTGAACTCCTGGGACTCAAGAGATCCACCTACCTCGGCCTCTCAAAGTGCTGGGATTACAGGTGTGAGCCACCATGCCTGGCCCATAGAGATATTTGTTTAGTACATAATTTTTTTGCTAATGGTATCAAACCATGTACATTCTGCAACATGGGTTTATTTTTACAGACACTATATAATGGGCATCTTTGCAAGAATATGAAGATCTGCCTCACCCTTTTACATGGCTGTATGGAATTCCACTGTGTTTGTTTTTTCCAACCAGTCCCCTTTGGATGGACACCTAGGCTGTGTGTCCTCTTGTGCAACGCTGCATTTAATGTACTTGTTCTTCCTGAATTGTGCTTGATGGGGCCAAACTGCCTTCCCAAAGAGCCATGCAGTGAGTGCTCCGTGGCTGTGTCTTGGTAGCTGTTCTGTGCACCTGCCCAGAAGCATCGGATGGGAGCGTGTCTTTCAGTGAAAACAGCCTTTACTGGGCCATCCTGGAAGCTGGTACTCACACTCTGTCCTATGGCTGGGGCTGCGCTACTCCCCGTGATCCACAGCATGCGATTGTGAGGTGCAGTGGGTCCTCAAGGCCCTGGGTTTCCCGGGGCCTGGGACTATTCTTTCCCTGAGGCTTTTGGAGCCTAGAGAGCATGGCGTTCCAGTAATGGGCATTGGATTTTTGCTGGGAAGCCAGGCCAAATGTGTCAGCTTGCTTTCTGGCGCGCTCAAAGATGCCCTTCCCCTGCCAGACAGCCTTGAGCCAGGGCTGCAAACAGCTTGAATGAAAGGGCTCGAGGTCCAGCCAGCTGTCCTTGGCAGCGATCACTGTCCAGAGCACCTTCACACAGTGTCTCCTGGTTGCTCAGGGCGACCAGGAAGAGGGGTGGCCGTAAGCTCCATGGGGGGGGAAGTGTGCGGCACTCCTGGTGGAATCCCAGGCTTTTAGAGCAGAACCTGACCCATATTCATTCACTCATTCAGTGACTATTGAGCATCTGCTGTGTGCCAGGTCCTATGCCAGGGATAGGAGAAGACACACAGGGCCCACCCACACCAAACGCCCCTGGACTCTGTGCACATCTGTTGGACTGGATTGTTGAACTGGGATGCCCTTGATGTTTAGTTTATATTATGTGGTGGAATTCGTGGAGGAGGATTGGGGAGGGAGACTGCAAGATAAAAGGGAAAATATGTTTGTTCCTTCTTGGAATGGTTTTCCTCCCTCGGGCTCCTTTCTGCTTTCTAAGCCAGAGTGGGTCAGAGGGCTTAAGAGTTGTATGAGAAAGAATCTCCATCCTCTCCAAATAAACCAATTCCCCGAAGGGCCGTGAGGAGGGGTCATGTGGTGCTCCCGGTACCCCTCAGGCCAAGCACAGGCTGTGATGCAGCCTCAATGCCGTGGCTACCCCTACACCCCCAAAACTCAGTATCCCCTACCCCCTGCTAAACATAGAGAAGGACAGAGAGAGAGGGAGAATATTCCAGGTTGTTTACTCCCAGGGCAAACACGCATCCTCAAGAGGTGACCAAGGCCAGTGTAGAGCCAACCCCGGAAGGGAAGCAGCCTTGCAGCTGTGAGCAGGCTGGAGCCAGGGTCCGAGGACAAGCGAGGCCCTGCTAAGCGCAGCAAGGGTGGGGTGCCTTTCCCACAAAGCTGCGGAGCCCTGCTCCCAGGCGGAAAGCCGGGGCAAGCTCTTTACAGCTCCTGTTTCTGACCTCTGTTCATGCAGGCTCCATATTTATTGAGCACCTACTAGGCTCAGATACAGCCCTGGGCCCTGGGAGTAGCACAGTCCTCAGAGGAGATAAAGACTGCTCTCACCGAGCCCATCACGGAGGGGAGACACGGAAATACACAAGCCAAGATCAGGCGAAATGTCCAGTGGGAGTAAGTGCTCTGAGGAACGGCACAGAGTGACCTGGGGGCAGGAGGGCTCTTTGGGGTCGGGTGGCGAGGGAGGCCTGTGCTGGAGGAGACGTGGAGCAGAGCCGGAAGGAAGGGAGGGAACAAGTGATGGGGACATGGGGGCGGGAGTAGAGACCGTCCCAGGGGGACCTCGGACAGCACTGTGGAGTCCCTTGAAGGAGGCCACAGGCCCTGTTCCCCGGTGGCAGTGTGGCTAGCACAGGGCCAGGGATGTGTCATACAGGCTTTGGCAAGCACTTGAACCATCAAAGGAAGAAGAACAAACAGATGTCCCCTTTGCGCTTCTCTGCTTTCTTTTCCCGAGAGCACTTATCACTCTCTGGAATTAGAGTATCTGTGCGTCTGTCTGTCTGTTATCTGTCCGCCCCATAGAACTTTGCCCACTGCAGCAAGGGCTCCTCTGCTCACCCCCTGATCTCACCCCTGCCTAGAACAGTGTCTGGCATGCAGTCACTGCCATCAGCCAGTAGATAGATGGATTGGCAGCTTTTTAACAATGTTGGTTCACTTCATACTACATAGATATTATCTTCTGTACCTATATCTAGCTATATATGTATATGCGTGAAGTGAACCAAAACTGTTATGTTAGAAATTATTATAAAAGAGCCAGATTGTCAATTTCTTCTCCTTCTTGCCAGTTTGACTGAAATCTTCCCTGGCAGCTCTATCTACAACTGAAAACTGCTCCCAACACCCCACCCCACCTCCCCGCTTAATTTTCTCTGTACTGGTTATCACTTCTACCGGATATTTTCACCTTGTTGTCTGTCTGCCCACATGAGGATGCAAAATCTATGACAACAGGGCCGTTGCGGGTTTAGCCACTGCGGAATCCCTAGAGCCCAGAACCAGGCTTGGCACACAGAGGTGCTCAATAAATCGATGTGTGATGAATGAATTAATGAATGAATTGCTTACCTGAGAGAAGCATTGTTTAACTCAGAGTTTATGAATGGACTTCAGGAGGTTTTGACGCTCTGGAAGTTGTATGCTAATATTTGTGTCGATGTGAATTTTTCTGGAGGAAAAAAAAAAAAAGCCCTGCATGCTTCCAAATCTTAAAAGGGTGCACGACCCTTAAAAGATGAAAAAGACCTTTCCTTGTCTGTGCTCTTAGTAAACCCAACTTAGTAAACCCAACTCTGGGTACAGTGGCCCACGCCAGTAATCCCAGTGCCTTGGAAGGCTGAGGCAGGAGGATTGCTTGAGCCCAGGAGTTTGAGACCAGCGTGGGCTACAAAGTGACACCTGTCTCTACAAAAAAATAGAAAAAATGAGCCGGGTGTGGTGGCACGCACCTGTAGTCCCAGCTACAGAGCTGGAAGGATGACTTGAGCCCAGAGGTAGAGGCTACAGTGAGCTGCGATCATGCCATTGCCTTCCAGGCTGGGCAACAGAGAAAGATCCTATCTCCACAAACCAAAATAAACAACGCGC
The DNA here is from genome assembly GCF_001604975.1 of Cebus imitator. NCBI lineage: Eukaryota > Metazoa > Chordata > Mammalia > Primates > Cebidae > Cebus > Cebus imitator. The sequence continues at coordinate 6,081,815 of NW_016107330.1, forward strand.
GCGCGCACACACACACACACACACACACACACACACACACACACACAACTGTAGTCTGAGCTGTTTAGGATGATCCATCTGGGTCTAGTGACTACCATATGGGACGGTGCAGGTTTAAAACATTCCCTTCACCACAGGAAGTTCTGTGGGACAGTGCCACTCTGGAGGCTCCGAAGTCTCAGAGAAAGGTTTTCCTTTCTCCAGCCCAAATAAGAGCCAATCTATCAAATCCCCCTAGCAAATATATTTTTTTTTCTTTTTTTTTCTTTTGAGATGGAGTTTCGCTCTTGTTACCCAGGCTGGAGTGCAATGGCGCGATCTCGGCTCACCGCAACCTCCGCCTCCTGGGTTCAGGCAATTCTCCTGCCTCAGCCTCCTGAGTAGCTGGGATTACAGGCACACGCCACCATGCCCAGCTAATTTTTTGTATTTTTAGTAGAGACGGGGTTTCACCATGTTGACCAGGATGGTCTCGATCTCTTGACCTCGTGATCCACCTGCCTCGGCCTCCCAAAGTGCTGGGATTACAGGCTTGAGCCACCGCGCCCGGCCCTCCCCCTAGCAAATATTAAACAACCATCCTTATCACCAGTTAAAAGAAAGCATCATGCATTCTCATCTGAAAATGCCCTTCCAGGAGTAGAATTTGCTGTGGCTGTTCAGAAATAAGACCAGAATGGCAGCAAATGGAAACCCAGGCATGGAATAGTATTAGGAGAAAAAGAAAACATGGAGAGGGAACCTGGAGGGGCCCTTTTATTTACAGTAATGCTAAATAGGAAAGCTGGAAGTCTTCCTACATGTGACCTGATATTTGAGATGAAAAATGTAAATTCTGTCTCTGCTGATGCCCTAATGATGTTTTCCCAAAGGTGCTAAGTGACAGCGTTCCACTACCCGTCAGTCGTTCATGTTTCTGTGAATGTAAGAGAAATCTTCCAATCCCTGATCAACTGCTGCCCGCCCCATTCTACCCACAGGAGCCGTCCTTCAGCGACCTAGGGGTCAAGTGCAAAGGGTCCCGGCATGAGGAGGTCATCCAGCGTCAGAAAAAGGCCTTATCTGAACTTCGAGCACGAATTAAAGAACTTGAGAAGGCCCGCTCGCCAGGTAAGTCTCCTTCCGAGTCAGCACAGGGGACCCCAGACGCGGGCTCACATTTGGGACTGACCAGTTTGCCAGGAGTACCATATTTTATCCGCATCGTCTCAGAACTCAAAGGACATTGTAACACACAAAACAATGGGCAGACAGTGATCTCAGAGTCAAGTGCAGGCCTTGTTCCAGAGGCTCCAAAGGAACCCAGAAAATACTGAAGGAGATTTTATCCTATTAAATAAATAGGATTTGATGCACAGCTCACTATTGTACTTTTTCTTACTTCACGGTAGCTGGGTGAAAACTTTGTCATGGCTGAACACTGTCTAAGGATCAATGTCTGGGAGCCACTTAGAGTACCTGTTTAGAGGGGCTCGTGCTCTCCTAAGACTTAGGGTCTACTGCAGGTTTGAGCACCGTCTAGGACCTGGAAGCCTGGGTTCAAGTTCCACCCTGGTTCCGTGGCTGGAGGACCTTAGCAAAGTCCTCCCTCAGTGCCTTGGCACTGACGCCTGTGTGGCTGCACCCTCATATGAGCCGGGTGACCTTGGCCGAGTCAGTTAATCCCTCTAGGCCTGTGTCCTCATCTCCAAGGGAGGCGGCCGTGAGGATGAAAACGAGCCTGCGGTAAGCGTCCCGGAAGTAGTAGCTGTGGTCATGACATGAAATCACTTCTTCCTGAGCCCTTCTTTTGAGTCTGCTTTATTCTTTTATAGGTCATAAACACCACCTGAATGAATCAGTTCTAGATTTAAAGAACCTCAGAATGGAAAACAATGTCCAGAAAATACTGTTGGATGCAAAACCGGATTTGCCAACTCTCTCAAGAATAGAGATCCTAGCGGTAACCAAAGAAAATTCTCTCTGCTGTGACTGGCATGGAGAGGAGGGGCCTGAGGGCAGACATGAGCTGGGTTCCCTGGCACAACCGTACATGTCAGTGGTTTGGGGCCAGGTCCTCCCTGATGGGCTGTTGTCTATACTCACTAGTTAGTACCCTGACCCTACCAGTTGTCCAGTGTTTGCACAGAAAGGTGTCCTTCCGTTTCTGCACAGCATGGTTTAGCGTGGCAGTGACGTTGGGCCAGATTAATCACTGAAGCGTGACAGGACCCTTTTCACATCGTGTGTTATATTCTGCAGAACGTGTTCAGCAGGCTAATTTATCATGTTCCACCATGAGTTTGTCTGAAGTTTGCTTTTCACTGTCACCTGAAAAACACAGACATATAAAAGGCAGGAGAAGGGGGCCGTGATTCAGAGCACATAGCTCTAGAGTCAGAGGGACTCATGTCGAGATCCAAGCTCTGCAAGCTGTGTGACCTTGGGCAAGGCTCTTAACCTTTCTGGGACTCCCTTTCCCAGCTGTAAAATGATGATGAAAATACTGAAGGAGATAATTCTCCAAAGTGCTTAACCCAGTGCCTGGCTCAGAGGAAAAACCTGATAAATGATATGTTATTATTATTAAGTACTGTTTAAATAGACCAGGTGTGGTGGCTCACGCCTGTAATCCCACCACTTTGCAAAGCCAAGAGAAGAAGATCTCTCGAGGTCAGGATTTTGAGACTAGCCTGAGAAACATAGCGAGACCCCAGCTCTACAAAAAAAAAATTAAGCCGGGCGCGGTGGCTCACGCTTGTAATCCCAGCACTTTGGGAGGCCGAGGTGGGTGGATCACGAGGTCAAGAGATCGAGACCATCCTGGTCAACATGGTGAAACCCCGTCTCTACTAAAACTACAAAAAATTAGCTGGGCACGGTGGCGCGTGCCTGTAATCCCAGCTACTCAG
>NW_016107330.1:6084730-6088755 GCF_001604975.1 Cebus imitator
GGCAGGAGAATTGCCTGAACCCAGGAGGCGGAGGTTGCGGTGAGCCGAGATCGCGCCATTGCACTCCAGCCTGGGTAACAAGAGCGAAACTCCGTCTCCCAAAAAAAAAATTAAAAATACATTAGTCAGGCATGGTGCCAGGTGCCTGCAGTCCTGGCTACTCAGGAGGCTGAGATGGGAAGATCACTTGAGCCCAGGTGTTCAAGGCTGCAGTGAGCTCTGATCGTCCCACTGCTCTCCAGCCGGGACAATAGGATTTCCAGAAGTGATCTCATCCTTGCAATCGAAGGTGCCTTTTTACCCTAAATGGATGTTTGGGCATTTGATGGACACGTGACGGGTCAGCATCTGTCACAGGACCCGCCAAGGGTATGTTTGCTGCTACAGCTGGATCCGCACCAGCCAGGCTTCTAGAAGAAATAATGAGGCCATCCTGCGTTCTCTTGGCAGGTTTTTCTGGACATTCGCGAGAGTCCAGGAAGAAGGTCCTTGGAAATGAGCTGGTTTTCTTGAGAAAATCAAACCCTCCTTCAGCGAAGGTGGGCGTGGAGGGGCAGCCTGCAGGTTGGGCCCATTCCCAGCCTGACCCACTCTGAAAACAGGCCTTCTCCTCGGCAGGGCCCCAGTCCTGCCATGGACACCACACAGCAGGAAAACTCTCCACTCTCGAAAGACCTCAATCTTCCAACGCTGGCAGCAACTCAGATTAAAAGAAAGAAAGGAACCAAGCCCAGTGGCTCATGCCTATAATCCCAGCACTTTGGGAGGCCAAGGCAGGTGGATCACTTTGAGCTCAGGAGTTCAAGACCAGCCTGGGCAACATGGCGAGGCCCCGTCTCTACAAAAAAAAAATACCAAAAAATGAACCAGGCATTGGTTCCCACACCTGTATTCCCAGCTGCTCGGGAGGCTGAGGCTAGAGAATCACTTGAGCCCAGGAAGTGGAGGCTGCAGCGAGCCGAGATTGCACCACTGCACTCTGGCCTGGGCGACAGAGACCCTGTCTCAAAAAAAGAAGGAAGAGAAGGGCAGGAGGAAGAACAGCTGGCATTTACTGAGTGCTTTCTCTACCAGGCATTGAGCAAAGCCCTTCACATGCGTTATCTCATTTAGTCCACACAGCCTGGGTCAGTCACCATTGTTATCCCCATTTTACAGGTAAGAAAAATTAAGACTTCAGGCCAGACATGGTGGCTCATGCCTGTAATCCCAACTCTTTGGGAGGCTGAAGCAGGCAGATCACTTGAGGCCAGAAGTTAGAGACTAGTCTGGCCAACATGGCAAAACCCTGTCTCTACTAAAAATACAAAAGTTAGCCAGGCATGGTGGTGCACATCTATGCTGAGGCACAAGAATCACTTGAACCCAGGAGGTGGAGGTTGCAGTGAACAAGAATGCACCACAGCACTCCAGCCTGGGCAACAACGTGAAACTCTATCTCAAAAAAATAAATAAATAAATAAAAATAAAGAGAAGGAAAAACTAAGGTTCATAAGGTTTCAGAAGGTCAAGCACCTCACCCAAGGTCACAGAGATAATGAATGACAGAGTCAGGACTGTGTCCCTGGAGGCCCGCCTCTTGTACCCTGCTGGTCTGATGGTGTGATCGAACCTGCAGCCCAGCCTCTTCCTTAGGTCACCCTCGCTTAGGACTCCAGTCACCTGTAGGGAAAGAGAGGAGGTTCTGAAGGGCAGTGCAGAGGACGCAGCTCGGGGAGCTGGAGACACCAAGCTGCATTTTAGGTTCTTTTTGTAGGAAATCTGCCCAATTTATTGTGGTCTTTAAATACCTTCTTTATTCTCATCTCTAGATAGATAAGTGTGTCTACTCTTAATATAGACATATGGCCAGGTGTGGTGACTCACGCCTGTAATCCTAGCACTTTGGGAGGCCAAGGCAGGCAGATTATTAGGTCAGGAGCTTGAGACCAGCCTGACCAACATGGAGAAACCCCATCTCTACTAAAAATACAAAATTAACCAGGCATGGTGGCGGGTGCCTATAATCCCAACTACTCGGGAGGCTGAGGCAGGAGAATCACTTGAACCTGGGAGGCGGAGGTTGCAGGGAGCTGAGATCATGTCATTGCACTCTAGCCTGAGTGACAAGGGCAAAACTCCATCTCAAAAAAAAAAAAAAAAAAAAAAAACCAAACAAAAAAAAAAAAAAAAAAAAAAAAAAGTCACACTTAACCTATCACAGTCCCCTTTATGCTGTTACGTTTTTGGGACTGCGTGGTTTTTTTTTTAATCTCCCAAGTTTATAGTGTAGAGCCGGTACGTGCTGTGAACTGACATGCTCTTGGTGTCCATGGCGAGCACTTAAAACCCAGTTTAGTTGGGGGGGATGTATGGGGGATTGTCTGTGATCCCCGGACTCCCCGCTTGGCCTAGTGGCTTTTCTATGCGTTCAGCTGGGGTTTTTAGCAAGCAGCGGGCTGAGCAGGGTCTCGGCAAGCACACAGCTGTATCATCTCTGGAAAGGGTCTGAAGTGAGGGTCCAGTTTCTGCTGCATGAACATGAAGTTCCTTTAATAAAAGGAAGGGGGATATTTTTTATTTAACCTGTATTTATTCGTTTGACAGACATGCCCACTCTGTGTGCCATTCTGTGCCAGGCACAATGCTGGGCACATGGAGAGGGAGAATGAGCAAACAGCAACACAGTCCCTGCTCCGATGGCACTCTCTTCTGGACCAGGGTTTCCAGGCCTTAGCACTGTTGATGTTTTAGGACCCCATAATTCTGGCGCAGTTTGTGGAGGGATGTGTGGATATCTCATAGCGTCTTTGCTCTCTAGCCCCCTAGATGCCGGTAGCACTCCCTGCCTGCAGTTGTGACGATGAAAAATGTTTCCAAACACTGCCAAATGGCCCAGGGGAGGGGACAAAGCCACCCCAATTGAGAACCACTGTTCTAGAGGGAAGACAGGCAGTGATCAAAGAACAAGACAAGTGATGTACAATTACAAAGACTTCAAAGACAGTCATTCTCTGAAGGGTAGGAATACAGTTATAAGAAAGCAGTTGACAGAGGAATCAGAATGAATGATCAGGACCCGGACTGAAAATCCACTCTCTTGAGTTAATCTTTGGTAATCACACAGTGCTTTAGCTTCTGGTCATAGAAAGTTGTAATGGAATGTCAAGAGAGGGCTTTTATTTCTGTCTGATTTCAGCCTCAGAATGGCCTTTGCAACGCAAGGTTCAGCTCAGCCATGGAGAAGTCAGGGAAGATGGACGTGGCTGAGGCTTTAGAGCTCAGTGAAAAGCTGGTACGTATATCCAGCATCCAACCCACTGCTGTCCGAAGCCTGGGTGCCCTGCAGTCAGTGATAACCACGGGATAGTTTAAATAGAAACCTCACATGCCTAGTTAGTTGTTCTAATAACTCTGCAAGACCTGTCTACTATCCCAGCGTGGGTCAGGAGTCACATAGCCACATTCCTTGAAAACACGGGTAGTTAGAATGAAGTGTTTATACCTGTTGTCATTTTTCACTCCCAGTTCTTAAAAAAGGCATAGCGTAAATGGACGTGGGGAAAATGAAAGCCCCAGTGGCGCTCCTTTCAAAGCATTTGTTTGTTCTCTGCAATTGCAGAAAGTGAACGAAACAGACTTAGACGCTGGCCTCCTTAAAGCGGCCACCAGCGGCCCCGGGGAATGCTGCTTATCTGCAAATGCTTTCCTTGTAGTACCTGGAGATGAGCAAAACCCTCGGAAGTCTGATGAACATCAAGGACATGTCTGGCCACGTGTCCATGAAATATCTCTCCCCCAAAGAGAGGGAGAGGGTCAACCAGCTTCGACAGAGGGACCTCGACCTGGTGTTTGAAAAGATCACCCAACTCAAGAACCGGCTAGAGAGGAAAGAGGAGCTGTTGAGAGGATACGAAAAGGATATTGAACAGCTCAGGTACCTCGGCACCCCCACGTCCCCAGCTCGGGTACCTCGGCACCCCCACGTCCCCAGCTCGGGCACCTCGGCACCCCACGTCCCCAGCTCGGGTACCTCGGCACCCCCA
>NW_016107330.1:6088860-6094995 GCF_001604975.1 Cebus imitator
CTCGGGTACCTCGGCACCCCCACGTCCCCAGCTCGGGCACCTCGGCACCCCCACGTCCCCAGCTCGGGTACCTCGGCACCCCCACGTCCCCAGCTTGGGCACCTCGGCACCCCCACACCCCCACGAAAAGGCCCAGGCCTTCCTTCTCTTGGCTAAACTCAGGCTAGTGGCAGACACGTAGGCCTGGACCGAGACCCGAGTGTGGAATACCTCACGTGTCAGAGGGGTAACAGGGAGGCCACACTAGGTCTGGCAGAGGGAATTCTGTCCCTGAGATCGCAGCTGCAGAAGCCCCAGTTTCCCCATTCTGTGAACTGTTTTCTGTGCAGGCTGCACCTCTTGTGACCCCGGACTTACGGTTTCCCACTTGTGTAGCTTTGACAGCTCCATCGTATTTTCGGTCACAGTCCCCTCCCCGGAACGCCAGGAGGGCTGGTCACATCCTTTATCCCCTCCTGCTGCACACGTTCGACGGATGAGCGGCTTGTTCCGCTCTCTGGGCCCCAAATCTTCATCATGCTGTCCTGCTTGTGATGACACTCGTGAGCGAGCGCCCCCGCTGTGGATGTATTTTGAGAGACTTCCAGGTCTGGCACATGGATGATGAATGGGAAAGATAAGGGAAAAGGAGACACCGTTTCTTTCTCCTGTGCACCCAGGCGGAGCAAAGTGTCCGTTGAGATGTACCAGTCGCAGGTGGCAAAGCTGGAGGATGATATCTACAAAGAGGTGGAAGAAAAGGCCCTGCTGAAGGAGGCCCTGGAACGCACGGAGCACCAGCTGTGCCAGGAGAAGAGGATCAACAGGGCCATCCGGCAGCAGAAGGTAAGGTGCTGCTGCCCAGGGCGGAACCTCCCAGGCTGCCCCGCAGCTCCCATTAGAAATGGCCAGGGGAGGTTCCTGGAGGCTCCAGGTGGCGCAGAACGCATGGGAGGTAACTGGGTAGCTTTTGCATCAGACAGGCCAAAGCTCTGCCACTTACTGTGTGACCTTAGATAGGCTTCTTAACCTCTCTGAGACTCATGGTGCTCATCTGTATTTCTTTTAATGGTGGCTGTTGTTTGTTTATATCATTCTGCCAGGCGCTGGGGATACTCTCAGAGGGTGGAGATTTGTGTTCACTATTCTGAGTTCCTGGCATGCAGTAGATACCAATAAATATTTGGTGAATGGATGGGTGGAAGGACAGACAGGTCGATCGATGGACAGATGGATGAATAGCTGGCTGAGGAGTATACAGGAGGATGGGCAGATGGACATCCTGGAAGAACATATCCCTTAGTGTGGAACAGACAGACAGAGAGCTGACTTCGGGTGGATTTCATAGCTGAAGGGTGCCAGGGCTGTGCCATCCAGGGAGGGCACTCAGCCTGACTAGGGCATGCAGGTAGGGCCTGCCAAAGCCAGGATGCTGCCAGTGACCACAAAGGAGGCTGGAGCTTCACCACCAAAGGGACAAGAGGGTGGACATTCCCGGCTGAAGGAGCCGCAGAGGAAAGGCGTGAGGATGAGACTCGCTCCCTGGCACATAGTTGGAAATAGCACTGGCTTGAGAAACCAAGATTCCAATGTCAGGCTGGTGACCCAGCGAAAATGGATCTCCCTCCCAACACACATGCACACACACACACACACACACACACACACACCCTGGTATCTCATCTGTAACATGGCACAGGAGTCAGCCAGTCCTGGGTTCAAATCCATGCACTTATAGCTGTGCAATCTTGTGCAGGTGTCTTCACCTCTCTGAGCCTTGCTTTCCTCATTAGTAAATGGAAACTTCCAGCCCCTGCCTCGCAGGCAGGTGGTGAGGATGAAAGAATGCGGACATTGGCCCATGGCGGTGGCTCACGCCTGTAATCCCAGCAGTTTGGTTGGCCGAGGCAGGCGGATCATGAGGTCAGGAGATTGAGACCATCCTGGCCAGGCTGGTGAAACGCCGTCTCTACTAAAATAACAAAAAATTAGCTGGGTATGGTGGCACGCACCTGTAGTCTCAGCTACTCAGGAGGCTGAAGCAAGGGAATCATTTGAACCCTTGTTCTAATAACTCTGCAAGACCTGTCTTACAGACAGGAGGCAGAGTTGCAGTCTGGAGGGACTGAGGCGTATACAGGAGGATGGGCAGATGGATGTCCTGGAAGATCGCAGGTCGTGCCACTGCACTCCAGCCTGGCAACAGAGCAATACTGCATCTCAGAAAAAAAAAAAAAAAAATGCAGGTATCCCTCGCTGTCTGCTGTCCACTCTTGCTATTGTCGAAACTCGGGAGCCAAGTAGTTTCAGATGGTAAGGGGGCTTGTCCTATCTCTGAAGCACCTGCCCAGGGCCTGGCACCAGCTGGTGAATGCTGCCTTCCCCACGCTGCTGTGACCCATGCTGCCTATGATCACTCCCCTGGGTGAGTCCTGCCTCAGACAGGCAACACACACAAACACATACTGTGCTGGGTCTACCTACTGGAAGATTTCCCCACAGCAAGGCACACATGACAGCACCCAGGCAGCTTCCGAAGCTCCGGGCAGAGGGGCTTTCCCTGCCTACCTTTCAGTTTCCATATTCATCCATCCACCCCTGCAGCCCAAAGGGCATTGGAACAGCGACTTCTACATAGAGCCAGACTCTCCCTTTCCTTCCCTCTCACCTAAGGTAGAGCAGATCCCAAGGCTGGGGTCAGGCAAGCCAGGGAAAGAGCCACAGCCGCTGCCACCTCGTGACCATCTCCAGCCCAGGCACTGGGCTCCTCTGAGCTTTGCAGCCATGATCGGGCTTCTTAATGCCTCTAATAGCCCTGCCTGGTACGATGATCCCTATGTTACAGATGAGGAAACCGCACCTCAGAGAGTTAAGAGGCGCCCAACTGCACACGGTAGCTGGTAAGGAGGGCTGGGACCTGACCCCAGATCCCTCTGATCACAGTTCTCCTGCTCTCTACGGGGTTGGCCCTGAGTCCCCCTCCTTGTAACTGTTAGCTTTTATGTGTGTGTGCATGCTCCTGTGTGTGTGTATGTGTGTGTACGTGTGTGCCGTGTGCATAAGGGTTTCCTGTGTGAGATGCTGTGTGTGTGTGTGTGTGTATGTGTGTGTTGCTTGCCTGAGCTCAGAGAGGGGCAAGCCCCCGGGGAAGGGTACCCCCTCTACCAGCCAGGTGAGCTCCTTGCAGATGCCTGGCCTTCATCCCACAAACCTTGCAGACCACAGGCTCCCTGGCTTGCAGCCCCAAAAAGGAAGGCGGCGTCCTGCTCTGGACATGGCCTTTCTAGCACTCACCACTCTGAATTAAACATCACGGCCCACCCCCTACTCGTCTGCACATGTCGTGGGGCTGCCTCGGGCAGGGGATGGTTTCCTTTCACGCAGTGCCATGCCTGGGAAATCTGGCAGCAACAGAGGCCTGAGCTGTCCTTTGATGTGCCCGCTGGAGAGCTCACTCCTTCCTGAGGCAGTGAGGCAGCGTCCCCCAGAGCTTGGCAGGCCAGGCCCACAGCACAGACACCAAACCACAGAATGGGACAGCAGAGGGCCCCAAAAAGCCCATTGTCATGCACTGGCTAGAAATGAAAGAAAACCTGCAGATTTACATAATCAGTCCACATGCATTATTCATGGCTGCCTTACAGACGCACACACAATTCAGGCTGGCCAGCCTGCCGCGGAGCCGGAGGAGGAAGGTCCAAGGTGGCCAAGCCAAACCTGCGTCAGGGTCCCCAGCTAGAGCTGGGAACTTTCGAATTCGTGGAATTCACAACTTAGGAAAGATGCGGTAGAAAGTAGAGCCACCGTCCCGGCAAGGCTGATGGTGTGATTTACGGAGCGCTTGCTGGCAGGCACACCCCCCAGGGCAGGGCCCACCCTCACCTCATGCCAGCCTGCAGGGCTGCCAGGCATCTGCCCACTGAGAGGGGAAACTAAGAAGGGCAGAGGGCGGTACCACCTGCTACTCAGCCACAGAAACGGGACCTCAGCGACCTCCGACCCCGGCCCTCCCAGCCCGTCCACTCATCTACCCCATCACCATTTCTCTCGGGGTTCATCCCTGGGCTCAGTTCGAATTTAAGGTTTGTGACTAACATGGTATCAGAAATTCCTGTTTGTCAAGGGGAAAAATATTCTTTTTTTATTTCTTGCTGTTCAAGAGTTTGACAATAGAGAAAAAAAAATGGGTTTTTTTCCCAGTGTTACAAGATTCCGAAGGGAACCTGTATACATCTGTTTGGGCAGCAGCTGCTCCCTAGCAGTATATTTTCATTAAATGGCAATTAAAGGAAAGTAGAATTCCTTCTTTTTAAGTTTCACACTTCATATTTTCACAAGGAGTCGATATTTTTCCAAGTGTCCTGTATGAAATCTCAGCACCCCTTCATAACTGTGCTGGCACAGTTGAGGGGCTGGGAAACGAAATTCCTCACCTTGCGTTTCAGAACTACCCGCCCCCGACACACAGACCACCGCTGTAGTTTTAACATTTGAACGAACATCTCTTCACTGAGCAGAACTTTCCAGAATCAAAAGTCATACTTCCAGCTGGGCAGGGTAGGTCACATCTGTAACACGAGAACTTTGGAAGGCTGAGGCAGGAGGATCCCTTGAGAACGGCCTGGGCAGCATAGCAAGACACCATCTCTAAAAATAAAAATTAAAAAAATTAGCCAGGTGTGGCACCGCACACCGGTAGTCCCAGCTACTTGGGAGGCTAAGATGGAAGGATCACCTGAGCCTAGTAGTTTGGGGCTGCAGTACACTTTGATCACGCCACTGCCCTCCAGCCTGGGTGACACAGCAAGCCCTTGTCACTTTTAAAACAGAAAAAAGGCACGGTTCTATACGAATACCTCTGGTTGTGCAAATCAGACCTGACACAAAATGCGGGGAAAAGCCTCAGCACTGGTCATCCTCAGAGGACCTCGTGGTCATCAGCCTCCTGGCTCTGAGATGCCCCGGGTCCACAGCTCCCTGCGGTGACTGTGTGACAGTGATGATGGCCCAGGCTGTGCCCAGTCTAGTCCACTTCCTACATCGCTAAATAAGGCGGCAGAGTCTCTTAGAGATAAGAGGCAGACTTTGGAGTGAAACAGGCAGGGCTTAGGGTTCAAGCGCACCTCTGCCCCTGAGTGAGCCTCAGTAGGTGACTTTGCCTCTGTCTCAGGTTTCTCAAAAACGGCAACAGTGAAGTGACGGTCACGACACGACCTGCTTCACGGGGCAGTTAAATGGTGCGATGCGGGCAGCGCCTGGCACAGAGCAAGGCCACTCGGGGGTGGGGGGCAGTGCCCAAATTGCTTTCAATGAGCTTCCTGCCTGCTGGCGCATCCTGCAGACCCTGAGACTTTTTCCCGGGTCCTCCTAGAGCCGGCAGCGCCTTTGTGAAGCTGCCTTTTCTATTTGGTGAATACAACTAGGGCCACAGCCAAGGAAGAGCCAGTACTTTTCATGAATGGGTTAAGACTGAATTTTCAGTAGAAACATTTTAAATGCCCAGAAGTTGCCCTTGGAGAAGGATGCAAGCCCTTTCTCGGGCCTTCATTAGGACTGGAGTGTGAGAACCGCTGAAATGCCCTAGCTGCTTCTGGCTCCCCTTCTGGGCTCCAGCCAATCAAATCCTGCCCAAGGGGCTTGGCCACAGCTTTGCCGAGTGGTCTCAGCTGGGCTGGGGCCCCTGACCTTCCCTCTGCATTGTAAGCTCAAGTCCCTCATCTTTGAGACGAAAATAAAAATGTGCCTAACTCACAGGTGTCAGTCCCGTGAAGGCACGCATATAATGCCCTAAGCAAACAGGACCTCTCAATCGTGCTGTTTTTCCTTTTTCTTTTTCTTTTTCTTTTTTTTTTTTTTTTGAGACAGAGTCCCGCTCTGTCTCCAGGCTGGAGTGCAGTGGCGCGATCTCGGCTCACTGCAACCTCCGCCTCCCAGGTTCAAGTGATACTCCTGCCTCAGCCTCCCGAGTAGCTGGGACTACAGGCGCACACCCAGCTAATTTTTGTGTTTTTCGTAGAGACAGGGTTTCATGATGTTGGCCAGGATGGTCTCAATCTCTTGACCTCATGATCCACCCGCCTCGGCCTCCCAAAGTGTTGGGATTATAGGCATGAGCCACTGCACCCGGCCATGTTTTTTCTTTTTCTTTTTTTTTTT
>NW_016107330.1:6095045-6120294 GCF_001604975.1 Cebus imitator
TGTGTGTGTGTGTGTGTGTGTGTGTGTGTGTGTGGTTTGGTTGTTTGAGACCCAGTCTTGCTCGGTCACCCAGGCTGGAGTGCAGTGGCACAGTCTTGGCTCACTGCAACCTCCGCCTCCCAGGCTCAAACGATCCTCCCACTTCAGCCTCCCAAGCAGCTGGGATTACAGGTGTCCACCACCACGCCTGGCTAATGTTTCTGTTTTTTTAGTAGAGACGGGGGTTTTGCCATGTTGGCCAGGCTGGTCTGGCTCAAGTGATCTGCCCACCTTGGCCTCCCAAAGTGCTTGGATTATAGGTGTGAGCCACCGCACCTGGCCAGCATATCAGTACTGTTTTATGCATCCTCGTATCAGTCCTGTTTCATTGAACTCACTATTTCCCAAGATTTTCTTGGGCCCAGGTATTTTCAAGATCCGGGTTTCTTCACTTCAAAAACACTGTGTGTTTTTGACCAAAAAGTAGCAATTGGTAGATGTGCGGGATGAAAATGAGATGGGGGTTGCAGGGTGATCTCGGGCCCTTACAAGGATGGAGAAGTAAGATCTGGCTAGACGGTTGCAGTGTGTGGATACAAGATGGCTCAGGAAACAGGCACCAGACCGGGTGCGGTGGCTCACACCTGTAATCCTAACACTCTGGGAGGCTGAGGCAGAAGGATGACTTGAGGCCAGGACTTTGAGACCAGCCTGGGCAACATAGCACGATCCCCATCTCAACAAAAAAATAAATAATTAGCTGGGCATGGTGATTCACACCTGTAATCCCAGTACTTTGGGAGGCTGATGGAGAAGGATGGCTGGAATTTTCAGCAGAAACATTTCAGGGGGAGCCAGCCCAGGAGTTGGTGACCAGCCTGGGCAATATGGCAAAACCCCATCTCTACTAAAAATTTTTAAAAAGTTAGCTGGGTGTGATGGCACACACTGGTAGTCACAGGTACTTGGGAGGCTAAGGTGGGAGGATTGCTTGAGCCTGGGAGGTCATGGCTACAGTGAGCCGTGGTCGTGCCACTGCACTCCAGCCTGTGTGACAGAGTGAGACCCTGTCTCAACTAAAAAAGAAAAAGAAAAAGACTCCCACGCAGTGATCCCCTATCTTCTGCCCACCTATTCAGCGAGTCCTAGCATCTCCTAGAAACCTCAGAGGCATGTCCCAGATTGGAACAGGTAAGGACACACCAAGCACTCTCTTGCTAACCTAATACTTTCACTCAGGAGCGTGCAGAGGAGCATGAACCGAGAAACACAAAAGAATCGACACCTTGCAACTGTGCCTTCAAAGAGAAAGACAGGCAGGTAGGGGAGGTGTTCTGATGTTGCAGACACAGAGTAGAGGCAATTTCAACAGGGGGTAAGAGCTCATGGTGTGCAAACGCCTGCATGCGCTGCCCAAGGTGCACCGCACACCTCCCTCCCTTCCCTCCCTTCCCTCCCTCCCCTCCCTCCCCAGCCGCTGCCCCACCTGCCTGCAGTTTGAATACAGGACCTAAGAGACAAGCCAGTGTCCAGCCCAGTCCATTGAGGTGAGAGAAGGCAGAGGGGAAATTCCAGCACAGCTTTAGCTCATGGAGCAGCCATCCTAGGCCACTAAGTGACTTGGTGACTTGGAGACAAGGCCATAAGAGAAGGGAGGAGCGAGGAGCCCCAGGAATCCCTGTCCTAAGAATGAAATGAGGAGGGTGAAAGATGGTGGGAGTGGTTACAAAACGGAGCCGGGAACTAAGCAGGATGAAAGTGCCTCGAATCAGCACTTCCACCCCCAGGCCGGCTGACGGGAGCCCTGCTTGACTCCACCTTCCTGGCAGCCAACCAGAAATGGGAAACCAACTTGGTGGCAGTTGACAGTGTCTGTAAGATTCAATGGATGGATACTTGCAAGTGTTCTTAGAACAAAGACCTTGCTGGACTCTCCCCCTTGAGGGGACATTGTGTGACATAGAGAGCAGCATCTTTAAGAACAGGCTTCATGCAGAAGCCACGTGACGTGGGCTAAGCCGTGGCTGAGAACAGCTCTTGAGACAGGTCAATGTCATCACAGCCCACTGAGTCCAGTAAAGTTTGGCCTGTAATCCCAGCACTTTGGGAGACTGAGGCGGGCAGATCACAAGGTCAGGAGATCGAGACCATCCTGGCTAACACAGGGAAATCTCGTTTCTACTAAAAATACAACTTAGTCGGGTGTGATGGCGGGCGCCTGTAGTCCCACCTACTGGGGAGGCTGAGGCAGGAGAATCACTTGAACCAGGGAGGTGGAGGTTGCAGTGAGCCAAGATCGCACCACTGCAGTCCAGCCTGGGCAACAGAGCAAGAATCCGTCAAAAAAAAAAAAAAAAAAAAGGCACTTTACCAGAATACTCCAGATTTCTGGCTTCTTTGGGAAATTTGGATACTCTGGGGACACTAGGTCCACAGTCCTACATGCCACCAGCTTCCAGCCCCTTTAGAAAGGACCTGGACCCGGGGTTTGCTGTCATCTCCATCTCACCCCCTTCTTTGACTTCCTGGCCCCTGTAGGCATGAGGTTGGTGACCCCTGCGGAAGGTTGGGGATCTCTGAGAGGGGGGCCCAGCTCCCTCCCTATCTGAGGTGTCCCCAGTATCTCGGGCTGCTCTTTCTTCAAGAACTATCTCTGAGATGCCACATCTTGAGGACTGCAGGGTCAGCAATTGTAAATCAAACCCAGGGAAATAGCAGGCTTCAGATTTCGGGTGACAATAGCATTCAAACAGGCCCCCTGAGGGGGGTTCAACCATCATGGGTTCCACCATGCCTGAGCCACTGGGATGTGGAGGTGTGAACCACGGGGCCTCTGCAGCCCCTTCCACCTGCTCTGGGATGCGCAGCCTCCAGCTAAAACAAACACGGGCCTCTGAGAAGAGCAGTGTTCCGCACAGGCCCTGGGTTGAGCAGCCTCCACCTCTGCTGGAATCTGGAACAGAGACCCCCAAGAGACTCAGCAAGATGGGGCTCCAGGTCTCCCAAAAGCCGCACCCCCTTCTTGTTGAGAAAATGGATTTTCCTCAACTTTCAGTTGCTACCCATTTAAAATGCTGTCCCTGGGAAGCCCTAGCATTCCAAATGGGTAGCATCTGAAAGTTGAGAAAAATCCATTTTTCTTTGATGCAAAAGGCAAAGAGGAATCTAAGCTAAATTTTGTTTCTATTCTTTCTATATTAAAGAGACGCGTATTTGTAGAGATGGTGAAGAACAGGATGCAGAACTCGAATTCCCAGGTGAGCAGAGAGAAGATAGGACGTCGGCAGGAGCCCCAACTGTCATCAATGTCACACCTGTTGCGTGGAGCACTTAGTATGTGCCAGGCACAGGGCCAAACACTTGGCATGCATTCTCTCATTCAATCTTCACAGCACCCTGTGGGTGAGTCAGTTTACAGAGGAGGTGTCTGAGGCTCACAGACTTTAATTTGTCCAGAGCCACAAAACTAAGTATGAGAACTCAGTGGAACTCAATGCAGATTCAACACCAGGCGAGTGCTTCTTGCTCTCCTTCAGGTAATAAACCTGATATAGTTTGGGTGGCATGTCTCTTGAATTTCAGGGAAGCATCCTCTAGAATTCTTTATTTTTTTTAAGATGGAGTTTTGCTCTTGTTGCCCAGGCTGGAATTCAGTGGCACAATCTTGGCTCACCACAACCTCTACCTCCCTGGTTCAAGTGATTCTCCTGCCTCAGCCTCCTGAGTAGCTGGGATTACAGGCATGTGCCACCACGCCTGGCTAATTTTGTATTTTTGTAGAGATGGGGTTTCTTCATGTTGGTCAGGCTGGTCTTGAACTCCTTACCACAGGTGATCTGCCCACCTC
This sequence comes from Cebus imitator, assembly GCF_001604975.1. Taxonomy (NCBI): domain Eukaryota; kingdom Metazoa; phylum Chordata; class Mammalia; order Primates; family Cebidae; genus Cebus; species Cebus imitator. Next base: position 6,098,872 of record NW_016107330.1, read on the forward strand.
GGCCTCCCAAAGTGCTGGGATTACAGGCGCGAGCCACAGCATCCAGCTCTTTTTTTTGTTTTTTAAGAGACAGGGCCTCGCTGTGTTGCCCAGGTTGTTCTCCAACCCCTGGACCCAAGCCATCCTCCAGCCTCGGCCCTCCCCCGCAAGGTGCTGGGATTACAGGAGTGAGCCACTGCGCCTGGATGAATACTCTTTTTTAAAAGTTGGGAATCGAGTCTATGAAATCTTAAACACGTTGAATCATTGCCATTCACACATGAGCCCTGGAACTGGAATTGACCCAATCCACTCTTGCTTTGCAGAAAGTAGAGGGAAGCTCTCAGGAAGCTTGAACGCAAAACACATTTTGGTTGAATAAGAGAGACTTATTGAACAAATTTGATAAAAGGCCACAGTTATTCTGAAACAAAATTATCATTAGAAGAACTGAAGATACTCTATGCAGGGGACATTCTTGGAAAATAGAAGCCTCTTCTTAACTGACACCATTGTCCGAAGACTACTAGAAGGTGGCCGCTGCTCTGGATGTTAGGAGGGTAGAGAGTGTCCCCAGGGTCTCCCTGGACCTGAGACATTTGCCACCTGAAAGTGGGAATGAAGGGGAGGCCCGTTACTTAATCATCCACACACTTGGGAGAGACTGGAGCAGGCAGACACCGCCCGCTGCCAGGTGTGGCTGATAATGACATGGAGATGTAAATGACAGTGTTGACACTGGAATGCGCCCTGGATGTAGGGATATTGTGGTCCTCTTAGATGTGAAGCCCCCTGCAATTTTAGGCTCGACAGAATGGGGGCAGTTGGTGCTTTGCCTGAGAATAGAGTGACCTTCTTTATCCAGCCCCCCAGACATGGCTTGAGAAAAAAGTCCATTTTTCTTTGATGCAAAAGGCAAAGGAGTTTGATGTTTGGACCTCCTTGGTGCAAAAAGGTTTCCTCCAGGCTGGGGGCGGTGGCTCACACCTATAATCCCAGCACTCTTGGGAGGCTGAGATGGGTGGATCACGAGGTCAAGAGATTGAGACCATCCTGGCCAACATGGTGAAACCCTGTCTCTACTAAAAATACAAAAATTAGCTGGGCATGGTGGTGCATGCCTGTAGTCCCAGCTACTCAGGAGGCTGAGGCAGGAGAATTGCTTGAACCCAGGAGATGGAGGTGGCGGTGAGCCGAGATCGTGCCATTGCACTCCAGCCTGGGTAACAAGAGCGAAACTCCGTCTCAAAAAAAAAAAGGTTTCCTCCAGGTACCTTGCAACATGTAGCTTGGGGTCTCTGTCCTTTGAGTCCTTAAGGTGATGGAGTGAGTCATCGTGACCACCCCGAGGAAGATGGAACATGGACAATCCAGCCTTTCCGACTTGTATGCTCATAAAAAAAGTGTCCATCGCTGGTAAGCTTCCGAGCTGGATCTGTGCCTTTCTTTTCAAGGACCTATGAGTTTTTTTCTGTCCTCCAAAATACCATTCATTGATTTTTTTTTTTTTTTTTTTTTTTTTTTGACCAACAGTCTTGTTTGTGGGCTATATGCTAAAAAGGAAAATCTTCCAGTTAACAAGTACTTACTGAGTACCTGGGCCAGGCCACCTACCATGCTAAGCACCGGGGAGAGAAGGGCGAACACAGAGACTGTCCTGACATTCACTCACGCAACAGATATTAAGAGTCAGCAACGTGGCAGCGTGGCAGGGGCTGTCCAGGTGTTAAGATTCAATGACGAATCCTCAATGGGGACAGTATCACCCTCGAGGGGGCAAAAATTCATTTTTTTTTTTTGAGACAGAGTCTCACTGTATCACCCAGGCCAGGCTGGAGTGCAGTAGCGCAATCTCAGCTCACTGCAACCTCCACCTCCCAGGTTCAAGCAATCCTCCTGCCTCAGCCTCCAGAAAAGCTGGGACTACAGGCGTGCACTACCACACCTGGCTAATTTTTGTATTCTTAATTTAGACAGGGTTTTACTATATTGGCCAGGCTAGTCTGGAACTCCTGACCTCAGGTGATCCGCCCTCCCAAATTGGAAGGAGCACCTGCACCTGGCCAAAACTTCATTCTTTTATGTTTAAAGCAATAGACATATCTTCATAGACGTGGAGACACACACACACACACACACACACACACACACACACACACACACACACACACACACCCCTATCTGTAAAAGGGTGAAGGGGTTAGAAAAAAACCTCTAAGAATTCTCAGGGGGTGAGGTTGATAATTAAAGAAAGGTTGGGAAACACAGAGTTAGCTCGATGAAGAGCCTGGCTTACAGTCCTGGGCCTTTTGTTTTGTTTTTTGTTTTGTTTTGTTTTTTGGAGACCGGGTCTTGCTCTGTGGTCCAGGCTGTAGTGCAATGGCGCAATCTCAGTTCACTGCAATCCCCAGGCTCAAGTGATCCTCCCACCTCAGCCTCCCAAAGTGCTGGGGTTTCAGGCACGAGCCACCCCTGGCCTCTTTTTTCTTTTTTTTAAAGTAAATACACATAATGATTAAATAATAATTTTGTGCCCAGTGTTTGGAGGACAAATGCCCCTGGACTGAGCTGAGCATATGTCACAGGGACCCCGTCACCCCCAGTTCAAGCTCCAGGAGAGGCCTCCCTGAGTGCGGAATGTTTAAACCCAGACCAGGGGCGATGTGGGAGTGGGCAGGGGGCTTCCTACAGCCCAGGCGTGCCATTTCCTGAAGCAGCCACCCCAGGATGGCCTGAGTCCATTCACACCTGGGTGTCGCTATTTAAATGACTGGCTTCTATCCATGCCTTCCCATTCTAAGGGTGAGGCACCTGGTTCCAAATAAGCGGAATCTGTGCATTTCACGTTCTCCAGTCCCAGGTCAGCCGTCCAGGCTGCCTTCTGCTGCCCCATCCCTTGTCACTTCAAAAAGAGAACCAAAGCCCCTTCCGTGGTGCTTCCCATCCCATGCTCCTGGCAGCCCTGGGGCTGGGGCCCTGGGGACCCGGGACTCTCACAAACTCCCTGGCTCCAACTCTGACAGCCAACTCCACGCAGGGTCAGGGCACTGGCATTTGGAAACCACCCACAGTCAGCAATTTTATTGAAAATCAAATGAAAAGGAAGGGTTGTTTAGGGAGAAGGCTTTTGAGTTTGCTGTTTTCTTTTTCCCTGGGCATTCGGACAAATATGTGGGCTAGTATGAGACTGACTGACCCTTTCTTGCCCTGAAACAATCTTGAATGCAGAGTCTCAAAACGCATTTGAGGCGCCCGTCAGCCACTGTCACGGGCCTCAGGAGGTGATTTTTTTTTTTTTTTTTTTTAGACGGAGTTTCGCTCTTGTTACCCAGGCTGGAGTGCAATGGCGCGATCTCGGCTCACCGCAACCTCCGCCTCCCGGGTTCGGGCAATTCTCCTGCCCCAGCCTCCTGAGTCGCTGGGATTACAGGCACACGCCACCATGCCCAGCTAATTTTTTGTATTTTTAGTAGAGACGGGGTTTCACCATGTTGACCAGGATGGTCTCGATCTCTTGACCTCGTGATCCACCCGCCTCGGCCTCCCAAAGTGCTGGGATTACAGGCTTGAAGGAGGTGATTTTTAAATCCATCTTAAGGTGCAAAGAGCTTAAGAGATGGTCCTAACAGACCCTTCCACAGAAATCCTCCCAGAGTCTCCTCTCCGCCCTCTGAGGAAGGCAGGATCCACATTCATCCCTGTTTGACAGATGAGGAAACTGAGGGTCACGTAGCAAGTGGCAGAGCTGAAACGCGACCGGCCACCCAGCCGTCTTGCCCCGGGTATACGTGCAGCCTGAAGTCTGGTGGCATGGCTTTGCAGGAGATGGGATTGGCAAGGTGAATCCTGTTGGAAAGAAACCTGCAAACCACAGTAGTGTCCCCAGTGTCTCCAGAATTGTGTGGGCGAGAGACCTTGGGTTGCAGTTAACAAAAACCTACTCAGAAAGGGGGCGCAGTGGGGGCCTTTTATAAGAATACAGAAATAAGTGCCTTATTAAAGCTCCAGGAGAGAACGAGGAAGATACCCAGGCATCGTCTCTCGTGCATGCACGCACTCGAGCACACACATGTATCCATGTCATTCCTCTGCCCCTCTCTATACTGCCCCCCTGCTTATTTCTTCTCTCTCCAGTTGTATGACAGGAAGGGACAACCTCCCAGGCCCGCAGTTAAAAAGGCCAGCCCAGGGAGCGAGTGGCATCTCACAACCCATTACCCCAACTGTTGGGAGTGGGCATCGGAAAAGCCCAGCTGTGCCAAGTGTCCAATCAGCTACGACCTGGGAGGGGGTCATACACCCGGCCACCAGAATGCCCCCTCCTTCGAGCTGGGAGGTGCTCAAAGGGTTAAACAGACCCTCCCTTAAGCATACTTCACTTTCTCCTTCTAAGCCAAGCTTGTCCAACCGGAGGCCCAGGACAGCTTTGAATACAGCCTGACACAAATTCGTAAACTTTCTTAAAACACTCTAGGAATTTTTTTTTTTTTTTTAGCTCATCAGCTACTGTTGGTGTGCATGTATTTTCCATGTGACCCAAGACAACTATTCTTCTTCCAGTGTAGCCCAGGGAAGCCAAAAGATTGGACACCCAGTTCTAAGCCATCAGAGACATTAGACACATTCAGTTCAGTTAACAGCTTTTTAGGAAGAACACCATCACAACGAATGTGCTTGCCATAACAACCCCCCCCCCATATTTTTTAGGTTTCAAACTAAAAAATATGTAAATAGACCTGGCTTGGTGGCTCACGCCTGTAATCCCAGCACTTTGGGAGGCCAAGGAGGGCAGATCACTTGAGCCCAGTAATTCGAGACCAGCCTGGGCAACATGGCAAAACCTTGTCTCTACAAAAAATAAAATAAAATAAACTGGGCATAGTGGCGCGTACCTGTAGTCCCAGCTTACTTGGGAGGCTGAGGTTGGAGAATCACCTGAGCATGAGGAGGTCAAGGCTGCAGTGAGCCAGGATCGCTCCCCTGCACTCCAGCCTGGGCAGTGGAGTGAGACCCCGCATCAAGAAAAAAGAAAAGAAAAAGAGAATAGAGAAAGAGAAAGCAATATCTGTGTATCTGGAGCGGCCACCCCAAAACCTTACTAAGGCTCATCTTTGAGTAAGATGATAATGATGAATCATTTTATCTCTTAAAAAAAATAATAAAACCGGCTGGATGCGGTGACTCACGCCTGTAATCCCTTAAGTATAAATCCAGCACCCTGGGAGGCTGAGGTGAGAAGATCACTTGAGGTCAAGAGTTCAAAACCAGCCTGGCCAACGTGGTGAAACCCCCATCTCTACTGAAAATACAAAAATTAGTTGGGCATGGTGGCATGTTCCTGTAGTCCCAGCTGCTTGGGAGGCTGAGGCAGGGGAATCACTGGAACCTTGAGGCAGAGTTTGCAGTCAGCCGAGATCACTCCACTGCACTCCAGCCTGGCAACAGAACAAGATTCTGTCTCAATTTTTTTTTTAAGTAAATAAATAAATACAATAAAATACATGGGAAGTGTCTAGTCCTCCTCATTTTAAAAATAAATAAATAAAAAATAACAAAACCACTTGAGTGGAACAATTGGAGTCTCACTGCAATGGAGTTTGTGTGTTTTTTCTCCTGCTTGTCATAGGTTGGAACCAGAAAAGCCACCCTAAAGATGGACCAAGAAAGAGAGATGCTGAGAAAAGAGACCTCCAGCAAGTCCAGCCAGAGCCTTTTGCATTCGAAGCCTGGTGGAAGGTACTAGAGAAACCTCATCCCACCAGGCCTCGTGTGACCCTCTGTGAGTTCATGTGACTCTTCCATGTCGTCTGTGTCAAAATACTGAGTTGCTTTTGTAGGACTTTAAAGATTGTTACCCTGGTGTTTCGCTTTCTAGACCAGTATTTTGAACAATATTATATTTTGGAGTGTGTGGGGAGAAGGGTTCTTTTTAAAAAACACCTATGGGCCGGGTGCCATGGCTCACGCCCGTAATCCCAGCACTTTGGGAGGCCGAGGTGGGCGGATCACGAGGTCAGGAGATCGAAACCATCCTGGCCAACTTGGTGAAACCCTGTCTCTACTAAAAAACACAAAAATTAGCTGGGTGTGGTGGCACGTGCTTGTAGTCCCAGCTACTAAGGAGGCTGAGGCAAGAGAATTGTTTGAACCCAGGAGGCGGAGGTTGTAGTGAGCCGAGATTGCGCCGCTGCACTCCACCCTGGTGCCTGGCGACAGAGCAAGGCTCCGTCTAAAAAAAAAAAAAAAAAAAAACCACCTATGAATGTACACAAACTCAGGTGTATGAAGAATAGAAGTTTGTAGCCCAGATGTCCAGGCCTCGTAGATATAATTATGTGGTTCCACATTGGGTCATGATGTACCCAAATACCAAAACTCCTAAGAGTTCCGACAGACTCAAACTTGAGAAAACATGAAACTTACCCTGGATCCTCAGGTAGAATTGTAACTTTGGAGCTATCAGGGCCTTGGGACAGTGAGTTTAAATCTCAGTTATGGCCTGGCACGATGGCTTACGTCTATAATCCCAGTAATTTGGGAGGCCAAGGCGAGTGGATCACGAGGTCAGGAGTTCAAGACCAGCCTGGCCAACATGGTGAAACCCCATCTCTACTAAAAATACAAAAATTGTGCTTGCTTCAGCAGCACACATACTAAAATTGGAACAATACAGAGAAGATTAGCATGGCCCCTGCACAAGGATGACATGCAAATTCGTGGAGCGTTCCATTTTTGCGAACCACATTGCCATGTATGTACCTATGCAACAATCCTGCATGTTCTTTACATGTACGCCAGAACCTAAAATGCAATAAAATATATATAGATATATATTTTAAAAATACAAAAATTAGCCAGACCTGTAATCCCAGCTACTCGGGAGGCTGAGGCAGGAGAATCACTTCAACCCAGGAGGTGGTGGTTGCAGTGAGCCGAGATCACACAACTGCACTCTAGCCTGAGTGACAGAGTAAGATTCAATCTCAAAAAAAAAAAAAAAATCTGTTTATTATAATAAATTTAGAACACCAATCGTTTTATTGCTTCCGTAATAATGACTAACATCTATATAGCACTCCACAATTTTCAAAACACATCTCATTTAATGCTCCCCCAGCGCTGGGAGGTGAATAGTATTATGTTCGCCATTTGACAGATGAGGAAGCTGAGGCCCTGAGAACTTACATGGCCTGCCTAAAATCACACAGCCAGTAAACTCGAGTTGGGTCTTGAACCCAGGTTTCTAATTCCATCTCACACTGTCCATTCTGGTACACCACATGGCCTAGTTGTTACCATCCCAGGCCACAAGGACAGACCAAGTCCCCAGTCACCAAAGAGCACACGCTGCCCCGGTCACAAGCTCCTTCTGCACAGTGCCTGGAGAGACCTCCATTCTCATTTGCTGTACTATTTGCTGCTTCCAAGCCCTGCCTTCTCTCCATCCATCCGTCCCCTCACTGCCATTCTTGTGTGGCCAGGCAGCAAAAAAAAAAAAAAAAAAAAAAATTGGAAGAGCCGGAAGTCATTAATACTCTTTTTTTTGAGACGGAGTTTCACTCGTCACCCAGGCTGGAGTACAATGGCACCATCTCCGCTCACTGCAACCTCCACCTCCTCCCAGGTTCAAGTGATTCTCCAGCCTCAGCCTCCCAAGTAGCTGGGATTATAGGCACCCGCCACCATGCCTGGCTAATTTTTTGTATTTTTAGTATAGACAGGGTGTCACTGTTGGCCAGACTGGTCTCAAACTCTTGACCTCAGGTGACCTGCTCGCCTCGGCCTCCCAAAGTGATGGGATTACAGGCATGAACTACCACACCCGGCCTACTGTTTTTATTTTTTTTAAAGCCACAATTTTAAAAAAATGTATTTTTTAAACGGATTAAACCTGGGAGAAATAGGGCAAATTCTTGGAGCGATATTGCATAGGAGGCACATCTTACATGTGGTTAGGGTCTAAAGCCAGTGAGAGGCCAGGAATGGTGGTTCACACCTGTAATCCCAACACTTTGAGACGCTGAGGCGGGAGGACTGCTTGAGCCTAGGAGTTCCATTTCAGCCTGGGCAACATAGTGAGACCCTATCTCTACAAGAAACTTAAAAATTAGCTGATGTGGTGGCGTGTGCCAGTAGTCACAGCTATTTGGGAGGCTGTGCTGGGAGGATCACTTGAGCCCAGGAGGTTGAGGCTACAGTGTGCTATGATTGTGCCACTGCATTCCAGCCTGGGCAACAGAGCAAGACCTCGTCTCAAAAATAAATAAGTCAGTAAGAAAGGGGAGCATAAATTGACTTTACAAATACTCTAGAAAATCTCAGACATGTTCAAGAACCTAATACATGAAAATATTAGACTGTACCATAGTCCCAAATATAGAGCTGAGAGTCTTCATGCAGTTCCAGGGCTACAGCCACCATTTTCCCCCTCGTGTTCATGAAAACAAAGCCAGTCTTCAGAAGAAAAAGGACACTGGAGTACCTATGCAACAAGGAGAGACAAAAACCCGCAGAACCCCAGAGAGCCAGTGCAGCAGACACCACAGCTCCTCAGCAGATACTAAATCTACGTAATCATTGCTCAGCCATCACTTTCCTCCACCGTGTAGGCTCAAAGCTAATCATCGTGATTTTCTTGCCTCCCTTGCAGCTAGGGCAGGCCATATTGTACCAATCTGGCTAATGGCATATAAGGAAAAGTCCCTGTGGAGGGCTTCCCTTCCAGCTTCTCTAGGAGAAAGCATTCACCCTTGGTCCCTTTGTCTTGTCTCCTTTCTCACCCCTGGAGCTCTGACTGGAAGCTGGAGCAGCCACCTTGGGGATCAGCAGACACCAGCAGCAGGCCAAAGGATAGTGGAATGGAGGAGCAAGAAGGCCCGGGTGGGCACCCAGTGGCATCGCTGAGCTCTGAATCATGAATGAACTGCCTACCTCTGTACTTCCTGTTGTATAAGACAAATAAATCCCTATCTATTTAAGCCACTGTAGTCAGGTGTATATATTTGTAATCCCAGCACTTTGGGAGGCCGAGGTGGGCAGATCACGAGGTCAAGAGATCAAGACCATCCTGGCCAACACGGTGAAACCCCGTCTCTACTAAAAATACAAAAATTAGCCCACGTGGTGGTGCTCACCTGTAGTCTCAGCTACTCGGGAGGCTGAGGCAGAAGAATCGCTTGAACCTGGGAGGCGGAGGTTGCAGTAAGCTGAGATTGCACCACTGCACTCCAGTCTGGGTGATGAGAGCGAAACTCCGTCTCAAAAAAAAAGACAAATATTTATTATTTCTTTTGATTCCATGGGTCAAGCTACACACTTCCTGTCAGGACTGTCTTGGCTGGGGCTGGGTGGTTTAGAATGGCCTCTTTCACGCACTTGGCCTTGGCAGGCGAGTTGGGTTAGGGCAGTAGTTTTGTCAACAAGGAGCAATTTTGTCCCCCAAGAGAACTTTGGCCATGTCTGGACATAATTTTGGTTGTCACAATGAGGGAGGGGCAGGTACCCATCTACTAGGTAGAGGCCGAAGGTGCTGCTAAACATGATCTACAATAGACAAAAGAACTCCCCACAGCAAAGAATTATTTTATCTAAAATGTCAATAGCACTGAGGTTGAGAAACGTGGTCTAGAGAGGCCTTCCGCTGCAGCCCTTTGTCTCTGCTCAGCACGCCCACTCATCCTTCAGCCCACTGGACTAGGCCCGTTCACATGTGGTGGCCACGGTTCCCCAGAGCAGCAGGTGAGAACGGGCCCCCGTGCACAAGCACTTTTCAAGTCTCTGCTTGCCTTGTGTTTGTTAACATCCCATCAGATAAAGCCAGAGTAAGTATGGGAGGGGCTCCAAATTTTTACAATCTACTCACATGGGGTTTTCTGCCATTTGAAGCTGAATACATTCTCAGCTGACCTGGGAGAAAGCTACCTTGATTCCCAATGACTTTCTGATTCCCAGTTTCCTTCTTTGTGAAGGCCAATGCCAATGCCTGCTCTTGGGTTCCACTAGGACCCTTTGTGTCACTCAAGATCCCTTGGTTGTAAACGACAGATACTTTCTGTGGCTAACTTAAATAGAGATTATTGGAAGGAAGTGAGGAAGATTAGAAAATCAGTGGCTAAGCAAAGCTAAAGAGTCAGGCTTGGACGTCAGGAACTGGCTTTTCTTCCCCATAGATGCTCCCTGTTTGCTTCAGCTGGTTTGAGTTTCTGTTCATTTGCAACCAAATGGGCATTTACTAAGACACTCTGCTACACAGCCCCACCCACTATAGATTCTGAGAAGCTACCGGCAGTCTTTCCCCTGGGGGGGGCACACCACGGTACAACGAGGTACCTGTATACCCCAAACCTCCCAATCTGCTTCTGATCTTTCGAGAAGCTAAGACAAACAACTTCCTTCCGCCCTTGCCAATGGGAGCCCATTTGGATCCTTGGATTCGTGACTTTGCAGATAAGGTGCCCTTCTCTTGAAACTTGGCAGCGTTACCATCGCCTGCTGTGTAGAAACCAGAGTCATGAAATGTCTGGAAGGAAAAAATAGCTTCCAGATCTGCATTCCAAGGCGTGCTCCTGGTAAGTGGAGTGGTTTCCAATTTTTTAGGGACTTAGGAATGAAAGCAATCCACTAAGGATGTGAGAAACCTGAACCGGATAATGCTGATGCGCGCCTCCTTCCCATGCTGAGGCATCCCGAAGCAGGACGTAGGGCACCAGTGAGGGTTGGCTATTTCAGCTCATCAGCTTGGCCTCATTTCCATCAGGTGCACTGCTCGCATCCGTCTGCTCAGTGTCACAGGTTATTTTGGGCAATTCATGACCTTATGTGCCAGCTTTTGTTTTTAAACATTTTTCTTTGCCCATCTGTTACCCAGGAATCCATCACAGTGCCTCCGTCCAGTTGGGAGAAGCATTAGCAGGTCCTTGTTTTGCGTTTCCTGTCATCTTTAGCACACTGTTTTCCTTTCTAAGACCCAAAAATATTGGAGGCGGAAACCTTATCTTCTGGGTAACTGTGGTCTTATCATCAGAGAGTATAGTTTTACAGTTAAACAACCAGCTCCATCCATTCAGCCAGTGGATACCGGGGACCTACTGTGGGCCAGACACTGATGCTGTCATGTTAGTTAAACCTCATGGCCTTGACCTTTACTCCTTTTCAAATTCTGATCCACTGCTTTAACTGAAAAGGAAGTGAAATCGTTAATTTACTGGGTATGTTGCATAGGAGCACTCCCTTTTGATGTCCACATATCTTGTTGGCCCTGTAGGGGATTACTGCTGGGCGTTCTTTAAAGAGAGCAGCATGCAGCAATGACCCTCTTCCTGGGAGTTTCTTTGTGCCTTTCATCAGTTGAAATATAATAGCTAATCATAGTAACTACTTCATACAGAGTCCTTCCTGGCCATCGGACACTGTGCAAAGCATGGTCCAGACAGTATCCCACTTCATCCTCACTGTCATCACTCCTGTTTCCTCTGTGAACATGATGAACCCAGAGTAGGTAAGTAACTTGCCCAAGGTCACACAGCAAATGTTGGAGCCCAGACTTTATACACACAACTGCTTAATATGGCACTTTCCTCGGTGAAGTCCAGGAACCAGCTGGTTGTCTACTAATGAATGAGGACAGGATGACAAACTTTTTCTGTAAAGGGCCAAATAGTATATCCTTTCTTCTACAAAGGGCCGTTATGTTCTATTGACCGTAGGTCTCTATCACCACCACTCAACTCTGCCAGTGCAGCGTGATCCATAAATGAATGAGCATGGCCGTGTTTCATTAAAGCTTTATTTATAAAAATAGGAAGTGGGCTAGAATTGCCAACCCCTATGTTAAACTGTCACCCTGAGTAGATTATGAGGATCTGCATAGCTGTTGCCTGCCACATGACTACCTAGAAGCCAGATTATTGTCATCTTCATCATTGAGACCATTTTGAGCGTTTACTATGTGCCGTGCACTGCAGTAAACACTTTCCATAAATTTTATCATTTAATCCTCTCAAGCACACCAGGAGATAGGAGTGCTTGAGAGGATCCCATTTTATAGACAATGCAAATGAGGCCAGAAGGTAATTTGGCCAAGGTCACCGCACTGGGATTTCCAAACCCACCTCCTAACCATTACACCACTTTGAATATGGGGAAAAAGAACACCATTCAATGTGCTTTTTCCTGTTCTCTCAATCAACACCAAAAGCAATCGACAAAGACAGAAGATGCTGTGACCACATGTGGAGGGAGATTTCTCTCCACCCTCAAGCAAGCAATCAGCTCTGCAGCAGACACCAGCCGGGTGTCCACCATTGCTCTCTACCTGGGGACAGCATCAGATCCCACAGGTTGAGGGCTTAGTCCTAAAGACTTGCCCACTTCAGACACCAGTCACAAGTCCAGGAGTCCGGAACTTGTGACCCACAGGCTTCTGGTTGGGGTTCCCATGACCCCTTGTGGATCTGATTAATCTGCTAGAGCATCTCACAGAAGTCAGAGAAACACATTAATTGATTGATTGTTTATAAAAGATATAAAGGACACAGGTCAGGCATGGTGGCTCATGCCTGTAATCCCAGCACTTTGGGAGGCTGAGGTGGGCGGATCACCTGAGGTCAGGAGTTTAAGACTACTTTGGCCAACATGGTGAAACCCCGTCTCTACTAAAAATACAAAAATTAGCCGAGTGTGGTGGCGGGTGCCTGTAATCCCAGCTACTTAGGAGGCTGAAGCAGGAGAACTGCTTGAACCCGGGAGGTGGAGGTTGCAGTAGGTCAAGATCGCGCCATTGCACTCCAGCCTGGGCAACAAGAGCAAGATTCTGTCTCAGGAAAATAAAGGATACAGATGAAGAAAATGCACAGGGCAAGATATGGGGGAAGGGGCAGTTTCCACACCCTCCCTGAAGCACCACCCCTGAGGAACCTCCATCTGCTCAGCTCTCTGGAAGCTCCTGAACCCTGTCCTTTCAGGCCTGTTGTGGAAACTTCATTGGGTAAGCATGAGTGAAGCATGGACAGCTGTCAAAATGGGATTGGACAAAAAGATCTAAACCCACCAAGGCCTGTCTGTCCAAATTCTTCTTGGCCTCTCTGTGCAGCATCCCTTCCTCTAGGGTATTCGGCGGACCCCTCTCTGGAATGAGATTAGACCCAGAATCAGAATCCTGCTGTGAGCAGGTGAAGGGGGGTGGAAGAACTTCAGAGAGGGAGACCGTGTTCACTATAACAAGGGCCATGGGAGTTACAGGCCAGGAACTGTGGACAAAAAAACAAATATAGGCTTGGTGCAGTGGCTCACGCCTGTAACCCCAGCACTGAGGGAGGCCGAGGCAGGAGGATTGCCTACGCCCAGGCGTTTGAGACCAGCCTGGGCAACATAGCGAGACTCAGTCTCTACAAAAACTTTGAAAAATTAGCCAGGTGGTGCATGCCTGTAGTTACAGCTACTCAGGAAGCTGAAGTGGAAGGATCGCTTGAAACTGGGATTTTGAGGCTGCAGTGAGCCGTGTTCTTACCACTGCACTCCAGCCTGGGTGACAGAGTGAGACCCTGTCCCAAAAACAACAACAATAACAAAAACTCTATATGTAAAATATCACAACCACACTGCCTTTTGTCATCAGAGAGGTGCATCTGCACACTAGGAGCACTGTCACTGGGTCTAAGAGACCTGCCTCTCCTGGACCGAGCCTCAGGAGACAACACCTTCGTGGTGCATTCCCTTCCTCTAGGCATGCTGGCTTCATACCCCCCTGAGAATCACCTGCTTTCTTTAGTTAATACCTTAGGTCATCCAGGTGTGGTGGCTCATGCCTATAATCCCAACAATTTGGGAGGCCAAGGCAGATAGATCTCTTGAGTTCAGGAGTTCAATACCAGCCTGGGCAACATGGCGAAACCCCATCTCTACAAAAAAATACAAAAACTAACCGGGGGTGGTGGTGCACACCTGTAGTCCCAGCGACTACTAAGGAGGCTGAGCCTGGGAGGTTGAGACTGCAGAGTCATGATCACACCATTGCACTCCAGCCTGAGTGACAGAGAGAGACCCCTGTCTCAAAAAAACAAAATACCTTAGGTCAGGTGTCCCTGGCCTGGGCACCATGCTATTTCCTCTGACTGGTTTTGCCTGTCTCTGCAATGGTCCATTATGTGTTGGTTTTATGATGTCCCTTTCAGTTTCCCAGGCTCTGGGGTGCCTTCGCCGTGGCCACATGCAGTGTTTACTCATACCTTCCATCTATTCCCTCTGCCTGTCTGCTGAGCAGAGAGCTACTTAAATGACCTCTGGGCCACAGTGATGGCCAAGGACCAGCAGGTCACCCAGCCCCAACCCCTATCTGATGCCACCAATGCTGTCCTCAGGGAAGGCAGGAGACAGACACTTGAGAGGCTTGTTTTTGAAGAGCTCGTGTTAACTTTTGTGTTAAGTCATGTGGGTGCACAGAGGTGTCACTTTAGCAGCTTCTCTTTCTTGGCAGTGACCTTGAGACCTAAAAATGGGCCACCAGATGCCCTGGAGGGGACACAGAAGACTCCCAATCTGTCCCCAGCCCTCAGGCAGAGCAGGTCCTCATGCATTCGTTCAACAACTATTTCTACAGCACTCACCTCGGGCCAGGTACCCTGATGTGGGCACTCAGGATCCAAAGTTGAAGCAGACAGACAGGTCCCTTCCCCCAGGAGGTTGTGTTGGGAGTAACAGATATTTTACTAACGCTTTGCTAGGGAAAACAATTGCTGGGTCTTGACCAGAGGGAAGTTTAGCTGGAAGACTGGTAGCCTCTCTCCATCAGTCGCCCAGTATGGGGTCCAATAAACCTCACACTTCAAAATGGCTATTCTAGCTCTCACCTCCCTGTCCCCCCACTTGCTTACAACCAGGAGAATTCCAGGACCAGTGCCCAGTGCCCAGTACACTTAATAAATATGTCCTGATTGCCTGCCTGTTGCTGGCAATTCTCCAAGTAGCTGTTGCAAATATAAAAATCGAAACCAGCTGCCCATAATATTACCATCTTCGGAAGGGGTCCAGGAGAGCACTGTGGGAGCAGCATTGCTGGGTTTTAAGGTATTCCCCCCATAGGCACACAAACACAAAAACACTCTGGGAATTTAAAACGGAGCTAAGGCTAGGGCCCATCAGGGTGTCAAACTTGTACACCGAATTACCTGTGACTTAGAAGCAGAAAACACGCCCAGTTGGACATCTGCAGCTCCCCTGAAGGATCATCCTGGTTTTCAAGTGGATTCATAGCATTCAAGGTAACCACAGAGAGCTGAATAGTTAAGTTAGTTTCTGATAACCTGCAAATGGGTCCACCTGCAGCTGTTGCCCCGTCGTCACTCACTTTTCCTCCTGCCTCTTTGCCCCCATTCAGTGGTCGCATAATGCCTGATGTCAGCACCTCTCCCCATTACACCCTTTGCATGGTTTCCAGATCTTGCAAAAGATGGGAAAGCCTCTGAGATCAACCAGGCTGTGACCCCGTCCTGCTTTCACTCCAATTGCCCCAAATGAATATTGGTGCTGCCCCTGAACTTTGATCTCTGTGCACTGTCCTCCATCTATCAAGGGTTTCCTGATGACCGGGGAGTGTTTGTCATGACTAATTTGCAAGCTGGTATTTGTAAAGTGCTCAGGGAGCCCTGCATTTTGTGAGCCAACCTCATCTCCGCCACTTCCCGAATCCTTTCCTGTTTTCCCAGCATCTCAGGCTGGTGGGACCACACAGTTCCGTCAGGCTCCAGAATATCCCCATGCCATCTCCCCATCACCCAAGAGCTCTTCCCAACTCTTTCTCCCCTTCTTGTTTATTTCCCCTGCCCCTTTTTCAAAGCGCTGTTGTTTTTCTTAATATCGCTTCACCCCTCCCCAAAAGACAGTTATACAAGGAGATGTGGGAGGAAGAGAAGAAACATAAGTAATGATGACTAAGCCCGCCTGGCTCCCTTTGCCACATTGGAACATTGTCAGAATTGGCCGGCTCGCCCTTGCCTCTGTAAAAAGCCTTTGCCAAGGGTGTGATTTTTCCTGAAGATCATTCTTTCCACATGACCAGATGCTGCAGTGTGTCATCAGGCCAGCTCGTTTCTTTCTGCCAGAATCTATGCTTGGGGCACAGAACTCAGGGTCATTTAAAAGTGATTTCCCCTAATCAAGAGGCAAGTGATATTTCCTGGAAGTTTCACCACCAATTAGGGCTCATTGGATTTCTCTGCTTTTCTTTCCATCACTGCTTCTTTGATCCTGAAGAAGTGCTTTTCTTGAAGTCCAATGACCAATGAAATGACCAATGAAGAAAAAAACTTTGAATAAAACATAGCCCCTGCAGCGTCCATCTCTGGCCCAGGCCCAAAGCCTCTGCAATGGGGCCAAAGTACTGGGCAGCTTGAGGTCACAGTCTCAGAGCTTTGCAAACCTGGAAAACCTGTGAGAAAAGTCAACCCAAGAGGTGTTAAAAGGACTCACCCACCCGGGCAGCATTTCCTGAGTTCTGTCTGAGTTTCACAGTTGCAAGCCACCAGCATTCAACAGCCCTTCTGCAAGACGCTATAGGTAATAAACAGGAATTCCCCAACCTGTGTGTCATGGAGCGCACCCTCCCTCCCTCCCAAGGGCTATGTCCACACAAGCCAAATGGGTAACTGACCAGAGAGCTTACTATGCACACGTGGTCCACATAATTCGAACCCAAACCCCAGGGTTTTTTGTTTTTTTTTTTGAGATGGAGTTTCGCTCTTGTTACCCAGGCTGGAGTGCAATGGCGCAATCTCGGCTCACCGCAACCTCCGCCTCCTGGGTTCAGGCAATTCTCCTGCCTCAGCCTCCTGAGTAGCTGGGATTACAGGCACGCAACACCATGCCCAGCTCATTTTTTGGAGTTTTAGTAGAGACGGGGTTTCACCATGTTGACCAGGATGGTCTCGATCTCTTGACCTCGTGATCCACCCGCCTCAGCCTCCCAAAGTGCTGGGATTACAGGCGTGAGCCACCGCGTCCGGCTCAAACCCCAGGTTTTTTACATATATGTAAGTTGTTTTGCAAGCAGGCAAACCCCTCAATTATCGCCTTACTGTGAAGTTTGCTCCCACGTCAAGCAGCTGCAAACCGTTTCATAAAACGGCAGCCCAGCTTCATGCAGAACCATTGGAAATCATAAGCTGGAGTAAAATGAGTCTCGTCAGTCTTGAAAGTAGTTAGCTGCTTTGTGAGGAAGACTAAGAGTTCGACAAACTTAAGCATCTACAAACATCATCTGCAGACATCATTTTAAACATTTTAATTTACATCCTGTCCCTAGTACTTTACATTCCTTAAATAACTATTTTACTTCTGTTGAGAGCTTCAAGGCTGCATACGGGAGAGATGGAAGTCTGTCTTTTGCAAGTAGCTGGACCAAGCTGCCCCAAACTAAAAGAAACTTAATTCTGAGCTTTAAAAAAAAATCATTTAAGCTGAGCATCTTTATTGGACTCAAACATAATTTCATAAAGAAGTGAATGAGAACTTTCCATTTTCTGAAACTTGAAGGTTTTTTCCTCAGTTTCGTCCTTTTAAAAATACCTTTTCAATTAGTTCAGCAGCAAAATATAATTTTAAAAAATTAATTCAGCAATGTTCTTAAACACAGCAAATTGACAAATATCAACTGAGTCTCTGTTCTGTGCAAATCACTGGGTAACAGCTTGCTGGCTTTACATTCCCACGGGGTCCCTGCCTCCAGAACACACTGGCTTTGGGGCCCGAGATGCATCTTTTCTCTGCACCTTGGCTGGTTGGAGCAGTTTCAGTAGAGGGGTCCTGACTGACCTAACGTTTCAGAGAACATGCACACAGCATAGTCCTCCTTCTAAATCAGTGACTCCCAAATTTCAGTGAGAACTCCCCTGGGTGCTTGTTTACATGCAGATTCCTCGATCCCACCCCAGAGATCGGTTTCGTTTGTCCAAATTGGAGCCTGGGAATCTGTATTACTAACCTAGGCCACAGTGGTTCTGATGCTGGAGGTCCAGAGTTGTGCAGTTGTAAGGGAACAGCCCAGAACACCAAGTTACTGATTGTCTGAACTCTTTCCCCAGCCCTGTCCAGGAGCTTTTGGGGAGAACATCTCTCTCCTGGGGACCCCATCAAAATGGCGACATCATGATTTCCTAGTCAGTTTCCCTAAAGTAGAGCCACAGGCGACCACACTGGCCCAGCAGCTATTCTGCCAAGTCATCCATGTGACAGTGCGGGGCCTCAGGAGAGAGGACCACCAGCCCCTTCCCCTGTCCCTCATCCCCTGTGGCCGGGGGCCCTTGCAGGGGTGCAGTCCAGCCGCATCTCCCTCGCAGCTGCTAGTCTGTCCTATTCCAAGAGGCAAGCGGCGCCCGCCACGGTTCACCCTTAACAGGGGTTTCTGCTGCCCAGGTCCACCTCGGAACCCCTGCAGCCCTCATCGGGAACGCCAGTGTTTAACAGCGAGTCGTCTCCATGGCAACCGACAGGGTGTCACAGACATAGGATTATGACTTCACGGCGTGGGGATTCCAGAGAAGGGGGTGGGGCGGCGCCCCCCGAGCCCCGCTCCCCACCCAAGCCGCGGGGGAGGAGCCCCCTTCCCTCCCGCCAGGGCCCCGACAGGACCCCTCCCGCTCAGCTGCCACAGCGGGCACCAAGAGGGGCTGTGGCTTTCCGCCGCGCTCCCCGGCCTCGCGGGGGTCACACGGCTGCGGGCGGGGAGCGCAGGGCACACTCGACCCCCGGCGGCAGGGAGCGATCACGCGCACGCCGCGCGGGCCCGGGCATGGGGGCGGGGCGCGCGGTCCCCGCCGGGGCCCAAGTCCCACCTTCGGGGGCGGCGCCTGGCCCGGGGAGTGTCAGGAAGAGGAAGAGCGCGGCCGGCGGCGCTGCGCGGCGAGTAGGGGCCCGGCCGAGGCGAGCGCCGCGCGGGCCACCATGGCCACGGACGAGCTGGCCACCAAGCTGAGCCGGCGGCTGCAGATGGAGGGCGAGGGCGGCGGCGAGGCCGCGGAGCAGCCCGGGCTGAACGGGGCGGCGGCGGCGGGGGCGGCGGGGGCGCCGGACGAGGCGGCCGAGGCGCTGGGCAGCGCGGACTGCGAGCTGAGCGCCAAGCTGCTGCGGCGCGCCGACCTCAACCAGGGCATCGGCGAGCCCCAGTCGCCCAGCCGCCGCGTCTTCAACCCCTACACCGAGTTCAAGGAGTTCTCCAGGAAGCAGATCAAGGACATGGAGAAGATGTTCAAGCAGTGAGTGCCCGCGCGACCCGGAACCCCCTGTCCCACCGCGGCGGCCTCGCGCCCTGGCTGGGCCGGTGAGTGCCCGCGCGACCCGGAACCCCCTGTCCCACCGCGGCGGCCTCGCGCCCTGGCTGGGCCGGTGAGTGCCCGCGCGACCCGGCCCCCCGCCCGCCCCGCGACCCGGCCTCGGGCCCCGAACCCCCCGATCCGGGGACCCCGCGCCGCCCCGGGACCCCTGCCGCCGGCCACACTCCCCTGAACCCAGGCGCCCCGGGGGTGGGAACCCCGCGGCCCCTTCCAGATCGAGACCCGGCACCCCACCACGCACGTTGGTCTGGGGGACCCCCGGCCCCTGGCACCCGGCGACTCCTCGTATTTGTGCTGCCCCCGGTACACCCTAGGCGCGCCTACAGAGTGGGGAACCCCGAGCCTCCCTCCAGATAGTCGCCAGACCCTGCGATCCCACCCCCCCCACCACCACCACAAGTGTGGGTCCCGGGCCCCCCGCCCTGTTGGTGGTGTTTCTCCCCTACCCCACACCGCACACACCGAGGCTGAAGTCCCGGCGGCCTTCCTTCCCCCATCCCAGCCTCCCGCATTCCCCACCCCCACCCCAACACTCACTGGCCGTAGACACCCACCCCAGCGTCCCCCGCAACACCTCATGCCAACCACATTCCTTTCCTTAGGGTCTTTTCATTTCCTCTGCTTATCTCAGGTGTCCCTCAAGGTGGGTTCTGGGCAGGGACACCCCCCCAACTTCTTCTCCAGTCATTCAGCATCTACCAGCAAACTGGGGGCAAAGACTGGCCCCTCCACCCCCAGCCCCCACCCACTCATTAGCCAGGACCCAAGTCCTTCATGCATAGTGGTCTTCCTGGGAAGGGACCCCTGGCCCTGTTCCCCCTCTGCAGGCGTGTAAACCTCCCCCGTCATCCCTGGGGGCTGAGTCCCCTCTGCTTGGAAGCCCTCCCTCCTCCCCCTGCTTCTGTCGCAAGGCCCCTGTCTCTCCTCCCCACTCCATGTATCCCCTTCCCTCCCCACAGGAACCCCCGATGTCCCACACCCACCCTAGTTGGAAAAGGGGCCCCTTCCTATGTGACTTGCCCTGTTACCCCTACCCCTACCCTTTTTCTATCAGATTCCACATGCTGTGCCCTCACCAGGGGAGATGGGCACCCCCAGGCCTGTGGGCTCATCCCCTGTGCCCCCACAAAACAATCGTAATGTCGCTGTAGAGGGGCTACAGAGAGAGGGCCCAGCTCCCCTCGGGCCCATCCCTGGGTCCCAATCTGTTGGGTCTAAGAAGCACAACCACCCTCTCCCAGCTATGTGTGTGCCCAGGGGTTGGGGAAGGTGCCAGGGCCCCTCCCCTTGGTACATTTCCCCACCTCGAGTTCCCTGTCCCCCTGCCCCTGGCTCCTGGAGAGGGAATAGCCTCTGTTCCACGGTCTGGGTGCTGGTCTGGAGTGATTCTAGAAGGGGATAGCATTGGCCTGAGGCTGCGTCCTGAGGGTGAGCCAGGAGGGCGAACCCACCTGGCACCCGCAGCCCAATGCCAAGGGAAGGGCGCCACAAGGCCAGCTCCCCCTTGGCTGGGCGGGAGGTGGGGGCAGACCAGGGGTGTGAGTCTCAGCCACATGCAGCTGTCTGTGCCCAGACATCAAGCCGGAAGCCCAGGAAGGGCGTTTTGCAACCCCACGGCTTGAGAAAGGCGCTCCCCCTGTTCTCCACAGCTCGCGGCAGCTTCTGCATTTGGCTTCAAGGCAGGGGAAAGGTTTCTGATTCCCAGTTGGGGGTGGCTGAGGAGTCCCATAGTTTCCCAAGGTCCATCTGGGGGAAAATCAAGTCCTTGACCCCTGGCCCGTCTGAACCTCTTTGAGAAAGTCCCAGGGCGCCTGCCTCCTTGACTCCAGGGTGTTCGGCTGGAGTTCTTCTGAGGTTTCTTCCCAGCCAAAGACTGGCGAGACTGGGAGAGCAGGATTTCCAGGGTTCCTGGAAGAATAACTTGGATGCTCTCTGGGCGGGTGGGCGGACACAGGGGTGAGTATGGGTCACTGTCTGTCACTGTCCCCGGGGGTGGGGGGGGGAAGTGCAGAGCTGATTCAGACCCCACAGAGATCCCTGTGTTGATAATGCTGAGGTGCTCACCAAGTCCTTCAAACAGCCCCGGGACACAGAGCTCTTCCTCACCTTTGTGCAGACAAGG
>NW_016107330.1:6120505-6123967 GCF_001604975.1 Cebus imitator
TTGTATTTTTAGTAGAGACGGGGTTTCACCATGTTGACCAGGATGGTCTCGATCTCTTGACCTCGTGATCCACCCGCCTCGGCCTCCCAAAGTGCTGGGATTATAGGCGTGAGCCACCGCACCCAGCCTACAAGGACTCTTAAATAACTTGTCAGGACCACCCAGCTAGAAAACGTTAGAGCCAGGATGCAAACCCAGGTCTGTGACTCCAAAACCTGGGTTCTTCCCCTCGTGGGTTTCCTATCACAGGCATCTGTTTTCACGTCGGAAAACCTTCTCCAACGCCTGCTTCCATGTGTGTGGCGGATCTTCCGCTCATGTCCCCACCCCTAGACCCCCAGCCCCAGTCTCTCCTTTCTCCCCCGCGCCTGCCTCCTCCTGGGCTTCCACAGCCTCGCTGCCCACTGGCCACCCAAACAAAGATGGAGCTGTTCTGGGAGAACCCAGACACCGCAAATGAGTGGGACTTGGGAGGCTGCAGTTTGGAAGTGGCGTGCGGCTGAGGGCACACTCTGGAAGCTTCTTTGCGCAGCAAACTCACTTTTTCTTACACAGGCTGTTTCTGGTGCTAGTTTGATGAGAGGTACTGTGAGGGAGACTGAGGGGAGCCAGACCCCTCCAAGCCACCTCTTGGCACCAGCACTGCTTGCCAGCGTTTGGGGAGGGCTGATGGGGCAGGCAGGGGCCAGGAAGCTGGACCTCTAGGAAGGAAGTGCCGCCCGCCGGGGCCGGGTGAGGCTGGAAAGCTGCAGATTGTGTATTCAAGGAAACAAGGCTTCACTGTGCCAATGGAGCCCACCCCCGCCACCAACAGACGGACTCTCGTGGAAGACAAAACCCCCGTTCTGCTTCTGCTGTCCGAGTGGGGCTGCAGCCTCCTGGATCCAAGCAGGGCCCCGGATCATAGCCAGGGCATCAGAGCCAGGGCTCTGGGGAGAGCAGAGGGCAGGGAGGAGTGGAGCCTACCCTCCTGGGAAGCCAGACACCAGAGCAGAGGGCAGGAGACCACGAGGCCAGCAGGAGAATGGGAGCCGGCCTTTCCTTGGGGGCCAGGAGCTAGGTAGCTAGGCTTCCACCCTAGTCTGCTTGTCCTCCCTGGGCCTCAGTCTACCCACCTGTAAAAGGGGCAGGCTATCCCTGATGACCCCCAGAGGTCCTTCAGCCCTGACGTGCATATGTCTGAGGGGTCCTGGGCCCTTCTGGATGTTGGAACTGCCTTCCAGGGCCTTCTGGTCCACCTATGCCGTGTTGATTCAGCAGGTACTTCCTGAGGCTGGAGATGGAGGGGGAAGAGAGGGGACAGGGGAAGATACACTCTCAGCCGTCACCGGTCTCACAGCTAGAGTCATTCAGGTTCCTCCTGGGAGAGACCTAGAGGGTTGACCCCAGCCCTTCTCCCCGTTTTACAGAAGAGGGAACCGAGACCCAGAAAGGTGTGGCGGTCACTTGCTTGGGGTTACAGAAAGGTTTTCAGTGAGGCTGAAACCTTGTACGGTGGGGAGAGTGGCCCTGGTGTCTTAGGGTTGGGCTCAGAGGACATGACACACTTAGAGTCTGCATCTCCCTGCCCCTGGGAGCCAGGACTCTCCCCTCCTCCCCGGGCAGCCCCAGGCTACACCCAGCAGCACCTCTGATCCCCCAGCTGCTCCCTCCGTCTCTCTGCCCCTCCAGGGCTGGCTCTGAACTCTCCTGTCAGGGAGGCAAACGGGATGACCCTGGAGAGCCCCGGGGGTGCCCACCCCTGGGCTGACAACAGCCTAGATGGGGCCTTGGAGGGTTTTGTAAGCCGAGACCTGCCGGAAATATAATTCTGAAGCTTCGGTGGAATCTGAGGACGATGCCCTAGATCCTTGTCTGCCTTCTAGCCCAGCCTCACAGGCCCTGTCCCCACCCTCGTCCCCAGCCACTTCATCACAGGACACCTTGCATCAGAGAGGCAGGCTTACCTTTCCTCCTGCCAGCTCTTCCCTGCACAGGCTCTGAAGGCCTCCCGTCCTCCTCTCCCCTCTCCACCCCTCCACCTCCCGGGACACTCCTCTCTCAGGAGCCCTCCCTGGATGCAGTCAGCTGGGTCTGGAATCTGCAGCCCTGGGTTTGAATCCAGTTGCTGGCCCTGGAGCCCTTCGGAGCTTCTGTTCCTCACCCTGGAACAGGGATGACAGGGGACCCACCTCACAGGGTCGTTGTACGGCGCTTAGCCCAGTGCTTGGCACAGAGCGAGTCGTTACTAAAATACTGTCACTGCCATCCCCAGCTGAGCATACACCCACTCCTGGGCCCCTCATGGGGTCCCGGAAGTGGTCTTTGCGGCTGGCTCAGAGGCAGCTCTACAACGCCCACTGGCTGCCTCCACTTACCACCAGTGGAGTTTCTGGGCCTGCCAGTTGGCGACAGCCCTTTGCTTTGGGCACTAGTGACAGGACCCAGGGTTAGAGCCCTCCTTCTCTCCTGCTGAAAGCCACTCTGATTGACAGCTGCATATGGCTTTGATAAATAACAAAAAGGGAGAAATGCATTCATTATCACCTAGTTACGGGGAAGGCAGGTGGCACACAAAAGGGGAGAGCAAACAACAGCTCGGGGCGGGGCGGGGGGGGGGGGCTCGCCCCGTCTCCCACCACCCAGCTGGGTTGCTCCAGACAGGGTACTCAGCTTCTCTGAGCCTTGATTTCCTCTGGGGCTCCAGAACCTACCTGGTAAAGTTCTGAGGATTAGATATAAAAAAGCCGAGTCTTTGTAAAGAACCCATCATGGCATCTGGGCTGTTTGCATGATAGATGATGTTTTTGAAAAATACAAAGTTCAGCTGGGCGCGGTGGCTCACGCCTATAATCCCAGCACTTTGGGAGGCTGAGGTGGGTGGATCACGAGGTCAAGAGATCGAGACCATCCTGGCCAACATGGTGAAACCTCATCTCTACTAAAAAAAAATATAAAAATTAGCTGGGCATGGTGGTGTACGCCTGTAGTTCCAGCTACTTGGGAGGCTGAGGCAGGAGACTTCCTTGAACTCGGGAGGCGGAGGTTACAGTGAACTGAGATCGCGCCACTGCACTCTAGCCTGGTGACAGAGTGAGACTCTGTCTCAAAAAAAAAAAAAAGAAAAGTACAAAGTTCACACATGTGATCATTCTTCCAACAGGTATTTTATTAAGTTTATGCACTGCAAGATCCAGAGAGTCAGTTAAATGAATCAAGTTCCTGCCCTCAAGAGGCTTACAGTCTTAGATAGAATAAACGTGTAGAGGTTTGTGGGTAGAGAGGATGTACCCACAGGGCTAGCAATGGAAGGTTTCTTTCTTTCTGCCATGAGGACCAAAAGCTCTCATGAATGACACTGTACTGATGTTCTCTTTGCAGCCAGCCCCCTGCCTCTGTGCCCCTCCTTGTTAAACAGAGCCACTAGTCCAGCCATTCCTGGAGCAGCCTATGTATATTATTTGGAGAAATGAATTGAATTCT
>NW_016107330.1:6124058-6171611 GCF_001604975.1 Cebus imitator
TTTTTTGAGTAGACATGGGGTTTCACCATCTTGGCCAGGCTGGTCTTGAACTTCTGACTTCAAGTGATCTGTCTGCCTCAGCCTCCCAAAGTGCTGGAATTACAGACGTGAGCCACCGCACTCAGCCTGATACTATCATTTTTATCCCTATTTGACAGATGAGGAGTCTGAGGCTCAAAGTGATTGTCACTTTTCTAAGATTATATTAAGCGGCAGTGGCAGGATTAGAACCAGATCCTCTTGCAAGGAGCCCTGGGGGCCAAGTGAAGCCGAGTTTGTGGTTGGGGCTTGGGGGAGCCTCCCAGAGCCTGAGAGCCATGGAGTACTTCACCTGCAGCTTAGGGTCAGGGGGTGGGGAGAATGCCCCACATCCCTGGGGAGGCAGGATTTCCCGGCCTTAGTCCTTACTCTGCTCCTCCCACTTCCCCCTTGCTTCAGTGTCTGAGTCACCTCTCCTCCCCCCACATCCCCAACCCAGGACTTTTGGTTCCTCTTTGGTCCACACTTCCTGTCTTCTCTTCACCTCCTCGCTCTCCTCCATGCCACCTAGGTCCCGTCGTTTCTGCTGTGAGAGTCTAAGCTCCAGGACTGCAGGCCCTGCGGCCTCAGGGGAGGTCAGAGGTCCTTTCTGCAAGGCCAGCCCCGAGGGCCGGGCGGAGTCACTTTGCAGCCTCAGCAGGGAAGGTCCCCACCCTGGAGCAGCTGAGTTCCCCTGACTGCCGGGGTAGACTTCTCCTTGGCTGACTTCCGCTTTTCAAGGACAGCAGAGAAGCAGGGGTCACTGCCAGAAAGGTGTGGCCAGATCGGAGCCAGGCCGCCCAGGGAGTCCTGAGCCGTCGGACGCTTCCATCCAGGCGCTTTGCCTCCCGTTCAGTCCTTTCTTATCCTGCAACGCTATCCTCACCCATTTCACAGACGAGGAAGCTGGGCTTTCAGAAGGGTTACGTGACCTGTCCAAAGTCACACAGCTGGTAAGGGGCAGAAGCATGATTTGAACCCGGGCCTCCCTGGCTCCAAGTCCTCTGAATCCTTACAGTGGCCCAAACACCAGCAATGATACCGCCCTGGAGTGTATTAGAAATGCAGAGGCTCGGCCAGGCATAGTGGCTCACACCTGTAATCCCAGCACTTTGGGAGGCCGAGGTGGGAGAATCACAAGGTCAGGAGTTCGAGACCAGCCTGACCAACATGGTGAAACCCGCCTCTACTAAAAATACAAAAATTAGCTGGACATGGTGGCATGCGCCTATAATCTCAGCTACTCAGGAGGCTGAGGCAGGAGAATTGCTTGAACCTGGGAGGCAGAGGTTGCAGATCGCACCACTGGACTCCAGCCTGGACAACACAGTGAGACTCTGTCTCAAAAAAAAAAAAAAAAAAAAAAAGGAATGCAGAGGCTCGGGCTCCACCCCAGATTTACCAGACTGCATTTTTTCAAGAGGCAGGGTCTTGCTCTGTCACCCAGACGGAATGCAGTGGGGTGATCATAGCTCACTGCAGCCTCGACGTCCTGGGCTTCAGTGGTCTTCCCACCTCAGCCTCCTGAGTAGCCAGGACTAGAGGTACATATCACCACATCCGGCTAATTTTTTTATTTTTGTAGCGATGGGGTCTTGTCATGTTGCTCAGGCTGGTCTCAAACTCCTGGCCTAAAGCCATCCTCCCACCTCATCCTCCCAAAGTGCAGGGATTACAGGCATGAACCACCGAGCCTGGCCCATAATCTGCCCTGTAACCAGCTTCACCGGCTGTACACATTGACGGTTAAGAAGCGCTAAGCCGAGACTGAGGCCCCCGCACGGCTGTCTCCCCACCACTTGCCTGAGGTTGACCTAAGGTTATCCTTAGGCAGCTGACTTTGTCTGTCTGAGCTGTAAGAGGATAAGGTGGAGTAAATAAGTGACGTTAGAAGCGCTGGGCTCTATTGATATTAGGCATTCAACAAATATTCTTTATATCACTATCATAACAATAATGATTATTAAGAGCAAGAAGTGAAGAGGGCAGCCGGCAGGAAGGGCTGCAGGTGCAGCGTGAGGTTGTTCAACTCCAGATTGGGATGCCTTTGAGCCCTGACAACCCCCCAGCAAATTGTTTGGTGGCTCCCACCTTGTCCTCCATGGGGGAGCGCCGAGCACGAGACTTGTGTGCTCTCTGTCTGTCTCTCCATGTCTCTCTCTCTCTCTTTCTCCTCCCTGCCCCCATACCCTACTTGGCTGACCCAGGGCAACAGATCAAGTGTGAGATTCCCAGATAGGACCAGAGGAAGTGGTAAGCACTGGGCTTCCCCATGAGTCAGAGGGTTTGGGGGTGGGGACATGCAGGAACTGGGACAGCTGAGCCTGAAGTCAGGGGGACCTGAGGGCTCCTGAGGCCATACACAACACCCACCCCGTCCAGATGTCTGTCCTCCCGGGACCCGTAGACCCAGAGGGGCCATCATCAGCAAAGTCTGGGACAGGAGTCAGGAGAGACAGAATTGGGGACCCCTGTGCTCCCACATTCCGGTGTGCAGTGGCTGCAATGACTCTGCTCCCTTCGGCCATCAGACTGTGCAGCGCAGCTGCAAGGGGCCTGCGTGAGGATTAACTTTCTTTTTTTTTCTTTTTTTCTTTTTCTTTTTTTTGAGACAGAGTCTTGCTCTGTCTCCCAGGCTGGAGTGCAGTGGCACAGTCTTGGCTCACTGCAGCGCCTGTCTCCCAAGTTCAAGCAATTCTCCTGCCTCAGCCTCCCGAGTAGCTGGAATTACAGGCATGCACCACCACACCCAGCTAATTTTTATATTCTTAGTAGAGACAGCATTTCACCATGTTGGCCAGGCTGATCTCAAACCCTGGTCTCAAGTGATCTGCCTGCCTCGGCCTCCCAAAGTGCTGAGATTATAGGTATGAGCCACTGCCCCCAGCCAAGGAGCAACTTTCTAATAGTTCCTAAGCCAAGCTGGGCCCCCTTGGGTACGCAATGAGCTTCCTGTCCTCAGAGGTATTCAAGGCATTAAACAGAACTGCATTAGGAATCTGATTTTCAGGAAGGGCTGAGTGGGATGGCCTCCAATATCCCTTCCAAACCTGAAGTTCTCTGCTGTGTCCCGACAGGCCTCGGGGCATAGCATAGTAAGAGTGCATGTGTTTGATCAGGCCTGGTTCAGAGCCCAGAGACACTCTTGTCACCTACAACCTGGGCCAAGTCACTTCCCCTCTGAAACTCAGCCTCCTTGTCTATTAAATGGGGATGTTCATGCCTGCTTCATGGACTTCTTGTGAGGATCTGATGCAAACATTTGGCATTGTGCCTGGCACACAGCAAGTGTTCAGCAGACCCAGTAGCCAGGAATGATGATAGGTTATGACGTGGGGCTGGCCTGGGTGTCCGCACTACGCATGGTTGACGCCTCTACTGCCTACCCCTGTGACTCGCTAGTTATCAGAACGGGGGAGAGGGACAGGGGCAGGGAAGCAACCAGCTGGGGACCACGCTCACCTCAAAGGGAAAAGTTGTCCTGAGGGGTAGCTGGCTGCTCCGCTTTCAAGAGGGGGATGGGTGGGGATTCTGTCCCCAGCCCAGGGTGCAGCTGCTGAGCCCTCCCTGGTGAGAACTATTCAGGGGGAGGCAGATAGGAATGTGGGCACGGTGCCAAGCCTGCAGCCTCCCTCCAGTGCTGGAGAGAAGTGCTGAGCTCCCAGGCCGGGTGCTTTCTGCCAGTCCTGCCGAATGGCATTGGCCTTCCCAAACAGGCACCACGCTGGGCGCTCAGACCCTCCATGGGACCAGGAAAAAGAGAAGCAGGGCAGGGAGGAGAAAAACTTCCAGCTGTTGAAATCCTGCAATCTGCCGGCTGTGTGACCTTGGGCCAGTCACTGCCCACTTGGGCCCAGTGTCCCTACATGATGTAAAACGGGCAGAGCAGGCTATCTGGGTGGATCTTGCAGGCCGACCTCACTTTTTCTGGATCCTCTAAGCCACCTGCAACCTCAGTTTCAGCTCAGGGAGAAGGGCGGGTGGGTGAGAGGCCCCCTAACCGGGGAGACGCCTGTTCCCAGGCATCGTGGAACCTTGTTCTCTCCACTGCTGGCAATGGTCCCCCTCCCCCTCTAACTCACCCATGCCCCTCACACCCCCACCCAGCACCGTGACAGTGTCCCCTTTATCACTTCCCTCCAACCCCGAGGGAAGTTTCCTCGCTCCCTGAGGCTCCTCTCTCCCTGTTCAGGGGCTTTGTCCGGCGGCCGTCTGTCTTCCCGCCTCCCAGAGATGCTGGGGCTTTGCGTCAGGCCTAGTAGGGGAGAAGAAGTGGGCTTCAGAGGAGGGGCCATGATGGAGGGGACCCCTGGGTCATCAAGTCCACCCCTGTCTCCAGGCCAAGCCACCACAAGCCCTGCCTCCTGGCCCTGTACCAGCAATCAGGACTGGAGCCTGTGGGAGACACCAGTGTGTTTTTTCTCATGATTCTAACATCATCACCCTTTTTATATTGTATATGTGAAGTATATGACGTGTATATGTGACACAGAAAAATGTCTTGATATAACAATTGCTATGATGATGATGATAAAATTAATAGGTGTTAAGCACCCACTGTGTGCCAGGCATTTTATATCTGTAATCTCGTTTTCATTTTTGTGTTTTGGTTTTGGTTTTCGTTTTTTGAGATGGAGTCTTGCTTTGTCACCCAGGCTACAGTGCAGTGGTGTGATCTCAGCTCACTGAAAGCTCTGCCTCCCGGGTTCAAGCAGTCCCCTGCCTCAGCCTCCCTAGTAGCTGGGATTACGGGAGCCTGCCACCACGCCTGGCTAATTTTTGTATTTTTAGTGGAGACAGGGTTTTACCATCTTGGCCAGGCTGGTCTTGAACTCCCGACCTTGGGTGATCCACCCACCTCGCCTTCCCAAAGTGCTGGGATTACAGGTGCGAGCCACTGCACCTGGCCAGTTTGTTTGGTTTTTAAGACAAGGTCTCACTCCGTTGCCCAGGCTGGAGTGCAGTGGCTCAATCAGGGCTCACTGCAGCCTCAACCTCCCAGGCTAATGTGATCCTCCCACCACAGCCTCCCTAGTAGCTGGGACCAGAGGCATACACCACCACACCCAGCTAATTTTATTTTTATTGTTTTAAAGAGATGTGGTCTCCCTGTGTGGCCCAAGCTAGTCTCAACCCCGGGCTCAATTGAGCCTCCCACCTCAGCCTCCCAAAGTGCTGGCATTGCAGATGTTGAACCGCTGCATCCAGCCTCATTTACTCTTCAATAATCTTAAAGGTAGATGTTAGCAATAATACTAACTGGTTCTTAGTAGCATAGTAGGCGTGTATGAAGTGCTTCCTGTGGGCCAGGCTCTGTGCTGAGGGTCTGCTTGTATCATCTCTTTTAATCCTTGCCTCCATCCTGAGATGAGTCCTTTGATCTCCATGATGTAGAAGAGGAAATGGAGGTCTGTGGGGTTGGTAGCTTGACCAGGGTTACTCTGCCAGCAGGTGGCAGAGCTGGGGTTTGGATCTAGGTCAGTCTCAGCAGAGTTGAGGTAAGCACAAACCCTCAAGGCCATCTTCAATCAGATTGATCCCAAAACCTGGCTGATCCCCTGCCCCAGAGCACGTCAGAGCCCAGGGCACACAGGGCAGATGTCCGCTCCCCGGGAGTCTGTTGGAAATGGCCCCCTCCATGGTTGCCTCTGGGGGCTTCACCTCCCACCCCAGCACCTGGCCTCTCGCAGCCCCCGTCACCTCCTCTTGGTGAGAACTCTTTGGCACCTCAGCTAGCCCCTATATTGTCCCCCTGGGGGCCAGAGCCTGCCCTGGATGGAGCCCAGCCCAGTAATTGATTGGCCCTTGATTGATAGAGGCAGCGGTTCAAATCATGGTTTGAGCTGTGGCCCAGCCAGGGCTGGGAGCTGCCAAAGACAGAGGGATCCACAGCCCACATTTCCATCCAAGTCTGGACACTTTATCTGCACTTCCTCGGAAACTGAGCTGCCCCTGACTTCAGAAGAAACCCATGCACTTGAGCAATAAATAAAGCTGGGGCTCAAGGAAAGGCGTGTGGGACCCAAAGGCTGGGTCCTGAACCCCTGACCTGCTGGTTATGGGATTGGCGGCCTCACCCGTAAGAGCCCTGCTTCCCTAATCCGGACCTGGAGGGTTGCTGAGCGCAGGGGTTGTAAAGAGAAAGTGCTGGCCCGTCGGGAGTTTAGTGAAGGTGATTCAATCTTGTTTTAGTGCCAGTGACTGCCATTTATGCAGCTAGCTCTGTGTGCTGGGAGCTGTGCTGAGTGCTTGACAGCGTTGGGCTCAGTCCTTCCTCACACTGGCCCGTGAGAGAGGCTCCATTGCAGGAGGTTCTCAGCCTTCGCACCCCTGGCATTTGGGGCAGGTGTTTTTTTTGTTTTTTTTTTTGTTTTTTTTTTTTTGGAGATGGAGTCTCTCTCTGTTGATCAGGCTGGAGTACAACTGCACAGTCTCAGCTCACTGCAATCTCCGCCACCCAAGTTCAAGTGATTCTCCTGCCTCAGCCTCCTGACTAGCTGGTAGCTGGGATTACAGGCGTGTGCCACCACGTCCGGCTAATTTTTGTATTTTTAATAGAGATGGGATTTCACCATGTTGGCCAAGATGGTCTTGAACTCCTCACCTTGTGATCCTCCCACGTCGGCCCCCTAAAATGCTGGGATTACAGGCGTGAGCCACTGTGTGCGGCCGGGGCCAGGTCATTCTTTGCGGTGGGGCCACCCTGTGCCCTATAGGAGCTTCCCTGGCCTCCACCCACCAGACGCCACTGACACCCCTCTCCCCAGGTATGACAACCAGAAACGTCCCCTGGGGGGCACATGCACCCCGGCTTAAGAGCTGCTGCATTTTGTGGCTGAGCAGCGCAGCACTTTGGCTCCAGAGCCTGATGTGTCATCGCTGACATTCATTGGAGCCCAGGGTCAGAAAACAACAGGGGCTTTGCTTTCCTTGGTGGGCACTGAGGAGCGGAGTCCTTGTGACTTGGCTCGGGAAAGACTGGGTCCCTCACCAGGTGCCCCCGCACAGCCCTCCACCAGCCAGGAAACAGGGTCCAGAGATGGCAGGCGGGACCTCCGCTGTGCCCCACAGAGCCCTCCAGCTCCAAGTGGAGGCAGGACTGTGGCAGCTTCAGCCTGCCTGACCCTCTGAGCCACACACCTTCTACTGCCACAGAGGTGGGCACTGCCCACAGGGGCTGCTGGCCCATCTGCCTCCACCCCAGCCCTCGCCCATCAGTGGGGCAGAAGGCCTCAGGACCCTGTGTTCCCTCCAGGGCTCCCAAGTCCCATCTTTTCTGTGCTGTGTCACTTCCAACCACTGACTCACTGGCTCGTGAACTATTTATATACCTCGCACAAATGCTCCTCTTGAGCTCCAGCCGTCTGTGTTCAGCAGCAGCCTCAGGACACGTGGGGGAGGGGCTGGGTACAGAGCAAATGTGCAAGTTTATGAGCCCAGCAGACCTAGTGTAGAAGTTCAGCTCCCTCCTTACTGCTGTGTGACCGTGGGTGGGTCACTTAACCTCTCTGAGCCTTGGTTGTAAAATAAGGTTATTAGGAAGATCAAGTAAAGTAAGCAGTTCCCAGCACAAGGACAGATTTCAGCACATGGTTGCTGTTAGGTTAGGTGTTCAAAGTACACCTAACCAGAGAAAGTGACAGGAGCCGGGGAGCCTGGAAGAAGGTGCAGAAATGAGACATATTCATGCAGGATCTCCAGCGCCCAGGACGTAGGGTTCTGGAACAGCTCCCTGTGCTGTGCTGCTGTCGCCAGCACTGTCACCCAGCCAGTTCAAGGCCTTGGGGACCGCACAAGTCTTCTTTAGGTGCAGATAAACCCATTTTGGTGGGGTGAGGTGGCGCATGCCTGCAATCCCAGCACTCTGGGAGGCTGAGGTGGGAAGATCGCTTGAGCCTGGGAGGTAGAGGCTGCAGTAAGCTGTGATCGTGCCTGGGTAACTGAGCGACACCCCGTCTCAAAAAAAAAGAAAAGCCCATTTTAGCAACTCCAAGATCACTTTCCACAGCCCCAATCTTATCTCCCTCCCACACTGTTCCCAGATACCGATGGGGCAGGTGTTCGGTTGATAAGAGAGGCCAACTGAACAAACAGCGCCTCACCCTCTTGCACCAGGCTGTGTGCTCCAGGACCCGCTGACGCCTTCCCAGCCAGGGCACAGGCGGAGAGGCCACCTAGACTCTTACTACACAGAGGCCAGTTGAGGAACACGTAGACTCTGCCCCGACCCCTTCCGTGTCTCTGCCAGGTTGGTGGTGGTAGAAAAAAGAGAACCTGAGTGTGCAGGGCGGATGGGAGGCATCTGTGTCACCCGATGCCTGTTCCTGGCTTCTCCACCACTCCCTGCAGGCACTGTACCACCCACGACATACCAGGCCACCTCCTGCGACCTCCCCCTGCCTCCCCCTCCCTCCTGCTCTGTACCCTTGACAAAGGCAGAGACCCTGCCTTAGATACCCCTTCATTCATTCACGTCCTATCTCTCCATTCCACATTTTTGAGCACCTACTGTGTGCTTTTTACCCTCCTTCCCAGTATGTAGGGCAAGCTGGGGGCATGAAATAGACCCCCCACCCCCAGCCTGGTGCAGAGCATGCTGAGTAAGAACAGTCATTTATCACATGGAAGGAAGCCACCTTCCACACGCACGTCACATCCCCTATTCCAGTGCTTCTCAATGAGGAGTGCTTTTACTCCCCTAGGGACATTTGACAATGTCTGGGAGACATTTTTAGCTGTCACAACTCGGGAAAGATGCTACCATAAACATCCTGCAATGCACAGGGACAGCCCCTTTGGCAAGGATTTATTCTGTCCAGATTGTTTAAGGTCCGAGGTTGAGAAACCAGGCAAGGTTCTGCCACCTAGGGTGGGGCTGAGATGTCCCCCAAGTGCCCATGGAGATGCCAGTAAGCCAGCTGGTCACGGAGGTGGTCAGCGAGTGCGCAGCTCACAGCCTGATCCACCCCGCCATGGTATTGAGAATTTCTTCTCTGCCATGCTCACACCTGTAATCCCAGCACTTGGGGAGGCTGAGGTGGGTGGATCACTTGAGGTCAGGAGTTCAAGAGGAGTCCAGCCAACATGGTGAAACATTGTCTCTACTAAACATAAAAAAATTAGCTGGGTGTGGTGGTACGCACCTGTATTCCCAGCTACTTGGGAGACTGAGGCAGGAGAATCACTTGAACCCGGGAGGCGGTGGCTGCAGTGAGCCGAGATTGAGCCACTGTACTCCAGCCTGGGTGACAAAGCGAGACTGCATCTCAAAAAAGAGAAAAACAGAGAATTCCCCCTCACTGTCTGTGCCATACATTCCGCACAGGGGGGCCGTCATTTCAGCTTCCTTGTCCCTCAGGCTTGTCCAAAAGTTAGCGCTGTTCTGCATGCAGGAGGCTGCCAGGCCCTGTGGTGAGTTCCCTGTCATCAGAAGTAACCAAGCAGGAGCTGAGCCACATATGGGTCCTCTGCCTGGGCTGAGGTCCCTTCTGGTGGTGACGGGATGATATGGTTGGTGGGAGATGCCCTCTGAGCCTCTAGTCTCGTTGGACTCAAGCCTGCAGCTTCACTCACTGAGCCAGTGCCAAGATGTCCCCTCTCTTTGCACCTGCAGGTATGATGCCGGGCGGGACGGCTTCATCGACCTGATGGAGCTAAAGCTCATGATGGAGAAACTTGGGGCCCCCCAGACCCACCTGGGCCTGAAAAACATGATCAAGGAGGTGGATGAGGACTTTGACAGCAAGCTGAGCTTCCGGGAGGTAAGCCCCGTCCCCAGGGTCACTCCCCCAGTGGGGGCTTCACCTGAGGATCTAGTGGCCCGGAAGAAACCATGCCATCGAACAGCAGCTGTGACCGGCTGCCTCTTGGCTGAGTGAGGCTTCAGAGGGCCTGTTGGAGCAGGCACCAGGGAGGAGATGCTTTCAGGGAGGAAGAGGAGGGAGGGACATCCCATCCTTCACATAGGGAGCATGTATGCCCTGAGCAGGCTCTGGGGTAGAGAAAGGCCTTGTGCTGGAAGGTTCCTGGACACGTAGAGGTGGTGACGCCACAGAGGGAAATCAGTGCTGTGATGCAGAGGAAGAGGGCACGGCCCCGGGTGACTGCACGCCCGGGCTCTCACTGGGACAGGAGCCAGGGGCGAGCCTGTGTTGCAGGGAAGGAAATGGAGGCCCCAGGCCAGACAGCAGCGATACGGGACCCCAGGCAGCACAGGGTTAGGTGGGGGACTCGAGGCCCAAGTGGGGCCCAGGAGGCCTGGCAGAAAGCATGAAGGATGCCGGGAAGCAGAGAGGTAGCGGGGCAGGCGGAGGCTGCGCGTGGCTGGGAGGGAGGTGTGGGCAGTGCAGGGCAGCAGCTTAGAGGACACGGGTTCGAATCCCTTTGACACTTTTAGGCACCGAGACTTGGGACACATCTTTTACTGTCTCGGAGGCTCCCTCGTTCTGCACTCAATAAATGGAACGCAGAGTAGGTTCATTGGGGAACAGTGGGAGACAAAGGTAAGAGTCTGGCCGAGGCCGTGTGGTCGGGAGCTGGCGTAGGCAGGGCAGGGCTGTAGTGGCCTGGCATCCTGGGGTGCAGATGAGTCACATCACCTCCCGTCATACAAATGGACAGAAACCCGGGACAGTGGGGGCCACAGGAGCACTGAGGGGAGACCCAGCTCACTGGCCCCCAGTCCTTCTCTCCGCGGGAGGCCTGAGACTGGGGCCTGGGTGTGGCCAGGGTCTCCGGCTCCCCTCCCTCCCTCCCTGACACCGCGTGCCTCTCTCCCCACCGCAGTTCCTCCTGATCTTCCGAAAGGCGGCGGCCGGGGAGCTTCAGGAGGACAGTGGGCTGTGCGTGCTGGCCCGCCTCTCCGAGATCGACGTCTCCAGTGAGGGCGTGAAGGGGGCCAAGAGCTTCTTTGAGGCCAAGGTGAGGAGCCCGAGGGGTGCCCTGACCCATGCTCCAGGACACAGGGACCCTGGGTCAGCGCAAAGTTAATACATCCCCTTCCCATTCCTGCTGAGGCTGCAGACAGAGATGGAGCTGACATCCTGCCAGACTGGACCAGGCCCACTCGCTCTGTCTTCTGTCCCCTCCCACTCCTGGCTGAGAGCCTTCGCAGCCGCCAGGGGGTAGATGAGGGGGTGTACTCTTGAAAAGGGGACAGGGACTACCTTGAGCTGCCCCAGCCCTGGCACACTGAGCTGCTACCCCAGAGGACTGGGCCTTAGGAGGGAAGGGCCCAGGAGACTGCAGGGCACGCCCAGAAACAGCACTGGCTCTCCAGCGTTCCCAGGAGACACCAGCCCCAGCCTGGGAGGAAGCCTGGGGGCCCAGAGGGCACCTGCACCGTACCCTCCCCTTCCAGCAGGTTCTCAGATGGAGGGGACACGTGTGGTCCAATGGCTCCTGGGTCCTACCCACCTAGGGTCTCAGTGCTCCCGCCTTGTTTCTGGTTTTTTGCTAAGCTAAGGACATTCCTTCCAGGGACTGCCTCCCACCGCCCTCTGGGCTTCCGAGCAGTGGTGGAACTTTTCAGGGTTCATCAGTGGCACTGGGTGTGCCGCTGGGCTCCCCGGACAGGAAGCGGAGGATCAGAATGGCAGCAGCATGAGCGACTCCCTGCGAACGCCTTGCTCTGCATCAGCCGCAGGACATATGTTCTCTCTTTTAATCCTTTCAGCAACTCCATAAAATCGGAGTTGTTGGGTGCTGGGTTCTAAGTAGGAAAACGGAGTCTCAGGGAAGTGAATGAAGTGCCTGACCCAGGGTCAGAGCTGGTGAGGTCAAGCTGTTTGTGTTGCTGGGTAGGACTCAGCAGAAGCCTGAGCCAGAAGAGACCCCAGAAAAAGCAGCCATAGCCGGGCTCGGTGGCTCTTCAGGGAGGACATCCCTTCCTTCACATAGGGAGCACATATTGAGTGATTTCTATATACCTGGCCCAGTAATCCCAGCACTTTGGGAGGCTGAGGTGAGTGGATCATCTGAGGTCAGGAGTTCGAGACCAGCCTGGCCAACATGGTGAAACCCCATCTCTACTAAAAATACAAAATATTAGCCAGGCATGGTGGCAGGTGCCCGTAGTCCCAGCTACTCAGGAGGCTGAGGCAGAGGTTGCAGTGAGCTGAGATTACACCATCACACTCCAGCCCGGGCAACAGAGCGAGACTCCAACTCAAAAAAAAAAAAAAAAAAAAAAAAAAAGAAAAAGAAAAGGCCAGGCCTGGTGGCTCACGCCTGTAATCCCAGCACTTTGGGAGGCCGAGGTGAGTGGATCACCTGAGGTCAGGAGTTCGAGACCAGCCTGGCCAACATGGTGAAAACCTGTCTCTACTAAAAAAAAAAAAAAAAAAAAAAAAAAAATTAGCTGGGTGCAGTGGCAGGTGCCTGTAATCGCAGCTACTTGGGAGGCTAAGGCAGGAGAATCATTTCAGCTCGGGAGGTGGAGGTTGCAGTGAGCCAAGATTGCACCACTGCACTCCAGCCTGGGAGACAGAGCAAGACTCCATCTAAAAAAAAAAAAAAAAGTAAAAGCAACCATAGCACAGAGCGCCCCCAACACACACCGTCCAGCTCTGACGCCCTCACCCCCACACCCCCACAGGTCCAGGCCATCAACGTGTCCAGCCGCTTTGAGGAGGAGATCAAGGCAGAGCAGGAGGAAAGGAAGAAGCAGGCGGAGGAGATGAAGCAGCGGAAAGCGGCCTTCAAGGAGCTGCAGTCCACCTTTAAGTAGCGGGGGCTGCAGCTGACCACCCTGTCTCGGCCCCAGTGCTGTGGGCGAGGGTGGCGCGTGGGAGGCCGAGCCTGAATCCTTGCCTCTGTCTGACAGGACCATACTAAAAACTTAAAAATGTCCGTGATCGGAGCAAGTTCAGGGGTCTGACAGAGGTGGCCCGGCCCTCCCCACTCCCTTCCGCCCTTCTCGAGGCCGTGACGCAGGCACTGGCTCCCTGCCTGGCCGGGCCCTCCCTGGCAATCCCTGGGCGATCTTGCACCCCTGACTGCCCCGCTGCCTGCTCCAGCACTGCGCTGGGCCCAGCTCCTGGCCCTGGGTCCTTCCTGGCCCGTGTGCCTACCCTCCATGCATTCCCCTCCCACCCATCCAGGGACCCCTGCCCTCCTCCAGCAGGCCACACTGCCCCTGGGGCCCCCTGCCAGCCCCTTCCCAGACTAGGGGAGAGCAGAAAAGAGAATCAGGGCTGCCCTCGCAAAGTGGGACCCAAGACGCTTATTGGAGGCACCAGGGGGCCCCTCCCCAGGGCCTTTTCCTCCACCTCTGTCTCTTCTATCTGCTGAAATGGGGCAGGGGATGGGGAGCTTCTGTTCCGGTGAAGGGACCCAGGCCCCCCATGCTGACTTGGAGACCCCCAGATCTCTGGGGCCCAGCCAGGCAGGGTGTGGGGGCAGCTGTGCCAATCTACCTCACAGGCCCACCCCCTGCCAAGTATGCCATGGGATCAAGGGCAGGGAATGTTCTGGGGGTCAGAGACACTGCTCCTTAGCACCCCACCAGAACACCCTGAGGGTCCCAGGGGACTCTGGAGAAAGGGGTGGGAGGAGGAATTGGCGCCTTCCTAGGGAAGGAAACCAGCGTTTCATCTTGATTCTCCGAGAAGTGTCTGAGAAGTGCTTTTAGTGTGTTTGCATGCGCCGGGCAGTGGGCAGCGAGGGCCCGTCCAGCCCTCTCCCGCCATCCTTCCCCAAGTGATGTCCACCGCCTCATCACCAGCGACCTGCCTGTCATGCCCACCCCCTCAAGGAAGCATGGGGACCCCAGCCCCCTGGTGCCTGGCACCAGACAGGTCGTGGTCAGGCCCATGCCACCGGCCCAGTTTGGCCACAGCTTCCCACATGCTCGCTGACGTACGTGTGCCCATGTGTGGTGTCTGTTGCTGTGTCGTGAAACTGTGACCATCACTCAGTCCAAACAAGTGAGTGGCCCTCGAGGCCACAGTTATGCAACTTTCAGTGTGTGTCATAACGGCGTCACTGCTTTTTAAACTCGATAACTCTTTATTTTAGTAAAATGCCCCAGGAGTCCTCGAAGCTACGCGGACTTGCAGAGGTTTTATTTTTTGGCCTTAGAATCTGCAGAGATTAGGTGGCACCGAGCCCCGCGCAGCCTCGCCCCGGATTGCGTTTGCCTTAGCTGATATGTTTATACAGATGAATATAAAAGGTTCTTTTCTTTGGGCTTTCTGCTTTTTTTTCCTCCCTTCTCACCCTCCCTTCCCTCCCCGAAAAAAGCAACTTCTTCATTCTGTGGTACGATTATTTTTTTTAACTAAAAGAAGATAAAATTCTATATTTCTATGTGTGTGTGGTTCTTGATGGTGAGTGGGGAGGGAAATGACAAGGTCACTGGATGCGGGGACAGTGGTGTCAGAGCCTGGGAGGAGAGGGGACCCTCCCCAGTGGGGGAGGTTGGCATTTGATGCCCAGACGCTGTCACCAGGCGTGATTCTAGGCGCTTTGTGTCTATTAACTCATTTAAATCCTTGCAACCAGCCCATGCCAGGGGCGATCTTTTTATTCCTCTTTTGCAGATAAGAACAGGGAGGCGGCTGGGTGCAGTGGCTCATGCCTGTAATTCCCAACACTTTGGGAGGCCAAGGCAGGTGGATCACCTGAGGTCAGGAGTTCGAGACCAGCCTGACCAACATGGTGGAACCCCATTTTTCCCAAAAATACAAAAATTAGCCTGGCATGGTGGCACATACCTGTAATCCTAGCTACTCAGGAGGCTGAGGCAGGAGAATTGCTTGAACCTGGGAGGCAGAGGTTACAGTAAACTGAGATCGTGCCATTGCACTCCAGCCTGGGTGACAAAGAGAGACTCTGTCTCAAAACAAACAAACTAACAGGGAGGCCTGGAAAGTCTCCCAGAGACAGAAAGGCAAGTGGAGCGGCAGGAGGCAGGGCCCAGACTGTTGAGGTCATGGCTCGAAAACCTGCCAGGAGAGCAGAGAGGAGGGGCTGCCACACCGCAGCTGGCAACGGCATGAAGGCACTGGGGATTCGGGCTTGTGTACCCCAGTGACCCCCAAGCGCCCCCTGCCATGGAGACACCCAAAGTCTTGCACAGGCTGGGAAACCCCAGGGGTGGTGGGGTGGACACCAGCAGCTGCGTGTGTGTGGCTTTGGACAGACCAGGGCCCCACTGGGTCTCAGTCTCTCCCTCTACTCCATGCGACGGTGGGCAAGGGTCTGCGGTCTTCCCCAGCAGGGTGTGGGAGCTGGAGCTTGGATTATGCTAGGCATCGCTGCCCCCGAGTGGCCAGGGTTGGTACTACAGCAGCCAGGATGCCTGGCGAAGGCAGCGTCCTTCCCACGTGCTACCAGGGCCTGAGATGCCGCTGTGCGCCATCACCAACTGGGGACTTTCAGTTCCGCACTGCCTTTCAGAACCCCTTCCCCAAAGGAGGAACATCCACATCCCTGACATCCTGCTGGAAAGGGCTTCAAGAACAAGGGACAGGGACAAGGAAAGAGTGCACAGTGGCTCACACCTGTAATCCCAGCACTTTGGGAGTCCGAGGTGGAAGGATCACCTGAGGCCAGGAATTCAAGACCAGCCTGGGCAACATAGTGAGACCCAGTCTCTACAAAATATAACAAATCATACTGAAAAGGAAGCTCCTGACGGTGAAGGCCGAGGGCCTCGAGTCCTTGGACCATGAGAGGCCAAGGCCAGCTGTCCCATCCCAGGGCCCTCCACCAAGGGTCTCAGCCCATCAGGGTTCCCCAGCCTTGGCCTGCACAAGATCCCCACCCCCAGCCCTGGCAGGAAGCAGGCTAAGGAGGGAGGAGACCTGGAGTGATCCTGGGATTGAGAGAGGACCCCTTAAAACCCTTCCCAGGCTGGGCACAGTGTTTCTTGACTAATCCCAGCACTCTGGGAGGACAAGGCAGGAGGATCCCTTCAGCCAGTAGTTCAAGACTCTGGGCAACATAGCGAGACCTCATCTCTAGAAAAAATAATTTTAAAACAACTAGCTGGGCAGCTACCTCAGGAGGCTGAGTAGGAGGATCACGTAAGCCCAGAAGTTCAAGGCTGCAGTGAGCTGTGATCACGCCACTGTACTCCAGCCTGGGCAACAGAGCAAGACCCTGTCGCTTAAAAAAAAAAACAAAAACTCCCAGTTTCCTTCCTCTCATGAAGCCTCCCTGCACTGAGTCCCAGCTCCAAATCCCCATGGAACCCCCAGCCCCTCTCAGAACCGCGAACCCCTCACTGAATGCCATCTCACGGAGCCCCACAGCCCTCTCTAACCCCCAGTGCTTCCATCTGGTTTGGAGGAGAAGCCCAGCCAGACCCTCAGCTGGCCCCTTAGTGGGCCTCACCCCAGACGTAACAGCTGCCACCCGAGAGTCCTGTCCCAGCGGCCAGAAAATCCCAGTCCTGTCAGTGACACCTGCCTCTTTTCTCAGGCTCTTACCCCACCCCTGCCTTGGCATCGCTCCTTCTGAGGCCCCAGGGCCCCGCCTGACCACATCCCCCACCCCTTCCCACCTGCCTCTACCAAGTCGCCCGTGGTTATTTTTCCAGCACAGTCTGGCCCCAAGTGGCTCAAGGACTTTGAGATCCCAAGTCCTGGGAGACCCCACTCCAGGCCCTGAAAACCCTGGGTTTCAGCAGTGGGGCGGGGGTGAATCCTGGCATTCTCCCACCCTCAAGGCTTCAGATTCATTTTGGACATGGACTCTACAGAAGGAATCCTTTCCCTGCCTGCCCCCCCATCAGCCTCCCACCCAGAACGAGTCTCTTCTCACACAGAACTCCGCCCCTTGGCCCATCTATCCAAGCAAGATTATCTGCAAGGAACACTCGCCCTATCCAGCAGGGAGCTCCCCAAGGCTGATTAAGACCCCCCCAAGGATCTTATCTCTATGTACCCAATCCTACCATGGAGCCTCCACACAGTAGTTGCTCAGTGAATGTGGGAGGAATAAATGAGTGAGCGAATGAATGTTTTCTGTGTATATGGTATGTCAGTGCCTCACAATACGGGCAAACAAAACAGTTGTTTTTAAAATAGGCAAGTTAGGCTGGGCGTGGTGGCTCACACCTGTAATCCCAGCAGTTTGGGAAGCCGAAGCAGATGGATCACTTGAGATTAGGAGTTCGAGACTAGCCTGGCCAACATGGTGAAACCTGGCTCTAATACAAGAATTAGCTGGACGTGGTGGCTCATGTCTGTACCCCCAGGTACTCATGAAGCTGAGGCACAAGATTCGCTTGAACTCGGGAAGCAGAGGTTGCTGTGAGCCAAGATTGTGCCATTGCACTCCAGCCTGGGTGACAGAGCAAGACTCTGCCTCAATACATAAATAAATACGCAAGTTAATCCAACATCAAGCCCTGACCCCTCCCATCACA
The DNA here is from genome assembly GCF_001604975.1 of Cebus imitator. Lineage (NCBI taxonomy): Eukaryota > Metazoa > Chordata > Mammalia > Primates > Cebidae > Cebus > Cebus imitator. The sequence goes on from NW_016107330.1 coordinate 6,141,451, forward strand.
GGAAAGCCCCCCCCTCCCAGGGCTTCCCTCCGCACTTGCCCACAGGCCCCTGGGCACTTCTTCAGTCTCGGTGATCAAGGCCAGAAAATCAGGTCAGCCAACCCAGTGTCACCGGACACTGGGCTCACGATGTCCCCTGACCGGCTGCTCCCTGCACCAGGGCCGGGGTCAGGAGGGACTGGCACCAACCACGCACGTGCCCGGAGGCAGCTCCTATGCCTGTCCGCCTTTTCCAGCAGGAACAAGCTTCTCCTGGCTGCCCCGGAACACAGCCAAAAGCACCTCCAGGGCCCAGAGAAGGTGCTCAGGGGGTCTGCAGACCATTCCCCAATCTCTTTCTGTCACTCTCTCTCTCAGCCCTTGGGTCTTCTAGAATCTCACAGAAAGAGAAGCCACAGAGCCTGGAATCCATGGTACCTTTAGGAGCCCACAAATATGTTTTGATTTCTTTAAAATCCGTAGGAAAAAAAATGAAAAGGATCCAAACTGGATTCCATTCATTGTTATAATCATACAACAAAACATAATTTTTATTATTTTTTGAAGGAAACATAATTTCCTTTTTTTTTTATGTTTTATTTTTTGGAGATGGGGTCTCTCTGTGTTACTCAGGCTAGAATGCAGTAGCATGATCATAGCTTACTGCAGCCTCAAATTCCTGGCCTCAGGCAGTCCTCCTGCCTCAGCCTTTAGAGTAGCTGGGACTATTGGCATGTGCCACCACACCCAGCTAATTTTTAAAATTCTTTTCGAGAGAGGGGGCTTGCCACGTTGCCCAGGCTGGTCTCGAACTCTTGGCCTCAAGGGATTCTCTCAGCCTCCTGAGTAGCTGGGATTCCAGGCAAGAGCCACCACGCCCAGCCAGTTTTTAATATTTTTTTAGTGGAGAAAGGGGCCCATGAAGGCAAAAGTACTCAGTGACCAAGTCCAGTCTCAAGCCTTCTCAAAAGATCCAGATGACAACAACAGTAATAGGAAGAGCAAACATTTACACAGTCCTTACCATATGCCAGGCTCTTCTTCCAACAGCCCTAGGGGGGAGGTACCTTTTTCTTTTCTTTTCTTTTCTTTTTTTTTTTTTTTTTTGAGACAGAGTCTCTCTCAGTCACCGAGGCTGGAGTGCAATGTCGTGATCTCAGCTCACTGAAATCTTCACCTCCCAAATTCAAGCAATTTTCCCACCTCAGCCTCCCAAGTAGCTGGGATGACAGGCACCCACCATCACACTTGGCTAATTTTTATATTTTTAGCAGAGACGGGATTTCACTCTGTTGGCCAGGCTGGTCTTGAACTATCAACCTCAGGTGATCTGCCCGACTGGGCCTCCCAAAGTGCTGGGATTAAAGGCATGAGCCACTGCGCCCAGCCCGGAAGTACCATTTTCACTCTCACTTTATAAACAAGGAAGCACAGAGAGGTTGAGTCACAACTGCAAGGTCACACAGCTAGGATGCAATAGTGCTGGGTTTTCCCTCCTTGTTGGATATAGTCCAACCCTAAGCAAACCACTCAACACCCATCTTCAGCATCTGAAACAGATTAAGGGCGACCTCAGTTTTCTCCCAGGACAATTGTTTGGTGCTGCCTTACATAAAGGCTTCTTCCTGTAGATGTCTCAAAACAAGCAAATTTCCCTATAGCCAAGCAGCCAGCAACCTCCCTCCAAAAAGATCAGTTTCTCTGTGAACCTCGAAGAGCTAACAATACCTGGCTTCGAATAGCTAACAATGCCTTCACCTGGCACCTCATCACCAACCCATTTGTGGCTATTTCTATGTTTGTGTACTCGTTTGAATGTGTGGTCCATGGCTCTGCTTGGCTCTACACATAACTAAATGCTTTATATGTATGTCATCAGCGTGTGCATATCTGTGGACATGGAGAGGATGTGTGCATGTGTGTGTGTGCATATGTCTGTGTGCGTGCGTGTGTGTGTATGTGTGTCACCTGTCTGGGTATACCTGTGCACCCATGAGCATGTATACGCACCTGAGATGCGTGCTAAGAAGTTGCTATATCTCCGAGTATAAACTGATGAGCGCCTACAAGGAGAAGCCCAGTTAATTCATTTTCCCAGGTTGATCAAAGGACATGAGAGAAACTGAGGCCCAGAGAGGTCGCTCGGGGTCTGGGGTCACCCATTCCGTCACTGACTGAGATGGAAGCCAGGTGTCTTGCCTCCTGCCTTCAGACCCTGCTAATTTCCAAGACCTGCCACCTAGCTCAAGCCGTATCTCTACTATGTTCTCCGTCTCCAGGCTAGAGTGACCCTTTCCAAGGCTTGGCAACCAACAGCCCTGGGTCTGAAGCAGACGGGGCAATAGCCACGGATACCTCTGCAGGCCACACGACCAGCCTCCCAAATGAAACAGAAAATCCCCACAGCCTGAAGTCCCCAAATGTCCCAGGACTGAGGCCTTGAAGTTACCACAGCCGAATGGAGCCAAATGGAGCATGTTCACATCCCTTGTCTATCTTTCTTTAAAAATCCAATTTATTGATTTTTATATTGCCAAAGTAACATAGGCTTGTTTTTAAAAAGAATTTAAGCTGCATAAAAATGTGTTTAAGTTAGAGACCAGCCACGGTGACTCACACCTGTAATCCCAGCACTTTGGGAGGCCGAGGCAGACAGATCACAAGGTCAGGAGCTCAAAACCAGCCTGGCCAACATGGTGAAACCCCATCTCTACTGAAAAATTACAAAAATGACCGGGCATGGTGGCAAGCACCTGTAATTCCAGGTACTTGGGAGGCTGAGGCAGGAGAATTGCCTGAACTCAGGAGGCAGAGGGTGCAGTGAGCCAAGACTGCGCCACTGCACTCTAGCCTGGGCATCGGAGCAAAATTCTTTCTCAAAAAAAAAAAAAAAAATTAGCTGGGCATGGTGGCGGGTGCCTATAATCCCAGCTACTCAGAAGGCTGAGGAAGGAGAATTGCTTGAACCCAGGGGTGGAGGTCGCAGTGAGCTGAGATCATTCCACTGCACTACAGCTTGGGCTAAAAAGCAAAACTCCGTCTCAAAAAAAAAAAAAAAGTATAAATTAGAATCCTCCTTCGCCCCCAGATAACCACTATGAATGACAGGGTGTGTAGTGTTCTGAACTCTTCTATCAGGAAAATTTTTTTGTGTGTGTGTGATGGCGTCTCACTCCATCACCCAGGCTGGAGTTCAGTGGCTCAATCTCTGCTCACTGCAATCTCTGCCTCCCAGGCTCAAGCCATTCTCCTGCCTCAGCCTCCCAAGTAGCTGGGATTACAGGCACATGCCACCACACCTGGCTAATTTTTTTGTATTTTTAGTAGAGATGGGGTTTGGTCAGGCTGGTCTTAAACTCCTGACCTTGTGATCCACCCACCTAAGCCTCCCAAAATGCTGGGATTACGGTGTGAGCCATCGCACCTGGCCTCAGGAAACAATTTCTAAAGTAGCCAGTGGGCCCAGCTCAGAAAACAGCCTTCAAGGGGAGCTTGGTATGAGTAGAGGGGAAAAGGAAGACAGAATCTAAACAGCCAAGCTGAAGCTAGGCCTTGAGGTGGATGGATCAAACCACACGTTCCAAGAGATGCCCTGAATGCCAGAGGCTCTCATAGAACTTCTGACCCTCAGTGTTTTGGGCCCTCAGACCTGCCACTGACCTTGACAATCAAGTCATGGAATCACAGGACTGAAAGGGACCTGAGACTCCATCTGGTCCTATTGGCCCATTTTAGAGATGGGGAAACTGAGGGCCTACAACTAAGCTGACTCCAGGAAGGATTCTGGCCAACTAAGCACCTTCCATGGTCTCCTGAGCCTCCACCTCCAACCACAGCCCTGGGGGTAGGGGCAGGAGTGCACCAAGCCCAACAATTAGATGGATGAGACAGAAAGAGAGCCAGGAAGCGATCTAATAGCACTAGAAAGGCAGAGAAGGAGCAGTGTGTCTCCACAGCTTGAAGCACCAGGCTGCTGTTAGAAGCTCCGACTTCAAAATCTGGCTTTGCTGCTGCTCAGCCGTGTGACCCTAGACGGTCACTTACCCGCTGAGTCTCAGCTTCCTCACTTTTATTTTATTTTTGTAGAGACAAAGTCTTGTTCTGTCACCTGTGCTGGAACGCAGTGTGGCACGATCACGGCTCACTGCAGCCTCGAACTCCTGGGCTCAAGCGATCCTCCTGCCTTGACCTCAGGAGTAGCTGGGACTACAGGCATGCACCATTGTGCCTGGTCCTTTCTCATCTCATGTCAGAGCAGATAACAGTGTCTATTTCATGTTGTTGGAAGAATTAAGTGAGATAATACAAGAAGACCTGAGCGCAATGCCTGACACATAGTAGGTGCCCAATAAATAACTAAAGAGTAAGGTAGGGGCCGGACGCGGTGGCTCACACCTGTAATCCTAGCACTTTGGGAGGCTGAGGCAGGCAGATTGCCTGAGCTCAGGAGTTTGAGACCAAGCTGGGCAACATGGTGAAACCATGTCTCTACTAAAATACAAAAAATTGGTGGCATATATCTGTAGTCCCAGCTACTTGGGAGGCTGACAGGAGAATCGCTTGAACTCAGGAGGTAGAGGTTATAGTGAGCCAAGACTCCAGCCTAGGTGACAGAGTAGGACTCCGTCTCAAAAAATAAAGAAATAAAATTTAAAATATTGTGGCTGTGTGCGGTGGCTCACGCCTGTAATCCTAGCACCTTGGGAAGCCTAGGCAGGCAGATCACAAGGTCAGGAGATTGAGACCATCCTGGCTAACATGGTGAAACCCTGTCTCTCCTAAAAATACAAGAAATTAGCCAAGCATGGTAGCATACGCCTGTAGTCCCAGCTACTCAGGAGGTTGAGGTAGAAGAATCGCTTGAACCCAGGAGGCAGAGGTTGCAGTGAGCTGAGATCACACTACTGCACTACAGCCTGGGCAACAGAGGAAGACTCCGTGTCGAAAAAACAAAACAAACAAAAAACACTAGCCTGGCATGGGGGCAGGCACCTGTCATCCCAGCTACACGGGAGGCTAAGGCACAAAAATCACTTGAGCCCGGGAGGTGGAGGTTACAGATGGCTGAGACCGCGCCACTGCACTTTAGCCTGGGTTACAGAGCAAGACTCCATCTCCAATAAATAAATAAGTAAAGTATAAGGTAGGGTGAGGGAATGAACACACACCTCAAGCAGAGTGGGGTGGGGAGTGCCAAAAAGCACCTCAGAATTTTCTGTCTCAGGATCCTTGGAAAATCCATACTTCCAAGAAAGCCCCGTCTCCTGCCCAAATTAAACAGTAACCACCCGAGGTCGGGAAAAGGGCCTTATCAGCGCAGATTTCTCTCTCCAAGGGGCGGTTCGGCCTTGACCAGGTGGACTCACCCCGCTCCTGCCTATAAGTGTGCTCCCAGCCCACGCCGACAGCCAGTCAGTCCTGAGCACCCACACCATGTTGGGCGTCACTGTCCTCACCGCACTCTTGGCCTGCGGTAAGTGGTGGGGTGGGGCTGCCGCCAGCAAGCCGGGGCTGGCCTCCAGGGCGAGGATAGGATGGGAGGGGGGCCTCTGCTCTCCAAGAAAGGCGCCTTAGGGTCCCCTGTGGGTTCAGATGCTACCAACCAGCTGTGTGCCAGACGAGCCACAGCCTGCCTGGTAACTGTTTTCACATCTACAAAACAGGGAAGGTGATCTAACCTGTCCCTGGTTAGAAATGAGACGTGGAAACACCACGTGAGGCGTGGGGACACGAGATGCCCATCCTGGGGTCACCCCAGGGACCGTTGGGATTTGCCTTTCCCAGCACTCTCCCCCTTGGGGATTCTCTATTCCATCATTTTGGTGGCATTTTCCCAGATTAGGAGGCCAGGGACTTGGCTTAAATGCCACTTCTTCTCTGCGGGACCCGGAAAAGTCGCGTCACCGCTCTAAATCTCACTGGCTTTTTTGGCAAAGACGAGCACTTAATTAAGAGTCTTTCCAGCTAACAGCAACGACAGCAGTAAAAACAGCAGCTCCTGCTTCTGTGTGTTTAGTGTGTGCCAGGCACTGTGCTAGGCCCCTTACACGTAGGAGCCAATTTCAACCTCAAAACAACCTTGAGAGGTAGGGTGTATTGCCGGGTGCGGTGGCTCACGCCTGTAATCCCAGCACTTTGGGAGGTCAAGGCAGGTGGATGACTTGAGGTCAGGAGTTTGAGATCAGCCTGGCCACCATGGTGAAACCCCGTCTCTATTAAAAATACCAAAATTAGCCAGGCACGGTGGTGGGCACCTGTAATCGCAGCTATTCAGGAGGCTAAGGCAGAAGAATCGCTTGAACCCAGGAGGTGGAGGTTGCAGTAAGCCGAGATGGGGCCATCGTACTCCAGCCTGGGTGACGAGAGTAAAACTCCATCTCAAAAAAAAAGGTAGGGTCTATTAATAGCCCCATTTTACAGATGAGGACGTCGAGGTTCAGTGTGACTCGTTATCTTGCCTGACATCACATGGCGGGTTGTGGAAGAGGCAGAATTTGAGTCCACATCTGTCTTGCAGAATGGCACACGTTCTTGACCACTCCTCACAGCTTCCCAGCTATCACAGTGGATTTAATGCTCTCTCACACACACCATGATGCAGGGGCCTAGAAAGCAGCAGCAGAACACAGGTGTACCAGGCACTCACACACACGCCACACACATTTTTGTTGTTGTTGTTGAGATGGAGTTTTGCTCTTGCCGCCCAGGCTGGAATGCAATGGCATTATCTCGACTCACTGCAACCTCGGCTTCCCAGGCTCAAGCGATTCTCCTGCCCCAGTCTCCCAAATGGCTGGGATTACATGTGTGCACCACCATGCCCGGCTAATTTTTGTATTTTTAGTAAAGACAGGGTTTCGCCATGTTGGTCAGGCGGGTCTCAAACTCCTGACCTCAAGTCATCCGCTCACCTGGGCCCCCCAAAATGATGGGATTACAGGCGTGAGCCAGCGCGCCCGGCCAAGCTCTTTCTTTCCTATGTGTTGTCTAATTCAGTTCTCAGGACAAACTCACCAGGTTAGTGTGATTCTTCCCATTTCACAGAAAGGGAAGACAAAGCCTAGAGACCGGGGTGGCTTCCCCTCAAGTCACACAGTAAAACACGAACCCCGTGTCCGCCTCGCCCCAAGTCTGTGCTCCTTCCATCTGCCCACCCTCCCACCCCTTTCCCCATGGTCAGCCGGCCCCACTCACCGGCTCTCCTGGCCTCCTGTCTCCTCAGCCTCCAGCTGCGGGGTGCCCAGCTTCCTGCCCAACCTATCCGCCCGAGTGGTGGGAGGAGAGAATGCCCGGCCTCACAGCTGGCCCTGGCAGGTAAGCCTGTGTGGGGCTGGGAGGTAGAGAGAGAGAAGGTGATGGGGTGAGGGCCCACGGACCTACAGGCTGACACACAGCGCTCCCCACCCTCCTGCAGATCTCCCTCCAGTACCTCAAGGATGACACGTGGAGGCACACGTGCGGCGGGACCTTGATTGCCAGCAACTTCGTCCTCACGGCTGCCCACTGCATCAGGTGTGCAGGGATGACGCCCTGAGACCCGGCCGTCATCCAGGGGTGGGAGCCTGAAACTCTGCTTTTACTGAGCAGCTTCTCCACAACCAGGCACTGGCCTACATAAGCTACTCACACGCAGTAACTCAGTTGTGCATTTATTCAGTCAAACATTTATTGTGCATCTACTATATGCCAGGAAACAGCAGTGAAAACAAAGTCTGTGCTCTCAGGAAACTTATATTCTTCTGGCAGGCAGAGCAGCAGACAATTAAATAAATATATAACATCTCCAGTGATAAAAAATAAGGTCTTGGTCAGGTGCTAGCACTGTGGGAGGCCGAGGCAGGAGGATCACCTGAGGTCAGGAGTTCCAGACCAGCCTGGCCAACATAGTGAAAACTGTATCTACTAAAAATACAGAAATTAGCCAGGTGTGATGGCAGGCTCCTATAATCCCAGCTACTAGGGAGGCTGAGGTAGGAGAATAGCTCGACCCCAGGAGATGGAGTTTGCAATGAGCCGAGATTACGCCATTGCACTCCAGCCTGGGCAACAGAGTGAGACTCTATCTCAAAAAAGTAAAAAATACAAAAATAAGTTGGGAAGAGGACAAACAGAATGAGGGGTTCTATTTTAAATGGGATGGCAGGGGAAGAGCTGAAAGGGGGATATTTGGGCAAAGGCCTGAAGGAAGTGAGGGAGGAAATTATGGCCCTAGGGGAAGGGTGTTCCAGGCAGCGAGAACAGCCATGCGAAGGCTTGGAGAAGAGACCTGTCGGTGTGGTTGAGAAATATTGAGGACGCCGCGATGGCAGGGGCAGCGTGTGCTGGAGAGCGGGAGGAAGTGACGGCCACACTGTGCAGGTCAGGCCAGGACTCTGGCTTCGACCCTCAGTAACATGGAGCTGCTGGAAGGGTTTCTCAGCAAAGGAGAGTTGTGGGCTGACGTATTTTTCTATATTCCATAAAATATTTTTAATATATTTTATAAAATATATACTTACAATATATTTCATTTTGTATATTTCATATATACTTTTGTTTTTTGTAGAGACAGGGTCTCGTTCCATAGCCCAGGCCGGAATGCAGTGGTGCCATCGTGGCTCACTGTAGCCTCGATCTCCTGAGCTCAAGTGATCCTCCCACCTCAGCCTCCTGAGTAGCTGGGACTATAAGCACAGACCCCCACACATTCCCAGCTAATGTTTCTTCTTCTTCTTCTTCATTTTTAAAAAAAACTTAGAATCCCAAACCTAACCATGATTTTTCCACTTTTTGTAGAGATGGGGTTTTGCCATGTGCCCAGGCTGCTCTCAAACTCCTGGCCTCAAGAAGTCCTCCCGTCTTGGCCTCCCAAGGTGCTGGGATGACAGGAGTGAGCCACCACGCCTGGCCTGAGATATTTTGTAACTCACGCTGCTGAATTCAGAACAGACAGGAGTAGGCCAGCGCACCAGTGAGAGGCAGTTAGGCGGATGCCACAAACGTGCAGGCAAGAGCGGTGGAAGCTTGGATGAGTTTATTCTCACAGCTGCCCTGGGAGTAAGTTCCAGTATTGCCTCCCTCTTACAAATGAGGGAACTGAGGCACAAGGCTACACAGCCAGGAGAAGAAAGGCCACAACGTGAACCCAAGTCCCTTGACCCCAAGTCCTGGACCCTTTCCCCTGACCCTGGGAAAGGACAGGGGGGACACTCCTTTCCCCCCAACTGAGTCCCACAAAAGCCCTGAGCTTCCTCGCTGTCCCATGGGCTGGCAGGACCAGGGGGCCACCCTGACCTGGTCCCCTTCCTTCACCCAGCAACACCCGGACCTACCGTGTGGGCCTGGGGAAGAACAACCTGGAGGTGGAAGACGAGGAAGGATCCCTGTTCGTGGGTGTGGACACCATCTATGTCCACGAGAAATGGAACTCCTTCCTGGTGCGGTGAGTAATGAGCTGCCCATCCCACGGCCGCTGGGGGCAGTGCGGAAGTCGGGGTCCCCGAGACGGAGCCACAGAGCCTGTCCCACTCGTACCTGTGTTATAAGTAAAATTTCGATGCCGCAAAAAAACAGCACTTGAAGATAAATCATCTCAGCAAGGCGGTTTATTTCTATAGAAGAGTGCGGCTCAAGGATGGAGCCATGGTGGCCGCACACCTGGACAACGAGGGGAAGGGGCACTTATGCCTGACGGGGGACGCCCCTACTGCTGCGTCGCTCCCCTATTGGCTAGGGTTAGACCGCCCAAGCTAGACTAATCCTGATTGGCTATTTTAAAGAAAGCAGGGGTCCGAGCTGGAGTGGCAGGGTGGGTGGTTTGGTGGGAAGGACAGTTATGGGCGGGTCAGAGCAGGCAGCCAGGGGTGACCAAGGTCAAAGAAAGTAACCAGAGCAGGTGACCGGAGCAGGTGACCCGGATGAGTCAGGACGGAGCTGGGGGCCTGGGAAACCGACGTGAACTACCAATTAGAACCGGAGGAGAAGGTTGTTTACTGGATTACAAGGAAGTTAAACTTTAAAATGGAGAATCAAAGAATGAGAGAGCTGAACATACTGACACACTGATTCTTTGAAGAGAAACTTGGGGTTCACTGCATCTAACATCTGACACCCATCCTCACCCTGGACAGCCAGCAAATGACTCTCTTACACAAAATGGCAAAATGCTAAGTGGAGACAAATGCCCCTCTTATCCCCTTCATTGGCCAAGGCTCCCAGGAAGGTCCACAAGGAAGACCCCCACAGTGTCTCTCCAGAGGCTGGGCCTACTGTATGCCCACATTGCAATCACACTTTATATGCCATCTGTTATGTAATCCTCACAACAGTCCTGGACAAAGAACCAAGGCTCAGAGAGGTTAAGAAATGTGTCCGAGGTCACACAGCCCACCGAGGTCCCCAGGTCTGTCTGGGGCGGCCAGCTTTTACTCCTGTAACACGAAAATATGAAAACTGGCATCTGCAAGTGCCATCTTTGGGGATTCGAATTCTCAACTTGCTATAGCCTCTTTCTGACTAAAGCACAGCCAGCAATGGTTTGGAACACTTCCCCCCATCTCCCTCTGTCAGCCCTTCCCCGAGGTGATAATGTGGGAAGCAGCTTGTCAACAGGGCAAGCAACCATGCTGGATGATGAATCATTTGTCCTGGCATCCCCAAAGGCCAAGAAGAAGCTAGCAGTCAGGATGTTTGTGAAGGACTCCTGAGCACCCTTGACCTGACTCCCAACTCACAGCCCGAGCTCCCTAGCCTGGGCTTGGGGGGCCAGGGCCCTCCTGCCCCTCACCTTCTCCATTTTGGATTCCAGCAATGACATTGCCCTCATCAAGCTTGCAGAGCACGTGGAGCTGAGTGACACCATCCAGGTGGCCTGCCTGCCAGAGAAGGACTCCCTGCTCTCCCAGGACTATCCCTGCTATGTCACTGGCTGGGGCCGCCTCTGGAGTGAGTATTGTCCCTGGCAAATCCCGAGAGCCTTCCTGAAGGAAGCAGCATGCCACCCACATTTGCCCGCTGCTTTCCCTTTTGCCTTCACATTTTCACGTCTTTGTAATCCCTGTAACAATAACAGCTAATATTTATTAAGCACATACCATGTGACAGACACGCTAACAAGTGTCTCTGAGAGAGGTGGTAAGGCTTAGATGAATTCGGATTTGCCAAGTGTTCAGAACAGCACTTGGCACGTAGTGTCGCATAAATATATAACTAAAATAAACCGTTTGTGGGGGGATGACATCTATGGTATACCATATGCCCAAATAGATCCCAGCTGAATTAAAAGTTAAATGCAAATAATGAAACTATGGGAGACGGGAGAAAATGCAGATCACTATTTAGAAAATCCTGGGGGAGAGGCCAAATGTGGTGGCTCACGCCTGTAATGTCAGCATTTTAGGAAGCCAAGGAGGAAAGATCTCTTGAGGCCAGGAGTTCAAGACCAGCCTGAGCAACATAGTGAGACCCTGCCTCTACAAAAAAAAATTCTTTAAATGGCGGTGTATGGTGGCGTGTGCCTGTAGTCCCAAACCACTCAGGAGGCTGAGGCGAGAGGATCTCTTGAGGGCTTTGAGGCTGCCATGAGCTGTGATCTTGCCACTGCACTCCAGCCTGAGCAACGAGTGAGACCTTGTATCCAAAAAAAAAGAAGGAAAGAAAACAAGAAAATATTGGGGTGAGAAAGGGTTTTTAATGTGTGACAGCCAAGGCAGAGACCTGCAGGGAATGATGACAATTAACCCCCAGAATCCAATTTCAAGACAACTCAGCTCAATGGCTATTCCCCCAAGGGCTCTCAGTAGCCTGCTCCCAGTCCTCTGGGATCTTGGCTGGCCTCTTGATGAAGGGCAGGTGTGTGGTGCTCACAGCATCTCAGCCAGCACTCCCCTGGGTCCTGTCCCAGGCCTCTGCTCCCTGAAGGCCTGGGGCGGGGCTGGGCTGCCCGGCTGCCTCCCTGCTCACTGCCCACTCTCTCCCCAGCCAACGGCCCCATTGCTGATGAGCTGCAGCAGGGCCTGCAGCCAGTGGTGGATCACGCCACGTGCTCCAGGAGCGACTGGTGGGGCTTCAGGGTAAAGGAGACCATGGTGTGCGCCGGGGGCGACGGCGTCATCTCAGCCTGCAATGTGAGTGGCTAGGTTCTGCACTTTTCCCTACTCCCAGTGGCCAAGTGGGCATGGGCAAAGGGGGGTGCAATGGGCCAAACACTTCCCCAGGAGGAGACTGAGCAAGCCCTGGCTGGGCCCAGCAGGCTCAGGGGAAGCCTATCACCCCCCAGCACTGTGGTGAGCGCATGAGCATTGAGCTTGACTAACTGAGTTCAAGCCCCAGACCCACCATTTATGAGCTGTGTAACCTTGGGAAGGCCATTGAAACTCTGACCTCAGTTTTTCCATCTGTAAAATGGAATTCTAGTAACTACTTCACAGGGTTAGGACTACATGAGTCTAAAGGACACAGAAGAGGCATCACTGAAGTCGCTACACATGTCCCTCCATGCCATTTACTCCACCAGTCCAGGGAGACCAGAACCATGAAACATCTAAGATAATCAGGGAATGTCCTGTTTTCAAACACATGGCCCTTTCCCCATTCTTGCCCTCCTTCCTCGCCTTCCCAGGCCTCCAGCACAGATGCCAGCATCCTCACTGCTCTGGGTAGCTCACAGAGTCTTAGACAAGGTGACATGAACAGCTAGGGAAACTGAGCCACGGAGAGGAATAACATCATCCCAAGATCACACAGGAAACCAAGAGCTAGTCGGACACCCCAGAGCCTCCAGAATGAGGCCAAGGCAGCCCCAAACACGTTTCCTCTGTCTCTCTCACCTTGGGCAGCCTGAGTCCAAAACTGTCTACTGAGGCTGAGAAAGCCAACCCAATCCCCCACCCACCCAGCCCTGCTCCCCAAACTGCCTCTCAGGGGCCTAGTGAAGGACTGATGCCCTCCTGGTCTGCTGCAGGGGGACTCGGGTGGCCCACTGAACTGCCAATTGGAGAACAGCTCCTGGGAGGTGTTTGGCATCGTCAGCTTTGGCTCTGGGTTGGGCTGCAACACTGTCAAGAAGCCTGTAGTCTACACCCGGGTGTCCGCCTACATCGACTGGATCAACGAGGTGGGTGCTGCCTCCACAGCTGTCTCTGCACCTGTCAGCCCCTCGCCCTTACTCACCCACTCCCTCATTCATTCATTCATGCATTTATTCACTCATTCAGTGATTCATTCATACACTTATTCAACATTCACTCTCTTTCAAGAAATATTGATCGAGTGCTTGCAGCAGCAGGCCTTGAGTTGAATGTCAATAAGGAAACAGTCATCAACTCCTCCATCCACTCATCCACTGCCTTCAGCAAATACTCACGTCCTCATCCAGGCTCCACACCCGTCTCTCCCCAAAACCGACCCCCTGAGGGTATAGCCCAGCAGAGGAGGGGGATGGTGTGGATGGCCACTTATCACCTTGAGGGTAGGGGAACAGAGGGGCACACTTAGCTGGGGGCATCCCTGCTGGGAAGAGCATGTGTTCCAAGCCCCATTTGCACAGTGGCCTGAAATGCCAAGGGGCTCAGACCCCTTGGACAGGGACAAGGCTGGCATGTTAAGGCGGGGGATTCCCCCACAGACCCACCCTCCGGGCGGAGCCTTGTACTGCCCTTGAAGGTGGCACAGCCCTGAGTCCCTCACACTGTTCTCTGCTCCTCCAGAAAATGCAGCTGTGATTTGTCGCTGGGAACGGCAGCAGCGAGTGCCTGCAACAGCAATAAACCTCCTTTCCCTCGAGCCGCCTGGGTCCTTGATTTGCGTCTGTTGCTTCCAGGCTCTGCTGCTGCCCCTTTCCACACTGTGGAGCCAAGGAGACACCCACCCAGCCAGCTTCCCCCACCCCGATTAGACAGGTGGGGAAAGAGAGGCCCAGGGAGAGGGCCTAGGAAGGAGCCTCCTGGGGCATTCATGGGAGGCAAGGGCTGGGGATGGAGATCCCAGGAAGTCTTCTGTGAAGCCGGAGGGGATGGGAGTTAAGGACACATCAGACACCTTCCCCACTCCACCTCACAAGCTGTGAGCCGGTGAGACCCTGATGAAACCATTCGCTTCTCTGATCCTACCTCCACTGAGGGGCCTGGTGGGTCCTCACAGCCCCCCAGCTGCAGGTGGAAGACAGAATGTCCCCAAAAGCAGCCTCCCCCAGCCCAGAGAGGCCAGGCCACAGAGGATGGCCAAAGCTCAGGGACAACCACTCCTGGGGAAGGGGCTCCCTGGCAGGGACCTTGCCCACCCCAGCCCACAGCACAGAGCCCACAGCTGCTGTTGGCCGGGGCTCTCTGCTTCGAGAAATGTTTAGTGAGCCAGCCTCTGTGTCCAGCCCTGTGCGGGGCATGGTGAGGGTACAGGAGAAGGCAGAGAGCCCAGCCCCACCCTCAGAAGATGTACATTTGAAGAAGGCAATGGATCCCACGCAGAATCACAGTGGTCAGAGCTGGGTATGCTTTCACTGCATTCGACAGGTCGGGGAACTGAGGCCCAGAGAGAAAGAGTTGGGACAGCCGGCAACACCTGATCCAGAAGTCTCAGGAGGAGAGAGTTCTCCTGAAGCTGACAAAAGGGCAAGAGGGGCCAGAGATGGGAGGGACCCAGTGTCCCGGCAGGGACGTGCCAGGAGGAACGGACCCTGATGATGGGGTCTCTGGGCTGGTGTGCTCCTGGGGATGCCCTGTTCTGTGGAGGTCCCACCAGCCCAGCCTCTGGACCCCTTGCAGGAGAGCCCTCGGCTGCAGCTGCCTCAGACTGGCACGAGAGTTGTCTCTTTTCTCCACCAGACTTTGTCCCCGAGAAGTGAGGGAGTCATGGCATGACTCCCACACCCCCATGATGCCAAGGCAAGTTTCAGGAAAGACTTTATTTACTCAACAAGTAACGGGGTCTACAGGGAGCCCAGCAGCCCCCCACCCCCCAGACCAGAATCCAGGGATAACAGGATCCCAGCTGTGCAGGAGACAGACCAGTAAATAGATCACTGAATTCCCTGGAATACATTTGAAAACAGAAATACAGTCCAGGAGCATAGGAAAGGGACACTTAAACCAGTGCCAGTTGATGGGAGGAGTCCAGGATGGCTTCCTGGAGGTAATGACACCCAAGACTGGTGGTTTCTTTGTTTGTTTGTTTTCGAGACTGAGTCTCGTACTGTCACCTGGGCTGGAGTGCAACGGTGTGATCTCGGCTCATTGCAACCTCTGCCTCCCTGGTTCACACGATTCTCCTGCCTCAGTCTCCTGAGTAGCTAGGATTACAGGTACACACCACCACACCCGGCTACTTTTTGGTATTTTTAGTAGGGAAGAGGTTTCACTATGTTGGCCAGATTGGTCTTGAACTCCTGACCTCATGATTCGCCTGCCTCGGCCTCCCAAAATGCTGGGATTACAGGTGTGAGCCACCACCACCAAGCTTGGTCTTAAAATTTGACTAGGAGGTACCTAAGTTCAGAAGGTAGTTCTGTTTGCTTAATTCAAACTTCATTCCCAGCTAACTTCTTTACTTTTCTTTTTTTTTTCTTTTTGAGATGGAGTCTCGCTCTGATGCCCAGGCTAGAGTGCAGTGGCGTGATCTCAGCTCACTACAACCTCCGCCTCCCAGGTTCGAGCGATTCTCCCACTTTGGCTTCCCAACTAGCTGGGATTACAGGCACATGCCACCACACCCCACTATTTTTTTTTTTTTATTTTTTTTTTTTTGTATTTTTTTAGTAGAGATGGGATTTCACCATGTTGTCCAGGCTGGTCTCAAATTCCTGAGCTCAGGTGACCCGCCCACCTTGGCCTCCCCAAGTACTGGGATTACAAGCATGAGCCACCACACCCAGCCTCATTCCCAGCTGTCTTCTTTTGTGTGTATCTTTATATTGGGGGTTATAAATGCTAAATGCTTGTTGTCCTCAGATTCCTTGTAGTTACAGAGCTATAGGACTCCATTCTGGCCTATAATGTTTAATAATTAAATAACATCTAACATTTATCAGGCACTTAGTGTGTGCCAAGCACTGTTCTATAGCTTTTACATTATCTTAATCCCCAAAAACAACCCTATGAGGTAGGTTAATATTCACATCATGCCCATTTTACAGATGAGAAAACTGAGGCCAGAGAGGGTTGTTAGTGCTTCCCAACGTTTAACTAGCAGTTGGTGGAGCTGGGATCCAGACTTTGGTAATCTGGCTCCAGGGCCCGTGCTCTTGTACACTATGCTCTGCTGCCCTGCAGTGTAAAACGTCCTCTGGAAAAACAAAATCTTTTCTGATAAGAAGGATCTGACATAGCTGATGCTGCCTCTTCCCTTTCTTCCTTTCTTGAATATGGATGCAATGCCTGGAGCTGAGGCAGCCATCTTGTGGCCAAGAGAATTACAGAGATGTCAGCTTAGACCTCATCAAGCTGTAGATGCAATGCCAGCCACCATTTTCCTCCGAATGTCTTGCTATGCGAAAAAAAAAATCCATCTGCATTTGTTTTAGCCACTGAAGTAGGTTTTCAGTTACTTGCTAATCAGTTCACTGGGGAATAGAAGGGGTCACTTTCCAGTGGAGGGAACAGTATGAACAAAGCATAGCGACTGCGTGACTCCGGTGTTGCCAGAGCATAAAGTCAGGGGCAGGGGCAGAGTGACCAATTGTCCTGGTTTCCCCGGACTGAGTTTTCCAAGACACAGGAGTTTCAATGCTAAAACTGGAAGAGTCCCAGGCAAACCAAGACAGTTGGTCACCCTGGCAGGGAGGGACAAGAGACAAGGCTGGAGAGGAAGCAAGTGCCCTTCACAGAGGGCCCCTTGTACAGTGGTAGGGGCAGCTAGGTCTTCATGCTGAGGGCAGTGGGAAGTGGCCACTGTTGTCCGATGTATACACTAAAGTGTCCATCTGACCGCTGTGGGGAGGGTGGTCTGGAGCACACAAAAGTGGAGGCAGGGAGGCCAGTGAGGAGGCTGCTGCAGCAGTCTAGGCCAGAAATAATGCAGCCTGGATGGAGGTGGTAATGAAAAGGAGAAAAGGGAGGTATTCAGTAATTATTATTATTATTATTATTATTTTGAGACAGGGTCTTGCACTGTCGCCAGGCTGGAGTGCAGTGGCGCAATCTCAGCTCACTGCAACCTCCACCTCCCGGGTTCAAGTGATTCTCTTGCCTTAGCCTCCTGAGTAGCTGGGATTACAGGCACATACTACCACGCCCAGCTAAGTTTTGTATTTTTAGTAGAGACGGAGTTTCACCACGTTGGCCAGGCTGGTCTAGATCGCTTGACTTCATGATCCGCCTGCCTCAGTCTCCCAAAGTGCTGGGATTACAGGTGTGTGCCACCACGCCCAGCTAAGTTTTGTATTTTTAGTAGGATGGGTTTTCATCATGTTGGCCAGGATGATCTTGATCTCTTGACCTCGTGATCCGCCCCCAAAGTGCTGGGGTTACAGGCGTGAGCCACTGTGCCCGGCCTCAGTAATTATTTAAGAGGCACAATTGCAGTATTGAGCAGCAGGCTCCCAGCCCCACAGCTACATAAACTTCCATGAATCTGATTAATTATCAAAACCACTATTTGTCAGGAGCTAGGCATGGTAGCATAGACCTGTAGTCCCAGCTACTGGGAAGGCTGAGGCAGAAGGAATGCTTGAGCCCAGAAGTTCGAGACCAGTGTGGGCAACATAGTGATCCCCCGTCTCTACAAAAAGTACAAAAATTAGCCAGGTGTAGTGGCATGTACCTGTGGTGGCAGCTACTTGGGAGGCTGAGACAGGAGGATCACTTGAGCCCAGGAGGTCAAGGCTGCAGTGAGCCATGATCATGCCACTGCATTCCAGCCTGGTCAACAGAGTGAGACCCTGTCTCAAAAAAAAAAAAAAAAAACCACCCACCACAAAAATTACTATTTGTTAGCTCATACATGGTGAAACACAACCCACAGTTCAGTTTGTTCAACAGGAGTGTAAAATTTGGCGAGGCATGTGGCTCATGTCTGTAATCCTGGCACTTTGGGAGGCCATGGGGGTTGGAGCACCTGAGGTCAGGAGATCGAGACCAGCCTGGCCAACATGTCAAAACCCCATCTCTAATAAAAATACAAAAAATTAGCGGGGCATGGTGGCAGGCAGCTACAATCCCAGCTACTCAGGAGGCTGAGGCAGGAGAATGGCTTGAACCTGGTTGGGGGGGGTGGGGGCGGGGGTGGAGGTTGCAGTGAGCCAAGATCACACTACTTCACTCCAGCCTGGGTGAAAGAGTGAAACTCCATCTCAAAAAAAAAAAGAGGTAAAATTCTCAGCTTTGGGGACAAGATCCACCATTGTGCCCAAGAATCAATGCCTATGTATGGTAAACAGAATATGCTCCCTGCAAAAGATGTCTATATCCTAATTCCCAGAACCTGTGAACATGTTACCTTACTTAGCAAAAGGGATTTTTCAGATATGATTAAATTAAGGGTCTTGCCGTGGAGTGACCATCTTGGATTATCTGGGTGAGCTCTGTGTAATCAATAAGCGTCCTTAGAGGAGGGAGACAAGAGGGTCAGGGTCAGAGAGAGATTTGAAGATGCTGTGCTGCTGGCTCTGAAGACAGAGGAAGGGGCCACGAACCAAGGAATGCAGGCCGCCTCCAGAAGCTGGTAGAGGCAAGGAAATGGATTCTTCTCTAGACCTCCAGAAAGAAACAGTCCTGCCAATACCTGGACTTCAGCCCAGTGAGACAAACTGTGGAGTTCTGACCTCCAGAACTATAAGATAATAAATGTGTGTGTTTTTAGCCACTACGTTTGTGATTTGTTACAACAGCAATAGGAACCGAATGCACCATCCTTGCTCCCATGTTAGAAGGCAAAATCCAAAGTGCACTGCGGTGAGTGTAGTGGGGAGGGAGAGGGAGGGGTCAGGAAGGACTCCCTGGGATCTGGCTTGGGTGACAGTAGGGATTTGTGGACTTTGTCCAAGGGGTCACAAACTGGTGGATGGAAGGAGGGAAACTGGAAACTTAGGCATGAACCTCCCACCTCCACCTTCTGCCTGGGGGCTGGCAGGCCTAGAAGGGGCTGCTGAGAGCCCCACGAGCCACGGATCCACTAGTGTGCCACTACATGCCTAATACCACTGCGTGCCTAGCATGTGTTGAGCACTTGGTAATTAGTGTTAGGCTCCACCCAAGACTTCATATATACAATCTCATTTCATCCTCATTACAACCCTAATTATCATCCTCCTTTACGGATGAGGAAACTGAGGCTCAGAGAGGTTTCAAACCTCAGCCCAGATCACACAGCTAGTAATGGGACACCACGATTTAAACCCAGGTAGTCAAACTCCAGAGCCTGTGAAACTAACAATTTGTTGTTCTACCATGAATCCTCAAGTCTAAGGATGCCTTCGCACACTGACCTCCTCTGGTGACCAGGAGAGGTAGGCTGTGGGGGTGCCGAGAAGTCTCAGTGAAGCCGGCAATAAGCTCAGAGAGATAGAGGCTTGAGAGGAGAATTACTGCTCCCAGATGCTCACAAAAGATTTTCAGCCACTGTATCAGCTACCAGAAGCATGACACTGCTGCCTGACAACCAGCCCCAAACCAGCACTTATTGTTGACACGTCTGGGCCCACCTGGGGGTGCCAGGCAGCCCTGCTGATTGGGGCTGGACTCACTCGTAGCTTTAGGGGTCAGCCTGGGTTGGCTGATCCTGTGTGGGTCAGACTGGACAGCCTGGTTCTGTGGGTCAGACTGGATAGCCTGGTCTCACCCACCTCCCAGGAGGGCACTGCATAGCAAAAGACATGGGTGCAGGGAAGGCGAGGAATCAGGGCCATCTTGGTCAGCCACCACAGCCACATTCTCTCTGACTCAAACAAGAAGCATAAACTAAGGCAGGGCAGAGGAAGGGTACTCACTGGGCTGGAGCTCTGAAATCACCAACAGGCGGTCAGTGGTCGAGTCACTTAACCTCTTTGGGCCTTAGTTTTCCCCATCTGTGAAATGAACAACTGCCCTGTCTTCTTATTCGGAGCTGATGAAATAACAGAGGCTTGTGAATGGGGCAGGGGGGTCGTTACTACTACTGTCCTCAGTCCCTGGACTCAAATCTTCGCTGTGTCTTTTTTTTTTAAAAGACAGAGTTTCACTCTTATTGCCCAAGCTGGAGTGCAGTTGTGCGCTCACAGCAACCTCCGCCTCCCGGGTTCAAGTGAGTCTCCTGCCTCAGCCTCCTGAGTAGCTGGGATTACAGGCACCTGCCACCACGCCCAGCTAATTTTTTGTATTTTTAGTAGAGACGGGGTTTCATCATGCTGGCCAGCCTAGTCTCGAACTCCTGACCTCAGGTGATCCACTGGCCATGGCCTCCCCAAGTGCTGTGATTAAAGGCATGAGCCACTGAGCTCGGCCTTCCCTCTCTCTTTTTGTTCCTTAGGAGAGGAAGCCTCATTCCTAGCAGGCCTCAGGCCTCCAGCATATCCTTGGGGTCCACGTCCCAGAAACTGAGTCCCATCAAGTTGAGACACAGGCTGAGTCTACAAAGGCTCTCATGGCAGTGGGCCACAGGACCACATGAAGGCAAAGAATAAATAGGCAGCATCTTCCCATCGCATCCATTTTCTGTGACGATCAGGAGGGAAGAAAAGACTTTATATTGAAATAAACCCAGCTATGTTATGAAGTCACAAAATTCAAATTAAGCTTTCAAATGAAGAATGAGACTTCCAAAACATTTTGTTATTGTGAGTGCCATGTGCTCGACCCCAGGTCATCACTTCACTGCAAATTAGAGCCAGCGAATCCAATCTGTTTTGTAAATAAAGTTTTATTGGAACACGGCTATGCCCATATGGCTGCTTTTGCACTGCAACGGCCAAGTTGACTAGTTGTGACAGAGACCATATGGCCTGCTGAAATATTTACTGTCTGGCCCTTTACACAGAAAGCTTGCCAACTGCTAAACTCCTTGGATTATTTGATGAAAAGGTTTGAAGAATTCTGTGCTATTCGAATATCTTAGGCCTGCAGGTCTAAGGAATTAAGAGTAAACCTTTATTGCAGCTACTATTCTGAGTGATCAAATCAAACTATTGTTTGATTCTAACAACCCTAAGACGTAATGGTATTGTTATTGTTTCTCTTTGATAGGCGAGGAACCCAAGGAAGAGAGTGAAATGTGCCTTAGTCCAGTGCTTCTCAAATGTTAATACGCAGAGGAAGGAAATCATCTGAGATTATATATTAAACCACAGACAGTGAAGATGGGACATTCTGCATTTCTAACCAGCGACTAAGCTGTGCTGCTACTGCTGGCCCAGGCCACACTCCGTAGAAAGGATCCAAACCACAGGCTCACTACACAGAGGCACCCGGGGCTTAAGCCCAGGCCCCCAGCCACTAAGCCATGTGGCTCCTCAGAGCAGTTGTTCTGAATGAGTCACAAACCCCATGAGAATTTCACATCTGGCTGGGTGCAGTGGCTCATGCTTATAATCCCAGCACTTTGGGAGGATGGGTGGATCACCTGAGGTCAGGAGTTCAAGACCAGCCTAGCCAACATGGCAAAACCCAGTCTCTACTAAAAATACAAAAAATTAGCCAGGCTAATTTTTGAGTGGTGGTGGGGGACGCCTGTAATCTCAGCTGCTTGGGAGGCTGAGGCAGGAGAATTTGCTTGAACCCAGGGGGCAGGGGTTGCAGTGAGGCGAGATCATGTCATTGCACTCCAGCCTGGGAGACATAGCAAGACTCTGACTCAAAAAAAGAAAAAGAAAAGAATTACGCATCTGCGTC
Organism: Cebus imitator; assembly: GCF_001604975.1. Lineage (NCBI taxonomy): Eukaryota > Metazoa > Chordata > Mammalia > Primates > Cebidae > Cebus > Cebus imitator. Next base: position 6,163,200 of record NW_016107330.1, read on the forward strand.
TCCCTGCCCCACTGAGACACCAAGGACCCAGCCCAGTAGAGAACCTGACACATTACATCATTGTCAAAACATATAAATGGAGAACTAAGCTCCAGGGTAGGAAGTGTGCTGTAGCAGCTCCCGCACTCTGCCTCCTCTGCCTCTCTTTCCTCCCCTCCCAGCACAGAAGACTAGATTTTTGTGCAGGCGCCACCCCACCGGATCCCGGAGGTTCTGGGTGAAACCTCTTGGCCCAAGACCAAGGGGGAGAGGCCTGGCCAATCAATGCATTGCAACCCCTCCCCACCGCAGCAATTGGCTCAGGAATGGGCATGTGACCTGAGGCAGGTCCAATCAGAGAGGTTGCAGGCTTCTGCAGGGAGCCACCAGAAGGCTGTCACTCACTCACTGCAGGGGATGAGGGGATGTGGGACTGTGGGAATGTGAGGCTACAAAGCAAAAGGAGAGGGGAAGGCGGTGATGGGGTGATTTTGCTCCCCAAGGTACATCTGGCAATGTGTGGAGACATTTTTGGTTGTGTCAGCTCCGTGGAGAGGGGTAGGGACTGGCATCTAGCTGTCACATTCCTGCAATGCACAGGACATAGACACGGCCCGCATAGCAAAGAATCATCCGCCCAAAATGTCAACACTGCTGCAATTGAGGAACTCTGGACCAGAGATCCTGCAGTGATCTTGTCCCCAAGGAAGGGAGAACCCGGAGCAGCCACAGGCCACTTAATGGAGTCTGAGATGAGACCTCAAAGCAGAAGGCAGAAGGAAAAGATGAAGAAAAGCCAAGTCCAGGACCATCACCAGTGCCCTGAATCCAGCTCTGCTCCTGGACTTTGCCATTCTGTGGCCCAGTGAATAACCTTTTGGCTTAAGCACAACTGAGTGAAGTTTTGTGTCACTTTCCAGTCCTGACAGTGGCTGAGCACAGTGGCTCACACCTGTAATCCCAGCACTTTGGGAGGCTGAGGTGGTGGATCACCTGAGGGCAGGCGTTAGAGACCAGCCTGACCAACATGGTAAAACCCCATCTCTACTTAAAAAATACAAAATTAGCCAGGTGTGGTGGCGGGCACCTGTAATCCCAGCTACTTGGGAGGCTAAGGCAGGAGAATCGCTTCAGCCCAGGAGGTGGAGGTTGCAGTGAGCTGAGATCACGCCACTGCATTCCAGCTTTGGTGACAGAGCGAGACTCTGTCTCAAAAAAAAAAAAATCCTATAGCAACGTGGTGGAACAGACCGAGAATCTGTTCCTCTTCCTCTCTGTTTGTAGATTGGCACCCCAGGCCGGAAATCCTGTGGAACTGGCCCAAGGTCACACAGCAAATTCACAGCAGGTGTTTGTTCAGTGGCCTCATACAGGACAAACTTTAGTTTTATATTAAAACAAACAAAGATACAGAGCAGAATGCCAAATTCACATGAACCTTTAAGATAAAATATGAAGCTTAAGTGGCCAGGTGCAGTGGCTCATGCCTGTAATCCTAGCACTTTGGGAGGCTAAGGTAGGCAAATCACGAGGTCAGGAGTTCAAGACCAGCCTGACCAATATGGTGAAACCCCGTCTCTACTAAAATATATATATATATATATATATATATATATATATATATATATATATATATATATATATATAAATTAGCAGGGCATAGTGGCACTAGCTGTAGTACCAGCTACCTGGGAGGCTGAGGCAGGAGAATCACTTGAACCCAGGAGGCAGAGGTTGCAGTAACCCCACTACACTCCAGTGTGGTGACAGAGCGAGACTCCATCTCAAAAAGAAAAAAGAAGAAAAATAAGGAAACACGACTCCTCTCCTCAATCTTACCAGGGGCGCGGTGGGGGTGGAGAGGCACAACTCCAGGGACCAACAATTAGTATGTTTCTTCTTTCCCTAACACATAACTTAATCTCTTCGAAACAGATGGAACCCATATTCCAATATGTACCTTTGGCATCTTTTTCAAAGTATCGCTAGGGGGACAGTTGGCAGAAAATGGAAAAAAAAAATATTTGGACACAAGCTCTTTTTTTGATTAGGCTTTGAGAAAATCCCCATCTTGCATGCTCTGAGTATATCTCTCACTGATAAGTTCGCCCATAAAACCAGGGCCTTATCCAGGGCCGCACTTAGAGAACTCCCACGGACACACCATGATTAGGACCCTACTGCTGTCCGCTTTGGTGGCTGGAGGTAAGCCCTGTCACCCAGAGTCACTGGTTTCCCATCCCCTGGTGGGGCTGGGCATGGGATCTTTCTGTCCTCCCCTCTCACCCCCTCCCAACTCCTACTGCATTCAGACCTATATTTATAAGAACACTGGAATGGACTTTCAAAGAATTGGCGCAAAGAGCAGGATTCTATGACCTCCTGGGATCCTTCCAGAAGAAGGGCTTTCCATTTAGGAGTTCTGAATGCAGCAAGTGTAGTTTACACTGTGCGGGTTGCTGCTTCCTAGGCTCGAGATCCTTTCTCTTTTCACAGCCCTCAGTTGTGGGGACCCCGCTTACCCGCCCAACGTGTCTAGGGTGGTTGGAGGTGAAGATGCGAGGCCCAACAGCTGGCCCTGGCAGGTGAGTTGTACTTCCTCCCTCCCTGCCCCCTCCCTTTACATCCCGCTCTGTCCTTCCACCACGGGGTCTATTGTGCTGGAAAAGTGAGGATTGATGGGGACTCAGAGAGCAGCACAGGCAACTTCAATAAGATACATTTGCAGCTGGGCGCAGTGGCTCATGCCTGTTATCCCAGCACTCTGGGAAGCTGAGGTGAGCGGATCACCTGAAGTCAGGAGTTCAAGACCAACCTGGTCAACATGGTGAAACCCGCCTCTACTAATAACACAAAATTAGCCGGGTGTGGTGGCACACGCCTGTAATCCTAGTAACTCGGGAGGCTGAGGCAGGAGAAACGCTTGAACCCAGGAGGCAGAGTTTGCAATGAATTGAAATTACACCACTGCACTCCAGCCTGGGAGACAAAGCAAGACTCTGTCTCAAAAAAAAAAAAAAAAAAGATACATTTCTGTGGTCTTAGCCAACCTTGGGAGTGGAAGGAGAGGTGCCTCCTCCACCTACAGTAAGGAGTTGTCCCCTCCCCACTGCTCATATGCAGATTTACAAATATAGTATTACTCCATTAACCAATCAGAGGCTTGCTTACAAATGTACCATTATCCTATGAACCATTCAAGACAACCTATGCAAATATTCCTTGCTTTAAGGAACCAATCAGTGCCATTTTTGCAGATTAAGCTTTAACTACAGGCAAATAAATATTACCAGTGAAAATAAATGTTTTCTTAAGTTGATATAATCATGGTGCTATCAAGACTAAACTGCCAAGTGCGGCACAGGCACAAATTACTAAGACGTGTTAATGGTGGGAATTTCAAGGGAAATGTGTGAAGTTTACATTGACGTAAACAAATATAGTAAAATCCCATTTATCTGATGTAATTGGAATGAGTAATTGAAAAGTTGGTTATAAAGAAATTATTTTAAATCAAACATATATTCTGTAAACATTTTATTTTATAGTATGTAAATATACATTCACCAATGTTTTGAGTTTTTAACTGTCTTTTTCATATAAACCACTTCCCATAATATCGCATCTACAAGTCCATTTTTTTAAAGCAGAGCAGTAACTTTGAGATGTTCACAAAGCAATCTAAGTTATGAGCCCATTCATACTTTTATGACATCCCCCCCCCAGTCTTTCAATTTTCTCACAGACACTAATTCAAGAGCAATTTTTAAAGAATCATGGTTATTAGGCCAGGCGTGGGGGCTCACACCTGTAATCCCAGCACTTTGGGAGGCTGAGGCAGGAGAATCACTTGAACCTGGGAGTTGGAGGTTGCAGTGAGCTGAGATTGCGCCACTGCTCTCCAGCCTGGGTGACAGAGCGAAACTCTATGTCAAAAAAAAAAAAAAAAATCATTATTATCCAGTCTCTTCCAAAGATTGAACTTTATTTCCATATAAATCACAACTCTTTCTGAACTCCAATTTCACTGGTTACACATTTAATCAAATTTCATTATTGCAAGCATAATTGACATCAACTGCTTTGGGAGAAAACCCAGCTGAATCAGGATGAGTTTCTAACTTACGTAGGAAGAGCAACTAGCAGCCCACTAGCCGCCCACTAGCCTTAAGCGTTCAGAGTGTCCCATGCAGCAGCCACTGTGTTTATAGAGGCCAGCATTCATTCATTTGCTTCTTGATTAAGAGACTGTCAATTATAGACCGGGCATGGTGGCTCATGCCTGTAATCCCAGCACTTTGGGAGGCCAAGGTGGGTAGAACACCTGAGTTCAGGAGTTTGAGACCAGCATGGTCAACATCGTGAAACCCCGTCTCTGCCAAAAATACAAAAATTAGCCGAGCATGGTAGCAGGCACATGTCCCAGTTACTTGGGAGGCTGAGGCGCAAGAATCACTTGAACCCGGGAGGTGGGAGTTGCAGTGAGCCAAGACTGTACCTCTGCACTCCAGCCTGGGTGATAGAGTGAGACTCAGTCTAGAAAAAAAGAAAGATTGTCAATGATAGACTGATGTTAGATATTTCGCAATTTTTTCTTTTTTTGAGACAGGGACTTGCTCTGTCACCCAGGCTGGAGTGCAGTGGCACAATCATAGCTCACTGCAGCCTCAAACTCCTGGGCTCCAGCTATCCACCTGCCTCAGCCTCCCAAAGTGCTGGGATTATAGGCACCCACCACTGTGCTCAGCCATACAGTGATTTTTTTCTTTTGAGACAGGGTCTCATTCTGTCTCCAGGCTGGAGTACAGTGGCTGGTAAAACATGACTCACTGTGGCCTCAAACTCCTAGGCTCAAGTGATTCTCCCACTTCAGCCTCCCTACCAGCTGAGACCACAGGTACAGGCCACCACACCCGGCTAATTTTTTTTTTTTTAATGGGGTCTCACTATGTTTCCCAGGCTGGTTGTGAACTCCTGGGCTCAAATTATCCTCCTGCCTCAGGTCCCCAAAGTGCTTGGATTACAGGCATGAGCCACTGAACCCCAGCCTCACAGTTTATGTTTGGCTTTTGTATACTTCCGCCAGTTCCTTTGCTCTTCTCACAGTCCCTCAGCACTTCTTCCCCGGGAATTTGGAAGAAGGGCCACAGTCCCTCTGCTACTGGGCCCCATAGCATGGGGCACACTTGTGCTGAGAACTAATCATTGCTGCCTACAGGAATACCTCCTCACTCTGTTGCACAAAGGTATTATTGCCTTGAGAACCAACAATGTTAGTCTTTGAAAAGTCCCTACACATCATGCTTCTGTTTCCCCGGGGAAATTTTTTTACTTAGATGATAGGCAGGTCTAGCTGAGTGGGGACTCGGAGGAGGCAAATAGGACATTCACTATGGGGGCAAATTTTAAGGGGGTAGTACAAAACTTAGCAGCCAGCCAGGCACAGTGGCACACACCTGTAATCCCAGCTATTCAGGTGAGAGGCTGGAGGATTGTTTGAGCCCAAGAGTTTGAGACCAGCTTGGGCAACATAGCTAACCCATCTCAAAAAAAAAAACCAAAAAGAAATCATTTTTCTTAAAAAAAAAAAAAAACCCAACAACTTACTAACCAAAATAGATAATTTTTGATGCAGTTTTTTTTTCCTGGAGACAGCATCTCACTCTGTCATCCAGGCTGGAGTACAGTGGCACAATCTCAGCTCACTGCAACCTCCACTTCCCATGTTCAAGCAGTTCTCCTGCCTCAGCCTCCCAGGTACCTGGGATTACCATGCCCAGCTAATTTTTTGTATTTCTAGTAGAGATGGGGTTTCACCATGTTGGCCAGGCTGGTCTCAAACTCCTGACCTCAGGTGATCTGCCTGCCTTGGCCTCCCAAAGTGCTGGGATTCCAGGCGTGAGCCACTGCGCCTGGCCAGCTATTGTAATTATAGTATTAATCACTATGAGAGCCCTGCTCCGTGGCTTATGTTCTCCATTTTCCAGAGAAGGTAACTGGGACTTGGAAAGGTTACAGAATTGCCCAAAGGCACCGAGTTAGCCTGGAGTGAATGAGGATTCAAATTTGATTTAGCTACACTTCGCTGGCCACAAAGAATACATATTACCTGGACAAAATTTCTCATCTTTAGGATGGTTTCAGCCTATTTTTTAAATCCTTTTAAGTAACTTTTTTCTCTTTGTCTAATTTTAAACATCTTTTTAAAAGCCAGTTCATCTAAGACCTCTTAATGTCACACAAACGAGAAATATCAAGTGGAGAAATACCGAGTGGCTAAGTGAAAACAAGGACATTCAGAAAAAAGTAGGCACCTGCCAACAAACAGATCATTGTTCCCCCACAGTTATAGGAACACCGATCAGAGCAGTCCCCACCTGCTGTCACCTCCCTCCTCTCTGCTTGGCCATGGCAGGGAATTGAAAGACAAGGGAGGAGGAATGAAGGAAGGGGAAGGGCATGGAATAGCTTCACTAGAGACTAAACATTGTCAAATGTCACCACCTTAATGTTCTTTTTTTTGAGACAGGGTCTCACTCTGTCGCCCAGGCTGGAATGCAGTGGTGCCATCCCAGCTCACTGCAACCTCCGCCTCCTGGGTTCAAGGGATTCTCCTGCCTCAGCCTCCCAAGAAGATGAGATTGCAGGCGTGTGCCACCATGCCCAGCTAATTTTTGTATTTTTAGCAGAGACGAGGTCTCACCATGTTGGCCAGGCTGGCCTCAAACTCCTGGCCTCAAGTAATCCACCCACCTCAGCCTCCCAAAGTGCTGGGATTATAGGCATAAGCCAGCACATCCAGCCCATACCACCTTAAAGTTCTACCCCACACTCGTTAAACTGTCAACCTAAACAGAAACCATTTTTTTTTTTTTTTTTTGAGACAGCGTCTCACTCTGTTGCCCAGGCTGGAGTGCGGTGGCGCCATCTCAGCTCACTGCAACCTCTTCCTCCCAGGTTCAAATGATGATTCTCCTGCCTCAGCCTCCTGAGTAGCCACTGTGCCCAGCCCAGAAACCATTTTTTAACCTAAAAAAAAAATGTGAGGGGCTGGGGGACAGAGGAGTAAAGTCCACTTATGCAGCCTCATGTTCCTATGAGTGAATTTGGTCTTCAGGGAGAAATAGACCAGCAAGAGACAAGATCACTGCCCCTAGTGATCTCTTTCATTCTGTTCATTCATTGATTCACTCACTCAATCAGTAAGCATTTGTTAAGGACGCAGTGTGTACCAGGCACTATTCTAGGTGCCTGGCACATAGCAGTGGGGGAGAAATTCATGAAGCCTTTATTAAAGTGGAGGAGAGGCCACGCACAGTGGTTCACACCTAAAACCCCAGTACTTTTGGAGGGCAAGGTGGACGGATCACCTGAGGTCAGGAATTCAAGACCAGGCTGGCTAACATGGCAAAACCCCATCTCTACTAAAAATACAAAAAATTAGCCAGGCATGGTGGCAGGCACCTGTATTCTCAGCTACGTTGGTGGCTGAGGCAGGAGAATCGCTTGAACCCAGGAGACAGAGGTTGCAGTGAGCCGAGATCACGCCACTGCACTCCAACCTGGACGACAAAACACAACTCCAGCTCAACAAATAAAGTGGAGGAGTGAGACAAAAAACAGCTGAATGGATAAAGTCATAACATGCCAGGAAATGAAAGATACTAATGATGAAGAGTAAAGCAGGCCAAGAGGAAGGAGATGAGTGTGTGTGTGTGTGTGTGTGTGTGCATATGTACATGAGTGTGCATGTATGTGTGTGTACACTGTTTGGGATAGCGTGGTCATAGAAGGCCTCATGAAGAAGGTAACCTTGAGCAGAGACCTACAGGATGTGAAGGAAAGAGCTACACCGACATTTGTGAGAATATTCCAGGCAGGAGGGAGAGCCAGTGCAAAGGCCCTGAGGCAGAAGTTGGTCTGGTGTATTTGCAGAACTGCACGGAAGTCAGTGTGGCTGGAGGAGAGTGGGAGCCTATGAGGTCAGAGAGGCCACGGAGGGCCTAGTAGGTCATCAGACAGTTTCAGGTTTTACAGACTGTAAAGGGGGAGCCACTGGAGGGCCTGAGCAGAGAAGAGATGTCATCTGACTTACATTCGAAAAGGATCTTTCTGGCTGCTGTGTTGAGAAAATGTGGGTGGGAGTAGAAAGAGGAAATGAGAGTCAGCTAGGCGTGGTGGCTCACACCTGTAATCCGAGAACTTTGGGAGTCCAAAGTGGGTGGATCATGAGGTCAAGAGATTGAGACCATCCTGGCCAACATGGTGAAACCTCGTCTCTACTAAAAATCAAAAATTAGCTAGGTGTGGTGGCACGTGCCTATAATCCCAGCTACTTGGGAGGCTGAGGCAGGAGAATCGCTTGAACCAGGGAGGTGGAGGCTGCAGTGAGCTGAGATGGTGTCACTGCACTCCAGCCTGGGTGGCAGAGCA